>NC_091286.1:60820081-61420081 GCF_032444005.1 Ranitomeya imitator | reverse complement strand
TGTTTTCTTTAATATTTTCTTATTGATTTACTGGTTATACTCCAAAGACTACACAAGATCAATGATAGGTGATCTCAGATCTGCTTACGTGTCACTGTATATATTTGCTCTTTGAATTTCTCATAAAATCCCAGCAGGGTTTTGCTGGAGGAAAAATTCCAAACTAATCCACAGGTGTAGGAAAATATGGACGGCCAGAGATATGACCATGGAATTCCCAATGATGTAGTTAGTTCTCATCGTGTACTGGAGGGCAAGTGGAATTTGTTAGGTAGACAAACAACAAGTGTAAGCCATATTAATGAATGAAAGTAAAGAAAAATAATTATAGACATTTTCTTCATAGGAGATTACTATGATAAATGTAAAATTCCCTTCAGAAAAATCTCAGTGTCTTTCCTTGGCTTCTTACTTAGCATATAATTGTTCCATCATGTTTAAATGCAGTTACTGATGCCTTATCCATGCTAGTGTATTCACGAAAATGACTAAATAAGATTTTGCTCACACTAGTATTATCACTTCCATTCCTAATGGTTTTTCACATGAACAAAGTACATTTTATTTAATAGATCTTAGAATAATAACATAATAATATGTCCCACAAGTGGATGTGTTAAAAAAATGTTCCTGTGTTGAGATAATCTTATAAATGTGACCTAGCTATGTACTGTGTACTGGCTGTGTCTGACCATAAAGAGCTGCTCCAGTTCATGGTCGGTGCCTACCAGAGCTACTGGCAAGAGGAGGAAGCATAAGAGAGTATATAAACAACGCAGCAGGTACTTACAGCTGCTTCTTCCTGTGAGGTAGCGGATTTCCCTGCCTGTTTTATCATGGGATTGATTGTTTCTACCTAGTCACCAGTCCTGTGAGCTCATCATGTCTCAAGTCAGTAACATAGGAGCACGACGGAGCTCCTATGTCAGTGACTTGTTTTATGATGAGCTCGGAGGGATGATGGAACACTTGCTGCTATGGTAAAGCAGGCATATAAATCTGTTACCTCACAGAAATAAGCATCTGTGAGTCCCTGCTGTGTTATCTGTATACTGTATATACTAGTGTATAAGCCGAGTTTTCAGCACTTTTTTTGTGCTGAAAACGCCCCCTTGGCTTATACACAAGTCATTGTCCCAGAAAGATGACGGGGAAGGGGGAGCAGTGGGTCACAGAGGCAGGAGCCGGCGGCAGCGGAAAAAGCTTGTGCCCGCTGCTAGAGAGAATTGAATATTCACTGCGCTTGCAGTGAATATTCATTTCTCTTATAGTATACACAATTACAGCCGCAGCAGTCGGCTTCCAGCACACATCCTACTTACCTTCCCTGTGTGCACTCGCTACATCTCGTTCCGGCACCAGCAGCTCTTCCTGCTGAGCGATCATATGCTCCCCGCTCATTAAGGTAATTAATATTCACCTCTCTCCACTCCCATAGGCGTGGAGTGAATATTCATTACCTTAATGAGCAGGGACACACAATCGCTCGGGCAAAAGAGCTGCTAGCACCGGAGCAAGATGCAGCCAGGGTGTGCAGGGAAGGTAAGTAGGATTTTTTTTTATAGGAACCATTCATACAAGGACAGGGATGGGGAGCCATGCATACAAGGACGGGAATAAGGAGTCAGGCATACAGGGTCGGGGAGCCATGCATACAAGGACAGGGATGGGGAGCCATGCATACCAGGGTAGGGGATAATGCATACCTGGCTTATACACGAGTCAATAAGTTTTCCCAGTTTTTCAAGGCAAAATTAAGTGCCTCGGCTTATACTTGGGTCGACTTATACATGAGTATATACGGTACTCTCTTATGCTTCCTCCTCTGGCCAGGAGCTCTGATATGCACCGACCACCATGAACTGGAGCAGCTTTGCATGGATGGACACAGCAAGACAGTACATAGCAGAGTCACATTTATAAGATTATCTAAGGAATATTTTTTTAACATATCCAATTGTGGAACTTACTATTATTCCGATATCTATTAATTAAATATACTTTGCTTGCGGGACAAACCATTTAACGTCTATTTTTAAGCTCAACTCCTGTAGTGCAGAGCTGTGATTTTTGACTACATTTTCGCAGCAGTGCCTATAGGGAGTCTGGTTTAGTCAAAGACACACCTCCTATCTCATCATTGGATCAGGCTGATTCAATTTGCAGCTCTGAATCATGTGATTGGCTGATGGGAATAAACACAAGTTTATTCCAGGCTAACAGGGAAGTTTGTGCACAGAAAATAGATTTTTACTATAGCAAGGTGATAGCTGTGGAAAATCGACAGCATTTTTAGAACAATATGTGCATCAAAATCTACAAAATAATAAAAAAAGAAACATTTGATTTGTATTTCACTAAACGTAAATTCAGCAATGAATGTTACATGTGATCTCACCCTAAAAGTTATACTCATAAATGGAAAATAAGATACAGAGTTTATGTTCCTCAATTAGTCCATAAAAACCCAAATTGCAGTTCTCTTAAAAGTCATTTGAAGGTGGAAAATTCCTTTAAACGGCTAATTTAATATTCCAATCCGGAGGTTTGATTTACATTCTTTAATCTTTTCTGCTTTGTTCCACTTTAATGTAAAAACAGATAATTAGAAAAACAAGGCGCTGGTAAGTGTTTTGTTTCATGGATGCCACATAATGAAGATGATTCTTGAGACTAATTAATCCTTGAAATGATCAGTTGATCTATCTCATTGAGACCAATACATTTTTAATTGTTCATTTTAGTCAAGCATCATTTGAACAGAACTCAATTTGCAATTTCATTAGTGTACAAAAAAAAAAAAAAAGAAAGAAAAAAGGCCCGGGGTCTATTCCTGGTAAAGGAAAAAAAAAATCTTTGGCAAAATTTCATAGCGGATGTTAATCCTGTAATTAATTCTATGTATCAAGCAAGAATTAATGTGCCTTTCAATTTCATCATATTTCATTGTGCCAAGAACTGCATTTTGTCGTACCTTCCCTTTCAGATTTTTTTTTTTTTAACAAGCTCAGTGGCACAATATCCAGGCAACTAATGATAAGCTTTGAAACAACATTCACAGGCCATTTGCTTTGATGGCGTTTCAAGGTTTCTTTTCCTCATTTAAAGTCTACTGTATGCAAAGGGAGAAATAGCGATTGTTAAACGGCTTTTAAAAAATGAACGCTCAATGCGCTATAACTGTTATCTGCAGACATTTGTGGAAAGAGCATTCCTGTCTTCTTAAAGGTCCGGCCACATTCACAATATGTAAACGTAAGGTACTTTGAGTCTTAAAGTGAATCTCTACCTTTTATCATGATGGCATTTTTAAGTCATAAATTCTGTGTTAAAAAGTTTCTTATTATATGGTCAAACTCGTAGTGACCCCTACAGAAGATTCTATGACTTCCCACTCTAAATATGTTGGCATTAATATGGAGTTGGCTCCCCTGTTTTAGCTTGCACAACTTTTATTCTTCTCTGAAGGCTCTTTGGGAATTTTTACCCAGTCATCCAGAAGAGCATTGGTGAGGTCAGACACTATTGTTGAACGAATGAGCTGGTCTGACATCTGTATTAGTGCCTGATTTTGACCTACGGTAGTTTGTTTTTGACTATTACTCTTCTTTACGATTTTGTACCTACACTGGCCTCCTGGTTCTGACCTGGCTTTCAGACCATTCTCTTGCCTCTGGTTCGCTCCTCTAGACAGCAGCTCTTCAGTGGACGAAAGCCACTGGGCCCTGTGGTAAGAACAGTTCCCTATAATGCTGTTAAGGGCTGAAGGCCGGGGGTTCCCTTACAAACTGCCAGATGGAGTGGCTTTCTCCAAGTCTGTCTGAGATAGTCCTTTAGGCTCTCAATCTCCATTCTAGTTCATCCCGATGGTGTTCGATGGGGATGAGGTCAGGGCTCTGTGTGGCCAGTCATGTTCTTTCATGCCAATCTCACCCATACATGTCTTTATGGTCGTTATACACTGGGCACAGTCATAAGGAACAGAATAGGGCCTTCCGAAATGTATTGAAATGCTGAAGCATTAAAACTAAGCAGCTTTGGCCGATCCCTTAAAGCCACCCTATTAATATTATTCCGCCTAGACCAAACTTTAGCACAACATAGTCAGGCAGGTAATTGTTCTTCTGCCATTTGATAAACCAAGACTCATCCATCAGGTTAGATAGAAAAGCATTTATGACTCCACAGAACATGTTTCCACTGTTCCGAAATCCATTGGTGGAAATTCCTGCGCATATAGCGCTGGCAGAATGATGAGGAGGAGCAGCTCAGCCAAAAAAAGGTAGATGGCAAGTTACAGAACATGAGAATTTGGACAGTCCTTTGCAAATCAGACTGGGATGAAATAAGAAAGGTCATGCTTTACAGGTTCTGTGTGGAAGGACAGCTATGCTGTAAAAGTAAACATATTGGTTTCCTTTATCCAAAGGCCAGAGGGAGCTTTGGAGCTTACTCTATTACGGCACATGCAGTAAGGTGAATGAGTTCATTGTACATGTTGGCAGTTAAGCTCCAAAGCAGAAATTAGAATATAAAGTGTTGTCATCAGACTTTTTCAGTAGTGCAGCCCCAGATGTTGTACCTGTGATTCTACATGATATCTAAGTTCAGCTTTCACTGTTCTGGTGTATTTCCAGTGATCAATTCCCATAATTCGAGTAGGTCATGTTTTCAACCCCTTCCCTTTGGAGCCAAATTATAGTTTTCCCTCCTCTTTTTCCAAGAGCACAACTTTTTTATTTCTTCATCAATGTAGCCAAATTAAAGCTTATTTTCTGTTGGGCTAGATGAAATACATTATTTATTATACCATATAAGGCACAGAAAAAGCGGAAAAAAATCTGTGTGTGGTGATTGGTAAAAAAAATAAATCCACCATTGTTTTTTTTAAGCGTCGTTTGGTTAAGTGATTCATCCAAGTCAGTATATTTATATTCTTGACTGGTTTTTTAAAAAAAATTGGTGCTTTGTAAAAATGTAAATAATTTTGGTTTGTGTAAACATTTTCTGACACCTAATTATTTGATTTATTCTGTTGATAGAAAAGTACAAAGATTTTTTTTCAGGGTGAGCTGTAGTATTTATTGGTACTGTTTTGGTGTGCTCTAACTTTTTGCTCACTTTTCATTCCATTGTTTGTTTGCTTTTTTTAAATTGTAATTTTTATTGAACATGTTTCAAATTTTCTTTTCAAAGGAAAAGAAAAAATAATTAGGCATTTTAGATTTTTCACTATCATTTATATGTTAAGGCTAGGTTCCCATTGCGTTAATGGGACAGCGCTAATGGACAGCGTTGCACGTCGAAATTAACACCGTGCAACGCGTCCGTTAGCGCGCCCATTAACAGCAATGGGGACGCGCATCACTAGCGCGTGCCATTTTCGGCACGCGCTAGCGATGTGCCGGTGTTTTGTGGCGCGCCGCGGACGCTGCTTGCAGCGCCCGAGGCGCGCCCGCGGTCCGTTCCCCGCTCTCGCAGATCAGAGATCTGCGAGAGCGGGGACGTTTAATGCGACCCCTTTAAAACACATTGTGTTAGCGCAATCCGCTAGCGCTAGGTGCTAAACGGATTGCACTAACGCAATCTGAACCTAGCCTAACAACTGATCTTATACTATAGCATTAGTTAAACATTTTCAAGTAGATAAAAAGTAAAATTTTACAAACACACACGCAGACTCAGGCAAAAGGAAAGGGGTGGAAGTGATGTGGAATGTTACGACCTAAACATAGCCATCTTATAGAGGTCATATATTTAACATGGACCAAAAGGAATTCCAAGGAGACCAAACAAGGTTAAATCTCTCTACGGTATTGTCATTAGGGGCTGCCCAGTATTCAAAGTTCCTGATATCTTTGATGTGAGAATATAGATCTAGTTGGAAAGGTGGAGACGTTTGCTTCCAGTGGTAGGCAATGAAACAGCGCGCTGCTGTTACCATATGTAAAATCAATCTAATGGATCTCTTAGATATGGATTCAAGGAAAATAATAGAAAGATCTGAGGACTTAATGGGAGATCCTCTCCAAAAACTTGCTTAGTGAGGAGTTGGACTATCACCCAGAATGGTTTAATCAGTGGACAGTCCCAAAAAATGTGAAATATAGAACCTCTAGAAAGGACACGCCGCCAGCAAAGGGCAGGAACATATGGGTCCATTTTATGTAAAAATTCAGGCGTATGGTAACAGAGATAAAGGATTTTATATCGATTTTCTTTTGTATGAAATACAAGATGTGGTCTTGGCTGCTCTGGTCCAAACATTTCTCCACTCCACCACGGTCAGTGTTTTACTCAGATATTCCTCCCATTAGAGCATATAAGAGAGTCTGGTTAGGGAATCTGTGTCTGGAGCCTGTAGAATATTGTAAATACTAGATATTAAACCTCTTGTTGTTGAACTATTCTTGCACAGTCTCTCGAAGGAGGTAGGGATGGAGGTCTGTAGACAGTGGAATAATGAGGAGTCCAAGTGCCTAATTTTAATATACTGAGATAATGTAAGAGAATGAAGGGAGAATTTTGTTTTCAGCTCATCATTGGAATGTTGAATTTGCGTTTTATAGTTAATTATGTCAGCGAAGTTAAACAAGCCAGATTGAGTCCATACCCCTTGTAAATGAGTGGGTTAAACTTTCAGGGAAATTTGGATGGAAAAGGAAGTAAGGGAGGTGATAGAAAAAACATCAATATGGACTTTTTATTGCTAACGTTTTTATTTCAAGTTATTATATATATTTATGAAACATTTTTCGACATTTTTTCTCAACCTCCTAGGAAACTTGAGTCTCTAATCTTTAGTATTGCAGTATATGGCAAAATTAACCATCTGCGATGATTGTTAAATTTACCAACCCGTTGGTATCCCACAATTGGATGATAGGAGGTAAAGACGAATGGTGATTTAAAAGACCTTGCCCCAGAATCTAACCACTTATACCCCTGTCCATTAAGAACAGTATTTATCAGTGGTAAAACAGCAGTGATCAGAACTTTCTGCAAAGTATGTAATATAGCCGGCAGCCAGTCTCTACAGTGGACTCCAGATACTCGTATAGGACATGACATACAGTCATGGCCTTAAGTGTTGGCACCCTTGAAAATGTTCCAGAAAGTGAAGCATTTCTATCCGAAAATTATTGCAATTACACACGTTTTGGTATACACGTTTCATTTGCATGTATTGGAACAACACAAAAAAAAGAAGGCAAATTGGACATAATTGCACACAAAATCCCAAAAATGAGCCAGAAAAAATTGCCATTTTTCAAAAATAAGTTAAAATAACTGTTTCAAGCAGGTATCAGGTGTGGGCAATATGAAAATCACACTTGAAATCAGGTAAAAAGGGGAAAAATTGACAAAATCTTTGCATCGTGTGTGTGACACAAAACATGGAGAACAGAAAGAGGAGAAAAGAACTGTCTGAATACTTGAAAATCTAAATTGTTGAAAAATATCAACAATGTCAGGGTTACAAGTCCATCTTCAGAGATCTTGATGTTCCTTTGCTTACAGTGCAAAACATAATAAAGACGTTTACAGCCCATGGCACTCTATCTAATCACCCTGGACATGGACAGCAGAGAAAATGTCCAAAGAAATTCAAGCTGTGATGCAGGCACAGGGTGCATCAGCGTGGGGAGCAGTGAATATTCTGGCAGCGCTCTTCTTGCAAGCAGCGTATGACGTCACTGCCATGCACGGCTTACAAGCATAAATCAGCTGCTGGCATTGGAACAGAACACATTGCGCAGGGAATGTAAGTATAATGTTTTTTTTTTTTTTTTTTTTCTGATGGGGGCCATTCATACCAGGATGGGGCCATGCATAGCAGGACAGAGATGGGGGCACTGTATACCAGGATAGGGATGAGGGGCACCATGCCTACCAGGATAGGGATGTGGGGGACCATGACTACTAGGATAGGGATGAGGGGGACCATGGCTACCAGGATAGGGATGAGCGGGACCATGACTACTAGGATAGGGATGAGGACCATGGCTACCAGGATAGGGATGAGGGGGACCATGGCTACCAGGATAGGGATGAGGGGCACCATGCCTACCAGGATAGGGATGTGGGGGACCATGACTACTAGGATAGGGATGAGGGGCACCATGGCTACCAGGATAGGGATGAGGGGGACCATGGCTACCAGGATAGGGATGAGGGGGGCCATGGCTACCAGGATAGGGATGAGGGGACCATGGCTACCAGGATAGGGATGAGGGGACCATGCCTACCAGGATAGTGATGAGGGGGACCATGCCTACCAGGATAGGGATGTGGGGGACCATGACTACCAGGATAGGGATGAGAGGGACCATGACTACTAGGATAGGGATGAGGGGGAACATGCCTACCAGGATAGGGATGAAGGGGACCATGGTGTTAGGTGTCGAGTTCCTGCCTCTGCACAGGGGGAATCTTGAACCATCTCCGCTGCGGTCTCCCATTCTTCTCCAGCCGCAGTGGAGCCTGCTCAGCGAAGACGTCGGTCCCAGCGTCTTGCTCAGTCCCACTCTGTACAAAGTTACTGCTGCTTTTCCGGCTTCTGCCATTGAAGTCAGTGCTGGGCAGCGGCGAGCAGACGCTTCTGCTTTTCTCGTTCTGAGCATGCCCTGTGTAAGATCTCTCAGTGGAGATCGAGGGTCACATGGTCGGATACTGCAGCTAAGTCCATTGGTCCTTTCAGGAAGGTCCTTTAAGTGCTAGGACTAAGTCCTGCTTTGCACACACTGAGCATGCCCAGGGCAAGATCTCTCAGTGGAGATTTAGGGTCACATGCTCAGGTATGGCAGTCTCTTATTGGTCCTTCTAGGAAGGTCTTTTACTTGCTGCAGCTATATAAGGCCTGCATAGCCACATGGCCATGCGCTAGTGTACATTTGTATCCATGTGTTTGTTGTGAGTGCAAGTCGTTCATGAAATACCCCTACCCTATTGTATGACTGTTCGCATAAGGAGTATGGCTGCTACCTAGCGCCCGACTAACCACTCAACATGTTACACACGAAACAGCGCCTACTGCTGTGACCGCCTGTACGGTGCCACGCGCCATTAGAGCGTTTCTTTAACCCTAGTCAGGGTGGTTAGTGGCATCCGCCAGTACGCCACAGTTCGCACTCTCGTGCTATTCTATTATTAGTTTTGTTACGTGCGGTACTGCGGCCCTGTGACTCAACAGGGTTCGCTTCCTTCACACAGGGTGAAGTTAACCCGTGTGTGTATTCACATTGTACCGCCATATAGTCCGTCATTACTTGGCAGCAGGTTCCATCTCTGCACAGTGGACCCCGGGCTGCGAACGCACCATACTCTATCTGTCTTATTTGGTGCGTTCCGCTAGCCCTAACACATGGCTACCAGGATAGGAATGAGGGGACCATGCCTACCAGGATAGGGATGAGGGGGACCATGGCTACCAAAATAGGGATGAAGGGGACCATGGCTACCAGGATAGGAATGAGGGGACCATGCCTACCGGGATAGGGATGAGTAGGCCATGCATACAAGGATAAGGATGGGGCCATGCATACCAGGATGAGGTTGAGGGGACCATGAATAACAGGATAGGGATGAGGAGACCATGCATACCAGGATGGGGATGAGGGGACCATGCATACAAGGATGAGGACACCATGTATACATTGATTGTGCATATTAGTAGAGAATTGACCAGATATTTTTAATCAATTTTTTTTCTAATTCCCTCCTCTAAAACAGGTGTGTCTTCTAGTCCGAAAAATACAGTAACTGCAATAATTTTATGGGAGTACTTTATTTTCTGCAACAATTGCAAGGTTGCCAACACTTTTTCCGATAAATGTAGATGTACGTCACATGTCGGAAAGGGGTTAATTTGCACATATGCATCTATCAACACAATTGTTTGGTTAATATATGTCAAATGAGATAGAGTGAAAGGATTAATCTGCAAGAACGTTAATGTGCACCTTATTTCAGATAACTTTTCATAGTAATCTGAATTGTGTTGTGTGCCAATTTTTCCCTCTGCAGGCTTGATCTCTAATTTCAGTTGTCTCTGAGCTTGTGGTTAGAGCCTAGCTGCTTTTATGTCTGATACACAACAGGCCAAAAGAACAGGAGATCCTGCTGCTATCTCTCAGTAACACACCCTGAAAAGCAGCAACACAAAGATGAGAGTTTAATATAGTGCTGAGTGGCACAGTCTGTGTCTTACTGTCTCTTTCTGCAGCCGATTGCACCTTCTCCTTTCCTTTCCCATTGTAAAAATAGGAATAAATTGGAATAAATCCAATCACAGTCACACACTTGTTAAAATCTTGACATCTTTATTTTTTCCATTAATTATGAGCAAAGTCTCATCATTTGATGTACCTGTAAAATCGTCAGGTTTCCTTTCCACTTGAAACCAGTGATGTGGGGAGCAACTTCAATAGGCAGGAAGGCAAGAGATAAGCTGTCCAACTATATAAATAACTTCCATCCTCATAGACGTCATTGAGCTGCATGTAACATGATCCCTCAGTGAGCTAAAAGTCTTTCTCATCTCTTAAAATGGATTTTAGCAGCCTTTAAAAGTTAATAGGAGTTGGATGGAGAAGTGTCTAAACCCCAAAAATAGAGCTTTGCAGTCTTGAATGGAGCAGAAAAGCACTTGCTGAACCTCCACTTCATTCAATGTCTACCGGACGGATGGAAAAAGCAGAATGCTGAACTCAGCTTTCAAAAGCAGTCCCAGGGACGATAAATGGAGCTGAAATTGCGCAAAAGAATCTCCACTCTATTCAAGGATCGCTACTTCTAACAGGTGGCGCTATAGAGTTTAAGTCCTCTTTTTCTCAGAAGAGACAATTTGCACACTCTATTCAATACATCCTGGGATTGCTCGAGGTCAAAAGTAGCAACCGTGAGAATTATCAAAAAACATTACTTTTACTAAAAGTACAATTAAATTAAAAATCCACAATAAATTTTAAGAACAGGTGAACAGATAACTGTAAAAGTATTAAGGTTCATCTGTTACACGAGAAATAAAAGTGAGGGTTCTTCACTTCAAATAAAGCAATATGTGTGACCTTCTCATACAGGTGTAGACTCTTCATATACTGAGTAATCAACTCCAAAAGACTACAGTATACCCACGTAATTTATCATTTATACTTCTAATTTGTGGATCAGTCAAAGTGATCTCAAACCTAGATCATAATATAAAGCAGAGAATGAGACGTCAACATTTTTCAATTAAATATGGTGGTATTGATAGTGGTCAGACATCACCAAATCATATCAACGCCCTTGACCACATCTAACGTTAAAGTACAACACAAAAGTAAGTGGAAAAAAGGAAAACATCCATTTATTGGAGCAGAGTTTGGAGTGGATTATGTTCCCAACAGATCCACAATAAGCATCCCAACACAAGCCCTATAAATCCCACTGAGGGCTGTTAAGGCCCTAGGGTTCAAAAACAAGGACAGTCCACAATTCTCCCTATACGTACATTGCCCTATACCCTACCTTTTGTGCCTCCCAATGTGTTGTGATATGGATTGGTAATAAAACTGTGCCCATGAGACCTTATAATAATGAGGCCCTCAACTGCACCACTGTGACCCTAGCATACCCATTCATAGAGCAGGACTTAATCTCAAAACTTATTTCAAAGTGCACAGACTTTTCCCTTCAGTACAGTCGGTAACACTTATCGTTACAGGAAAGGCAGTGTTTGTAGGTGAAAAGCCATGCAATTAGCAGAATTTTTTCCCCAGCCGGGCTTTGAATGACTTGTGAGTATTTTGCTCTACATAATTTTTAATCTTTCAAACGGTGATAGATCATTTGTGCTCAAGTTGCGGTATATTAGAGAACAACCTACAATGAAAGAACAAAGAGGCCTGAAAACTCCTCTTAATTCGTATTCTCTGTGATATACTGTCCTATATTATTACAGCCAGGGCTTTTGATGTTAGAGAAATTATGCCAGCTTTGTAGATAAAATTCAAAACCATTACTTTACAAAATGTAATATGCATGACTAGTAATTACAAGAAATACACTGCTCCGAAACAGATTACACAGTCACGCGGCGCTCTAGACTGTTCGTTCCTGTCGAAGGTGGCTGAATAAAGATACCTCTTAAAGGATCGTCCTTGGCAAATCAAATTTACGCATTCTTTAAAGGATTACTAAACTATTCATCATAATCTTTGTCTGAATAGGATATTTCCTAAAGGCAACACTGCGCTACTTGGTCATGGTTTATTGACAATACATATACGTCTTAGTAAAAGAGACTGAATTAACTACAGTCATAAACTGATGAAAATTCTTCAACAATACACTATAGTGTCTGGAAAAAATATACACAACTGCTAGGACTCCATTCTTTTTTTTCTAACACTTGTCACTGTAAAAGTATGCAGTGGTATACATTGACGCCGATCCACTAAGACTGGCGGTAGAGAGTGACTTTTTATAGTTTTTGTGCAATATCGACACACATTGGATGTTTCCATTTGTAAAGATCTTCATATACATATAGGCTGAACACGGGCCAACGAAGATCATTCAATGTCTCAAACTACATTGGCCAATATTAGTTTTTTTTTGGCCTGATGATTCAGTCAGAGGTTATCATCAGTCTAAAAATGTCAACATGTCCAGTCAGTATTTTAAATGATTCCAATTGCTCATTACAGTCGAAATTGGTCATTTCATTTGCGTTTTAGCTAGTACTTACAGGCTCCCAAAGTTTTCATTATGACATTTTGTTAAGTTTCTTAAATTGTATATACGAGAGAAGAGTATATTAGCATCAACGAAGGTGACCACACCAAACCAGTAGGAGTTGAAGCAAGGACAACAAAGGAATTGTTCACGCTACAGACAAGAATTGGGAAACACATTAAACTTTGAGGCCTAGCTAGGAAATTCATAAGCACCATAATATCTTACCCACACTGTACAAATAAAGGCCATTCACTGCCCACCTTTGCAGTCTAAACAATAGAAGTGGAAATATCCCAATTCATACAATGAAACATGGTGGCAATCAAGTGATATATTGCATATAGCACACACCCACCTCTCTCTGCTGTCCTCACTTTTGCTTAATGAATGTGGTTATGGCTTGCACAGATACTGGATATTCTGGATACTGCCAATTTTTGGAACTTCTATACAAGTGAATGGAGAGCCACATATGTGTGGCTATAAGAACTAGAACAACCCCTTTTTAGGCCACTTGGAAACGGCAATATTTTGCATCATTTTTCAAACCAGTTAAACGCAGGGGAACAAATACACAGAAAACAGATCAAAGAAAGATTAGAGCCTCCTGTGCTATGAATGCACTCCTGGTTTTGACTTATAATTAACAAAGGAAACAACTGACCAAAATACCGGTGTCCAAATGTTGCCCTAAACAGTGGGGTCACCAGATTTCACAATACAATCTGCTTATATTAATTCACGAATCTTAGATCTGATTAGGTTGATGTACTTATTTTGGCAATCCATGTTAGAATGGCTGTATATCCTGAGTAGTGATGGGCGAGTATAATCGGGTTTTCCGAGTATGCTCGGGTGTTCTCCGAGTATTTTGGGCGTGCTCGAAGATTATGTTTGAGTCGTCCCAGCTGCACGATTTGCGGCTGCTAGACAGCCTGAATACATGTGGGGTTTGCCTGTTAGGGAATCCCCTGCATGTGTTCAGGTTGTCTAGCAGCGGCAAATCGTGCAGCTGCAATGACTCAAACAATCTCCAAGCATGCCCAAATTACTCGGAGACCACCCAAGCATGCTTGGAAAACCCGAGTACCCTCGCTCATCACTCATCCGGAGTTCAGCATAGAGTGAGAGGGTTCATTAGTCTAAGTTTATTTAGTCTTTTCCCACTCAGCCTGAGAGCTGCAGCTTGTAGTGGGCATGGAGGAGAGGGTGACAGTGAGGAGCTGTCAATAAAACTAGGTGGTCGGAAAATTAATTTAGATACATTATACAGCCATTCTGATAAATATGAAAGTAAATTCATCAGTTTAAAGAAATCCATTTAATAATATATGGATTTTGTTATATCAAATCTGGTGACAGATCACCTTGAAACTGGAGAACGGTGTATAACCAAGAACTTCAACAAAGACGAGCTGGGAGAAGAAACAGCAGAACCTTCTATGTCTGGCTCTTTTCAGACCTATTTTATATGCACCCTAAGCCTGCTGAAGTTTGGTAAATTTATTAAGAGATACACACCTCTAAGTAAATTTGGCACATCTTTTGGGCTGTTTGTGAGTAAAAAAAAAAAATTATAAAAATGTAATTATGCCAGCTCTGTGATACATTATAGAACCAACGGAATGAAACAAAGGTAGAAGACACAGATTAGATTTAAAAAAAAAATTTTTGACAGCGAGGGTGATCAAACAGGCTGTCACGAGAGGTGGTGAGTTCTCCTTAAATAGAAGTCATTAAACAAAGGCTGGACAGATGTCTGAGATGGTTTAGTGACTCCTGCATTAAGCAGGGGATTGGACATGATGACCCCGGAGGTCTCTTCCAACTCTAACATTCTGATTCTCTGTAATGTATTGCACTGTGGTTTGTTTGTTTTACTAAGGTCAATCTATTTTTACGAAAGTCCCAACCCTTTTGTACAAATACCCTCTGCGTCAGATATTGTGACTTTTTGATGTAAGAAAACTGGCAGAGGGAACGATAAACTTCCCCTCTTTTGTTTTCTCTGAAATGTAGTTGATTTTCATGAGGGAGCCAGTCATACTGTGATTAGGGCAGCAGCAATTCGCCGACAGGTTCCCTTTAACAAAGAACCCATTCCATAAGGCTCATTAGAAAGCAGTGCCTGATTTATGACTCCTCTCTAGAACCAGAACAGAGTTGCTAAGAACATCTCTGTCTTTCACCTATTTTGTATGTTACCGTAGCTCGATAATGAGGAATCCTCTTGAGCTTCCCTTCGAAATCATTTTCTAAGAGATTAAGAGAATATCCGCACAGCAAGGTCAGTAAATTAATATATTTGATGAATGTTAAATCAGGAACTTGAAACTATTTTATTTACACAAAAAGTTCTAATTAACACATAGTTTTCGATAACAGAACAACGTGTCTTGTAGGAGTGTTTGATGAGTAGATGATAAACACAAATCCGCACGGTTTATTCCTGAACATAACAGGCCGCTTTATTATACATTAATGGAAAGATAAAGTTTACCACTGTAAACATTACAGAACATACTATAATAAAATAGTGTTTGCTGTGAATTCTACATGGAATTTCTCACAGAGAAATTATAAGACCGCGCTAACAAAGATATCAAATACAACAGTGAAATAAGAAGACTAAGTTGGTGCAATGTCACTGGAACACGCTCGCGCTTTCATTTTCCTCCTGGCCAAAGCTTCCTGCTTTTTCCTCTCAATCTCTTCCATGGAACATTTCTTCTGTTGATCTTCAGATATAAGCACTGAAATTACATATAAAGGAAAAAAACAAACTTTAAATTAAACATTTCTTAATTTCTTCATCATTAGGCTTAATTTTTCTAAATGTATTTCTTTGAAATGTTTTTGAGTAAAAAAAATATATATATACACATACATACAGTACAGATCAAAAGTTTGGACACACCTCATTTAAAGATTTTTCTGTATGTACATGACTATGGAAATTGTACATTCACACTGAAGGCATCAAAACTATGAATTAACACATGTGGAATTATATACTTAACAAAAAAGTGTGAAACAACTGAAAATATGTCTTATACTGTAGATTCTTCAAAGTAGCCACCTTTTGCTTTGATGACTGCTTTGCGCACTCTTGGCATTCCCTTCATGAGCTTCAAGAGGTAGTCACCGGGAATGGTTTTCACTTCACAGGTGTGCCCTGTCAGGTTTAATAAGTGGGATTTCTTGCCTTATAAATGGTGTTGGGACCATCAGTTGTGTTGTGCAGAAGTCTGGTTGATACACAGCTGATAGTCCTACTGAATAGACTGTTAGAATTTGTATTATGGCAAGAAAAAAGCAGCTAAGTAAAGAAAAACGAGTGGCCATCATTTCTTTAAGAAATGAAGGTCAGTCAGTCCAAAAGATTGGGAAAACTTTGAAGGTGTCCCCAAGTGCAGTGGAAAAAACCATCAAGCGCTACAATGAAACTGGCTCACATGAGGACCGCCCCAGGAAAGGAAGACCAAGAGTCACCTCTGCTTCTGAGAATAAGTTTATCTGAGTCACCAGCCTCAGGAATCGCAGGTTAACAGCAGCTCAGATTAGAGACCAGGTCAATGCCACAAAGAGTTCTTGCAGCAGACATCTCTCCAACAACTGTTAATAGGAGACTTTGTGCAGCAGGCCTTCATGGTAAAATAGCTGCTAGGAAACCACTGCTAAGTACAGGCAACAAGCAGAAGAGACTTGTTTGGGCTAAAGAACACAAGGAATGGACATTAGACCAGTAGAAATCTGTGCTTTGGTCTGATGAGTCCAAATTTGAGATCTTTGGTTCCAACCATTGTGCCTTTGTGCAACACAGAAAAGGTGAACGGATGGACTCTACATGCCTGGTTCCCACCTTGAAGCATGGAGGAGGAGGTGTGATGGTGTGGGGGGGTGATTTGCTGGTGACACTGTTGGGGATTTATACAAAACTGAAGGCATACTGAACCACAGCATCTTGCAGCGGTATGCTATTCCATCCGGTTTGCGTTTAGTTGGACCATCATTTATTTTTCAATAAATGACCCCAAACACACCTCCAGGCTGTGTAAGGGCTATTTGACCAAGAAGGAGAGTGATGGGGTGCTACGCCAGATGACCTGGCCTGCACAGTCACCAGACCTGAACCCAATCGAGATGGTTTGGGGTGAGCTGGACCGCAGAGTGAAGGCAAAAGGGCCAACAAGTGCTAAGCATCTCTGGGAACTCCTTCAAGATTGTTGGAAGACCATTCCCGGTGACTACCTCTTGAAGCTCATCAAGAGAATGCCAAGAGTGTGCAAAGCAGTCATCAAAGCAAAAGGTGACTACTTTGAAGAACCTAAAATATAAGACATATTTTCAGTTTCACAATTTTTTGTTAAGTATATAATTCCACGTGTTAATTCACAGTTTTGATGCCTTCAGTGTGAATGTACAATTTTCATAGCCATGAAAATACAGAAAATTCTTTAAATTAGGTGTGTCCAAACTTTTGGTCTGTACTGATATATATATATATATATATATATATATATATATATATATATTTTTATATATATATATATATATATATATATATATATATATATATATATATATATATATATATATATATATATATATATAGCTGTGGAAAAAATTAAGAGACCACTGCACAGTTTTATAAAAATCCGCTTCTCTGCATGTCTGACAGCCATTCCATTCTAGCGTCAGTTGAATTCCAACCAGAGTACACCTCATTCTACTTAATGTGCTTCTGATTAGGTGATCACCTGAACCAAATCTTATTTAGTGAAGGAAAGTATAAAAACACTGCTGTGGTGCTCACAATCCTCTTGCAATAGGACAAGCTGGATGGCAAATCAAGTGCTAGTAATATCCCAAAAGTAATAGGAATGAAAAAATAACTTTTAACCACGCCAAAGGTGTTGAAAGAAACGTCAAGTGAGGGAAAAAAGGGCTCAATTCTGGCTTTACTAGCAGCGGGACACAATGAGTGTCATGTTACCTCCATCCTGGAAATTTCTAAGACAGCAGTCCATTACAGCAAGGTCAAGCAGCAGACATTGGTGACAAGAAAGCTACAGACCAGCAAAGGGCGAGAATGACTCTCCAATGACCGGGATGACCGTCATCTTATTCAAATGTCACTCAGCAATCACAGGATGACATCAAGTGACCTAAAAAGGAATGGCAAATGGCAGCTGGGGTGAAGTCCATGGCAAGAACAGTTGATAACAGTCTCCTAGAGGCAGGACTCAAGTCATGTTAAGCTATAAAAAAGCCTTTCATCAATGAGAAGCAAAGGAGAGCCAGGCTGAAGTTTGCCAAAGACCATAAGGATTGGACCATAGAGGTCTGGAGAAATGTAATCTTCTCTGAGGAGTCTAATTTTTAGCTTTGCCCAATACCTGGTCATCTAATGGTTAGACGGAGACCTGGAGAGGTGTACAAGCCACGGTGTCTTGCACCGACTGTGCAATTCGGTGGAGGATCGGTGATGATCTGGGGATGCTTCAGCAAGGCTGGAATTGGGCAGGATGTTCTTTGCGAAGGATGTATGAATCAAGCCGCATACAAGGTTATCCTCGAAAAACTGTTGATTCCTTCTGCTCAGGCAATGTTCCCCAACTCTGAGGACAGGTTTTTACAGCAGGACAATGCGCCATGCCACACAGCTAGGTCAATCAAGGTGTGGATGAAGGACCACCACATCAAATCCCTGTCATGGGCAGCCCAATCTCCAGACCTGAACCCCATTGAAAACCTCTGGAATGTAATCAAGAGGAAGATGGATAGTCACAAGCCATCAAACAAAGAAGAACTGCTTACATTTTTGCACCATGAGTGGCATACGGTCACCCAAAAGCAGAGTGAAAGACTGGTGGAAAGCATGCCAAGACGCATGAAAGCTGCGATTAAAAATCATGGTTTTTCCACAAAATATTGATTTCTGAACACTTCCCGAGTTAAAAAATTAGTATTGTTGTTTCTAAATTATTATGAACTTTTTTTTTTTTTGCAATATTTGAGGTCGGCAAGCTGTGTATTTTTTTGTTATTTTGACCATTTCTCATTTTCAGAAAATAAATACAAAATTTATTGCTTGGAACTTTGGAGACATGTTGTTAGTAGCTTATAGAATAAAAGAACAATTTACATTTTACTCAAAAATATACCTATAAAGAGAAAAATCAGACACACTGAAAATTTTGCAGTGATCTCTAAATTTTTGCCAGAGCTGTATATACACACGTACATACTTATATATACTATATCTATAAAGGAATTTTTGACAATGATTTTTGCAAAAAAAACAACTTGTTCTGTTCTTGTAGTGTTCTCTCTTCACCCTTATTCACATATTAAATGAAATATTTGTGCTTCTACTGTTGTGTGGAAACCTAGTAAGTGCATATTTTTTTATTTTCCCCAAAGGGTGGGAACAAAAAAAACAAACAACATTTTAATCATGTTTTTTTTTTTTCTTTTATGCTTAACCCCTTCATGACCCAGCCTATTTTGACCTTAATGACCTGGCCGTTTTTTGCAATTCTGACCAGTGTCCCTTTATGAGGTAATAACTCAGGAACGCTTCAACGGATCCTAGCGGTTCTGAGATTGTTTTTTCGTGACATATTGGGCTTCATGTTAGTGGTAAATTTAGGTCAATAAATTCTGCGTTTATTTGTGATAAAAACGGAAATTTGGCGAAAATTTTGAAAATTTCGCAATTTTCACATTTTGAATTTTTATTCTGTTAAACCAGAGAGTTATGTGACACAAAATAGTTAATAAATAACATTTCCCACATGTCTACTTTACACCAGCACAATTTTGGAAACAAAATTTTTTTTTGCTAGGAAGTTATAAGAGTTAAAATTTGACCAGCGATTTCTCATTTTTACAACGAAATTTACAAAACCATTTTTTTTAGGGACCACCTCACATTTGAAGTCAGTTTGAGGGGTCTATATGGCTGAAAATACCCAAAAGTGACACCATTCTAAAAAATGCACCCCTCAAGGTGCACAAAACCACATTCAAGAAGTTTTTTAACCCTTCAGGTGCTTCACAGCAGCAGAAGCAACATGGAAGGAAAAAATGAACATTTAACTTTTTAGTCACAAAAATTATCTTTTAGCAACATTTTTTTTATTTTCCCAATGGTACAAGGAGAAACTGAACCACGAAAGTTGTTGTCCAATTTGTCCTGAGTACGCTGATACCTCATATGTGGTGGTAAACCACTGTTTGGGCGCACGGCAGGGCTTGGAAGGGAAGGAGCGCCATTTGACTTTTTGAATGAAAAATTGGCTCCACTCTTTAGCGGACACCATGTCACGTTTGGAGAGCCCCCGTGTGCCTAAAAATTGGAGCTCCCCCACACGTGACCCCATTTTGGAAACTAGACGCCCCAAGGAACTTATCTAGATGCATAGTGAGAACTTTGAACCCCCGGGGGCTTCACAAATTGATCCGTAAAAATGAAAAAGTACTTTTTTTTCACAAAAAAATTCTTTTAGCCTCAATTTTTTTCATTTTCACATGGGTAACAGGATAAAATGGATCCTAAAATTTGTTGGGCAATTTCTCATGAGTACGCCGATACCTCACATGTGGGGGTAAACCACTGTTTGGGCACATGGTAAGGTTCGGAAGGGAAGGAGCGCCATTTGACTTTTTGAATGAAAAATTATCTCCATCGTTAGCGGACACCATGTCGTGTTTGGAGAGCCCCCGTGTGCCTAAACATTGGAGCTCCCCCACAAATGACCCCATTTTGGAAACTAGACCCCCCAAGGAACTTATCTAGATGCATATTGAGCACTTTAAACCCTCAGGTGCTTCACAAATTGATCTGTAAAAATGAAAAAGTACTTTTTTTTTCACAAAAAAATTCTTTTCGCCTCAGTTTTTCATTTTCACATGGGCAATAGGATAAAATGAATCCTAAAATTTGTTGGGCAATTTCTCCCGAGTACGCCGATACCTCATATGTGGGGGTAAACCACTGTTTGGGCACACGGCAGGGCTCGGAAGGGAAGGCGCGCCATTTGACTTTTTGAATGGAAAATTAGCTCCAATTGTTAGCGGACACCATGTCGCGTTTAGAGAGCCCCTGTGTGCCTATGCATTGGAGCTCCCCCACAAGTGACCCCATTTTGGAAACTAGACCCCCCAAGGAACTTATCTAGATGCATATTGAGCACTTTAAACCCCCAGGTGCTTCACAGAAGTTTATAATGCAGAGCCATGAAAATAAAAAATAATTTTTCTTTCCTCAAAAATGATTTTTAGCCTGGAATTTCCTATTTTGCCAAGGGTAATAGGAGAAATTGGACCGCAAATGTTGTTGTCCAGTTTGTCCTGAGTACGCTGATACCCCATATGTGGGGGTAAACCACTGTTTGGGCGCACGGCAGGGCTCAGAAGGGAAGGCACGCCAATTGGCTTTTTAAATGGAAAATTAGCTCCAATCATTAGCGGACACCATGTCACGTTTGGAGAGCCCCTGTGTGCCTAAACATTGGAGATCCCCCACATATGACCCCATTTTGGAAACTAGACCCCTAAAGGAACTAATCTAGATGTGTGGTGAGGACTTTGAACTTCCAAGTGCTTCACAGAAGTTTATAACGCAGAGCCATGAAAATAAAATAAAAATTTTATTTTCTCTAAAATGATTTTTTAGCCTGCAATTTATTATTTTCCCAAGGGTAAAAGGAGAAATTTGACCCCAAAAGTTGTTGTACAGTTTCTCCTGAGTACGCTGATACCCCATATGTGGGGGTAAACCACAGTTTGGGCACATGTCGGGGCTCGGAAGTCAAGTAGTGACATTTTGAAATGCAGACTTTGATGGAATGCTCTGCGGGCGTTACGTTGCGTTTGCAGAGCCCCTGATGTGGCTAAACAGTAGAAACCCCCCACAAGTGACCCCATTTTAGAAACTAGACCCCGAAAGGAACTTATCTAGATGTGAGGTGAGCACTTTGAACCCCCAAGTGCTTCACAGAAGTTTATAACACAGAGCAGTGAAAATAATAAATACGTTTTCTTTCCTCAAAAATAATTTTTTAGCCCAGAATTTTTTATTTTCCCAAGGGTTACAGGAGAAATTGGACCACAAAAGTTGTTGTCCAGTTTCTCCTGAGTACGCTGATACCCCATATGTGGGGGTAAACCACTGTTTGGGCACACGTCGGGGCTCAGAAGGGAAGTAGTGACTTTTGAAATGCAGACTTTGATGGAATGGTCTGCGGGCGTCACGTTGCGTTTGCAGAGCCCCTGGTGTGCCTAAACAGTAGAAACCCCCCACAAGTGACCCCATTTTGGAAACTAGACCCCCCAAGGAACTTATCTAGATATGTGGTGAGCACTTTGAACCCCCAAGTGCTTCACAGACGTTTACAACGCAGAGCCGTGAAAATAAAAAATCATTTTTCTTTCCTCAAAAATGATGTTTTAGCAAGCAATTTTTTATTTTCTCAAGGGTAACAGGAGAAATTGGACCCCAGTAATTGTTGCCCAGTTTGTCCTGAGTACACTGATACCCCATATGTGGGGGTAAACCACTGTTTGGGCACACGTCGGGGCTCGGAAGGGAAGGAGCACCATTTGACTTTTTGAATGAAAGATTGGCTGGAATCAATGGTGGCGCCATGTTGCGTTTGGAGACCCCTGATGTGCCTAAACAGTGGAAACCCCTCAATTCTAACGCCAACACACCCCTAACCCTTATCCCAACTGTAGCCGTAACCCTAACCACAACCCTAACCGCAACACACCCCTAACCACAACCCTAACCCCAACACACCCCTAACCCTAACCACAACCCTAATTCCAACCCAACCCTAACCCTAAGGCTATGTACCCACGTTGCGGATTCGTGTGAGATTTTTCCGCACCATTTTTGAAAAATCCGCGGGTAAAAGGCACTGCGTTTTACCTGCGGATTTACTGCGGATTTCACCTGCGGATTCCTATTGAGGAATAGGTGTAAAACGCTGCGGAATCCGCACAAAGAATTGACATGCTGCGGAAAATACAACGCAGCGTTTCCGTGCGGTATTTTCCGCACCATGGGCACAGCGGATTTGGTTTTCCATAGGTTTACATGGTACTGTAAACCTGATGGAACACTGCTGCGGATCCGCAGCGGCCAATCCGCTGCGGATCCGCAGCCAAATCCGCACCGTGTGCACATAGCCTAATTCTAAAGGTATGTGCACACGCTTCGGAAAACGCTGCGGATCCGCAGCAGTTTCCCATGAGTTTACATTTCAATGTAAACCTATGGGAAACAAAAATCGCTGTACACATGCTGCGGAAAAACTGCACGGAAACGCAGCGGTTTACATTCCGCAGCATGTCACTTCTTTCTGCGGATTCCACAGCGGTTTTACAACTGCTCCAATAGAAAATCGCAGTTGTAAAACCGCAGTGAAATGCGCAGAAAAACCGCGGTAAATCTGCCATAAATCCGCAGCGGTTTAGCACTGCGGATTTATCAAATCCGCTGCGGAAAAATCCGCAGAGGACCAGAATACGTGTGCACATACCGAAACCCTAACCCTACCCCTAACCCTACCCCTAACCCTACCCCTACCCCTACCCCTACCCCTAACCCTACCCCTAACCCTACCCCTAACCCTACCCCTAACCCTACCCCTAACCCTACCCCTAACCCTAACCCTACCCCTAACCCTACCCCTAACCCTAACCCTAGTTCTAACTCCAACCTTAGTGAAAAAAAAAAAAAATTCTTTATTTTATTATTGTCCCTATCTATGGGGGACAAATGGGGGGGGTCATTTACTGTTTTTTTATTTTGACCACTGTGATAGATTATATCACAGTGATCAAAATTCACATTGGAACGAATCTGCCGGCCGGCAGATTCGGCGGGCGCACTGCGCATGCGCCCGCCATTTTGGAACATGGCGGCGCTCGGGGAAGAAGACGGACGGGACCCCGCCAGGATCGGTAAGTATAAGGGGGGGAGATCAGGGCACAGGGGGGGGAGATCAGGGCACGGGGGGGCGTCGGAGCACGGGGGGGGAGGGATCGGAGCATGGGGGAGAGTGATCGGTGTGCGGGCGGGTGGATCGGTGTGCAGGGGGGGTGGATCGGTGTGCAGGGGGGGTGGTTCGGAGCACGGGGGGGGATCGGAGTGCGGGGGGGTTTGATTGGAGCACGGGGGGGTGTGATTGGAGCACGGGGGGAGCGGGCAGGAGGACGGGGGAGCGGAGCACAGGACGGAGGGGAGCGGACCACAGATCGGGGGGCTGGGGGGGCGATCGGAGGGGTGGGGTGGGGGCACATTAGTATTTCCAGCCATGGCCGATGATATTGCAGCATCGGCCATGGCTGGATTGTAATATTTCACCATTTTTTTAGGTGAAATATTACAAATCGCTCTGATTGGCAGTTTCACTTTCAACAGCCAATCAGAGCGATCGTAGCCACGAGGGGGTGAAGCCACCCCCCCTGGGCTAAACTACCACTCCCCCTGTCCCTGCAGATCGGGTGAAATGGGAGTTAACCCTTTCACCCGGCCTGCAGGGACGCGATCTTTCTGTGACACAGCATATGCGTCACAGGTCGGATTGGCACCGACTTTCATGACGCATACGCTGTGTCACAGGTCGGGAAGGGGTTAAAGAGAACCTGTCACTTGCCGGAGATATGCATTTTTTTTTACCAGGTGTAAATGTTGCTATTCTCTCATATAGGGTATTATTATTCTTTTGTTTCTGCTCCTAAGATATAGCCCCCTTCTTCCCTGTATGTAACTCTATTCTTACTAGACAAGTGGGCCTGGTCATCAACTCTTCTCTGCAAGCTTCTTCTTGGGGACCACGCCCAATTGGCCAAGACGTCTTCCCTCATATACAGAAAAGTGAAATCACCATCTCAGAAATAGAATAGTGATGAGAGCACATGCTCAAATAAGGTGTTATCCGAGCATGCTCGTGTGCTAACCGAGTGTCTTCGGCATGCTAGAAAAATATGTTCGAGTCCCCGCACCTACATGTCTCGCTGCTGTTCGACAGCCATAACACATGCAGTGATTGCCTAACAAACAGGGGGCAGGCGATACTCCTCTTATTATTACTCGGAACTCTGCTGCTATTCCACTTGCACCTCATATTTAACAAGAGTGTGCACTCCATATTTTATACTGTTTTAGTTAACACAACGTTCTTTCAATCTACATATGAAAATGACCATTATCATCTATTTGGTATAATACACCTAACTATAATCCTGCAAAATCCCTGACTTTTTGCAAGTGTACGTACAAGAATTGATGGACACACCAAAAATTGATTTGATTTAGTTTTTTCCTTGGTTAAGTCTATTAAAAATTCTAGTTTGTAAAGCATGCTTATTTTGCAGCATTTTTCCCCACCTGTCTAAAACTTTTGCACAATACTGTACATGTAATCATTTTTGAAATATGGTAACTTTAGAAATCACAAGCTGCATATTTTCGTATATGCATTCACAAAATATAATATATAATATTGGCCCCTCTTTGACTCCTTTTGTTTCCCACATACCTTTTGAGGACTGCATGGTGGACTCAGAAATATGCCTTTTTATTGAGGATGGCTGAGGTTTGCTTCCACTGACTGAGTTAGTAGGAAAAACAGGAACGCTCTTGTGCAATCTGTCACCAAAGCTCTGCAGATCATTGTAAGTGCTCCAGTTTCCAGCTGACTGAGCTGTGAGGATAGAGGAGGCCTGCGATGGTTTTATTCTGGTAAATGAATACTTAGAAGGTGCTGCTTGGTTTGCTCCACTACATGTCACAGCCAGAGGCTTTCCTGGATTCTGAGTGCTGGTAAGAATGACATTTTTACACTCCCCTCCTGACGGTACAGATTTGCACCTGCTAGAAGTCTGGTTGGCCACTTGCAAAGAACCGTTCTGATAAGCATTTGAGCAATTTCCACTGAAAGATGTAGGAGAGACCCCTCTATTATTTGACTTATTTGACCCCAAGGAGGAGCTTGCAATCATAGGACTTCCATTCTTGCTTTGATGACTGGTTGGTTGTTTGGCAAGCATTTGGCGCGTACAATTTGGCAACTGTGGAGTTTCCTCCTTACGATTTTCTTCATTGAATTCCTGAGCTTGAGTTAACCTTTCCACATCATCACAAACTTGATACAGTAGGTCATCATCATCTTCCTTCTCTTCCCATGGACTATCGGACTCACAAAACATATCAAGGACTTCATCGGAGAACTTTAGATCATCCCACTCATCGTGCAGGACGGAGTCTTTAACGTTCGTTGCCCTGGTCTGTGGCACAGCTTGGACACATGATTTCAGTGAGGATTTCATCAAAGTGCTATTTGAACTAGGTGCCATGCTGTGAACATTGCTTTTTGACATTTGACCTCCTTTATTTGTCAGAGGATGGAAAGGCATTTGAGTTCGAGAAGTAGAAAAGGCTTTTGAATTATTTGCTTTATCTTGAAAGGCATTGACACCTGTTATTTCTGTGCTACATAACTTACTGGGTTTTCCTTCAGATCCGCCATTTGCTTTCTTTGGCACAAATTTAAAATTATTTGTCTTACTCAAAGTAGTCGAAATAGCTGCGACTTTAACCCCCTCTCCAGCACGATGTGCACTGGTGCGATCAGATATATTAGGTGACATATTGCTTTTAGGAGTAGCGATTAGTTCGGGATTTTGAGTAACCTGCATGACAAAAGAATCATCTTCAAGGAGATCGTTGCCCCAGTCATCCTCAAAGTCATCTTGGCTTCCTGGCAGTGAATGGATGGTTTCTTTCTCTTTACCATTGTTCAGCTCAGGACATTTTCTTACACCTTGATTTGCGTTTGCAGAGATTTCTGATGTTACATTAGACGGCTCTGGTCTTTTAGATTTTTCAGAACATGGTTCCATCTTGCTGTGCTTGATCTCTTCATGGATATTTCTTCTCACATTTACTGCAGAGTCCTTCCCACTGAGAGAAGAAACATCTGATAAACCTTGGCTTAAGCAGCTGCTGTATTTCTGCGTCGATGAATCAAACAGATCAATAAAAGCAGCTTCTGCATCCTGGTCCACAGACTTCTGACTGCTCCTCTGTGGTGGCGGGGATCTCTGGCTAACAGATTTCAGCCCTGCGGGAACATCATCTTCTCCAGGGAAGTCCTCCAGGAAGGAGTTGTCTTCGTTAACAGCGTTGCATTCACTGACCATTTCATCCTCTGAATTTGCCGAATGTGCCTCGCTTTGACCTTTTTGTTTCACCAGATTACTGTCCAATTGTTTTGCCAATCTCATGAGCTTTTCTTCGGTTTGTAAAATCTTTGACCTATAGCAAAGAGACCAAAATGCTTAAAAATTCATATGTACATATTATGAAATATTATATGCTGGCACGAGCCTGCCACAGATATCCAATTGGTGGGTGAAAGAGGACAAGAACCTCCTGCTGAGTTCTCAGGACCGAGACGGGACTGTCCTCAAAATTGGACCCTCTTAAAGCTAGAGTCCACCCTATCCGTACTGTGCATGTCTGGTCACTTTTCCTGAACATTTCTGTTCTTCTGCTGTCTCTTCCTCTGCTCCTGGTGTTCTAATGCTCGTCAGTCCAACATGGCTGGTGCGGTGGCATGGGGTGGGCCTCCCCTGTCCTGTGTGCTGAGGGATGGATAGAGTGGCGGCGTAATAAGCACTGGGTCCATCCCTCAACACATGAAAGGCTAAAGTGATTTAGACACACCTCTCAGATCCCTATGCCACTGCACCCTCCATGTTGTATTAACCCTTTCACCATATTGCAATTTTTTTCCATTTTTGCACTCTTATTTTTTTCATTTTTTCTTCCAAACCTTTTATCATTTTCCTTCAATGTGGCCGTGTGAGGGCTTGTTTTTTTTTGTAGGAAAAGTTGTACTTGTGAATGACACCATTGATTTTTACCACATAGCGTAATGGAAAACGAGAAAACAAACTTCCAAGTGCAGTGCAATTTAAAAAAAAAATGAAAAAAAAGTGCAATTCCACAATTGTTTTTTGGGGTTTTTAATTTACCATGTTCACTAAATGGCAAAACAGACTTGGCAATATGATTTCCCAGGTAAGTACGAGTACGCAGATACCGAACACGTATAGTTTTTTTTTTTTAAGTGTTGGAAAAAAAAAATTGTAATAAAATTTTTCTTCTCTAATCTCGCAATTTTCTGAGACCCGTAGTGTCTCCCTTTTTCGGGATCTGGGGCTGGGTAAGGATTTATTTTTTGCGACATGATCTGCCAATTTTATTGATACCATTTGGGGGTATTTTGATCACCTTTTATTGCATTTTATTGCAATGTTGTGGCGACCAAAAAAACATAATTCTGTCATTACGATTTTTTTCTCACTCCGCCATTTACCGGTCGGATTAATTTACTTTATATTTTTGACAGACCGGAAATTTCTAATCGCAGCTATACCAAATATGTGTATCTTTTATGTTTGTTTGTTTGTTTTATTTACAAAGGGGTAAAAAGGAAGTGATTTTAACTCGTGCTTTTTTCTTTTTTTAATATTTAGAAAACTTTTTTTTTTTTGGTTTTACTTTTTACAGACTACATTAGCCTCCTTACGAGACTTGAAGCTGCGATCTATCAAAATATCATGATCTTCTATGTATAACCGGCACGGGGTTCTTATAAAGACCCCCAGCTGTCGTGACAGCTCATTGGCACAATGCAATCATGTGACGGGGCGCCAATGGGCGGAACATGTGATGCACGTAATTAAAATTAGCAATCAAATGAGGGGAGAAGGCAGGGAAACTACCTACATGTCAAGGGTCTTGAAGGGGTTAAAGAGGACCAGTACACCAGACACAGAGGAGAAGGCAGCGCGACAAGAGAGGTCATCATGGAAAGAAAAAACGATTAGTCATTTTTAGGGATACGGTGGGAGGCCACTTTTTTAAAGTAATTTTCCAAGTAATCCAGCGAAGAAATCCAAGGTTAAACCTGGGATTTCTGACACGGTTCCACAAGAGGAATAGAAATCATTCTGTGTAGAATCCATGAGAAGAATGCACATTAACAATTTCTCCCAGATGATTTTTTTTTTCAGCTCAAACAAAAATCTGAATAGATTTTTTTTTTTTACAGACATGTGGATGACATATACACTAATGCACTAATCAGCAGATCAGATGAGGCTGAATCAAAGACTACATCCTGAACGTGTGGACAAGTCATTATTCTTCTCTATGGAAAAAGACCAATGTCTGCTCGATTATATCAGGGTTCTCCTGTGAACAAAATCTCTTCATATATACCTGGGCATTCTAGTTCTACTTCGGGCTACTACTGGGGTACATGGGATAGCATCCTCTCCAATCCAAATACCAAGGTATGGTGATTCAGAGCATGAAGGTTTTTCATTCTAAAAGACAACAATAATCTTAAATAACAACACGGCTCAAAAGAGATTTTTTACATATTAACTCATGTCACATATTCATACAACAAGAAAATTAAATATGGTTATGTTAGACTTAGCTGATGAACACAAACAAATTGGATGTTTCTGCCCCTAATTGCCCAGTGTACACCAAGACCCACGGGTTTACCACCGATACATCAAGTACACACTCATTTACTCTAACTTAAAAAAAAAGTTAGAGTAAACTGTATGAAGTAAAAGACGACCAAAAACACCTATTTTAAATATAGAGAATTAACAAAATGAATATGAACTGTATAATTTAGTGATAATAGTTCTGGCCCTTTAACAACTCTCACACATATACCCTTCAGTGATTTCCATATCTTTATGTATTGTCCATATAATAAAGATGAGGCCATTTCACAGATGTAGTTCAGTTGGATGATCACGTTGGGTCACAATAAAGATTTGACGTACTTTAGCTTCCTATAGAATACCATCTCTTGTGTGATGTTCCGTATTTTTCGCTTTGTAAGATGCTCCGGATTATAAGACGCACCCCAAATTTTGAGAAGAAAAATAGGAAAAAACGTTTTGTTTTTTTTAATAAAATGGTGGTGCTTCTTATAATCCATGCATCTTATTGCTTACCGGGGGTGGTGGCTGCGGTGAGGCAGGGTCCCAGGGTCGCTGCTGGAGGAGGCAAGAGTGTTGCTGCAGGCCGCAGGCTGGGATGAGGGGGTGTGCAGTTGTCCTGTGCTGCGGGGGGCTCCTGTGCTGCGGGGTGTCTCCAGTAATGCTGCAGGGGGGCTCAGCTGACATTTTGTGAAAGGCCAGAACCCCCCGGGAGTTCGTCCATGCTTTCCTGAGCGGTGGACTTTGGGAAAATGGCTGCCGGGAGGTGGCACATGCGCAGATGGAGATCTCGGCACCAAGATCTCGAGAGATGAGACTTCAGCGCTGAGATCTCATCTCTCGAGATCTTGGTCCCGATATCTCCATCAGCGCATGCGCCGCCTCCCGGTGGCCATTTTCCCAAAGTCTACCGCACAGGAGCAAACCACGGAACTGCCGGGGGGCTCTGGCCTTTCACAAAATGTCGGCAGAGCCCCCCGCAGCGGCGGACACCCTGGGTAGCGGTGGACACCCCCTCATCCCAGCCTGCAACGGTACCAGTAAGCTGTATGGCATTGTAAGACGCACCCCCATTTCCTCAAATTTTTTGGGGAAAAATGCGTCTTAACAAGCGAAAAATACGGTACATTAGACCAGAATTTGTGCCTGGAAAGTGGCCACATCATTCATTTTTCACATATTACACATCATTAAAGTCAAAGCCTCTAATCTAGACACTTCTGCAAAATATTTAGCAAGGTGACAACATCTGTTCTTTTTGGCACAACTGATTAATAAATGTGTCTAAAATCATTGTGCCAGAGCTAGTGCTGAAATTATCGCATAATAGTGATGATAAATCTGCCATGTACATTTGCTACCAGATGATTTTAGGAAAATGGTTTAGAAATTTAGAAAAAGACAAGTTATCAAACTTGGAATTATTCAGTTTGGAAAAAGAAAGACTTCAAATATATGAAGAGAAAATACAGGGATCTTTTACACCTACTCCTCCAGCCAGGGCCAGACACGTCGGTGTCCTTTTTGTGGAGTCAGTATAAAATGGACCGACTCTGAAAAAAATATGATAAATTGGGTACAGTAGTACAATGCAGGATGTGCTGTAAGTTTTTTTCATAAGAATTTTGGAAAGTTATGTAATGCCGTATAAATGTCTGTTCTGTTCCTGATCTAAGGAACTGAGCTTTTAGCTGAGATGAATCTGTGCTGCACTTTATGTACATGCTCAGCAGTGACCAGTGCTGTGGGGTCATAGCGGAGATGAATCTGTGCTGCACTTTATGCACATGCTCAGCAGTGACCAGTGCTGTGGAGTTGTAGCGGAGATGAATCAGTGCTGCACTTTATGTACATGCTCAGTAGTGACCAGTGCTGTGGAGTTGTAGCTAAGATGAATCTGTGCTGCACTTTATGTACATGCTCAGTAGTGACCAGTGCTGTGGAGTCGTGGCTGAGATGAATCTGTGCTGCACTTTATGCACATGCTCAGCAGTGACCAGTGCTGTGGAGTTGTAGCGGAGATGAATCTGTGCTGCACTTTATGTACATGCTCAGTAGTGACCAGTGCTGTGGAGTCGTGGCTGAGATGAATCTGTGCTGCACTTTATGTACATGCTCAGCAGTGACCAGTGCTGTGGAGTCGTGGCTGAGATGAATCTGTGCTGCACTTTATGTACATGCTCAGCAGTGACCAGTGCTGTGGAGTACAGAGTCAGAAAGTCGAAGGTTTGGCCTCTACGGCCCTGCCTGCAACAATGGAAGGGGGCATCCTCTACATCTAGAGGAATGAAGATTTAATCATATTCACACATGCAGATTCTTTACTGTAAGAGCAGTGAGACTATGAAACTCTGTTGCGTAATGTTGGTATGGTTGATTCACTACTAAAGTACAAAGATCTGGATGTCTGTCTTGAAGAGTATACTATTACAGGTCATGGGCAGTAGATTCTATGATAGGGCGTTGATCCAGGGAACTAGTCCGATTGCCATATGTGGAGTTTGGAGGGAATTTTTCCACTATTATGGTGCAATCAGCATCTGCTTCATGACATTGTTGCCTTTCTCTGGATCAACGTTAGGTTATAGGTTGAATTCGATGCCCTTATAGGGGTACTTCCAATCTCTTGGATCCTATTCCAATATGTAGTAGGAGTAATAATAGGAAATACCTCCAATTAGAAATGTAGTCTAGTTTTTCAAATTCGCTATTTCTCTTTCGTCATGTGCAGGCATTGCAGGACCTTGGGTGTTCATGGTTACGACCATTGACATAGTGATAGTTACTTAGCTAGTTGCTAATGGTCGTAACCATAGATACCTAAGGTCCTGCAATGCCTGCACATGCGGAAAGAGAAATAGCGAATATGAAAAACTAGACATTTCTAATTGGAGGTATTTCCTAATATTATCATTATTTCTACACCTACCACATATATTGGGATAGGATCTAGGATATGGGAATATCCCTTTAAGGCTGCCATCACACTATCAGTATTTGGTCAGTATTTTACATCAGTATTTGTAAGCCAAAACCAGGAGTGGAACAATTAGAGGAAAAGTATAATAGAAACATATGCACCACTTCTGCATTTATCACCCACTCCTGGTTTTGGCTTACAAATACTGATGTAAAATACTGACCAAATACTGCTAGTGTGACCGCAGCCGAAGTCTACCTTCGACCTTAAAAAACTATAAAACTAAACAATCAGTTACCTTCGGGGCAATTCTATTAACTATATCCGATATGTCAACCGTACATTTATTTGTAGCCAGTTTCTTCCTTCCATTTTCTGCAAAAAAAAAAAAAAGAATTAAATTGTACAAATTATAACGCTTGTATCCTTTTCCAATATAAGGACAATCACATCACAATCAGAAGTGTCTTCTTACTAATAAAAGTACATCTATGCCTTTGTGATCTCGCTGTCTTGGCCGCATTTCTACTACTATGGATGGAAATCGGTAGAAACTCTGCTTTCTGTCGTATAATCTTGTCCACTAGAATCAATGCAGACTGCAGTGTATGGCAGAGAATACTAAAGCTTTCCTCTTGTAAGGCTCTATTCACATTGTGACAAATCTGACCAAACTCTGTCTGAGTAAACTGCCTACAGTGAATGAAGAACAAACTCTAAAAGATACATGCGTTACATGTGGATTTGTTGCAGACATTTTTTATGGATTTCAGGGGTGAAATCTCCGCTGAATATCCAAAATGTGAATTAAAAAAATCTGCACCTTAGGTCAATTTCCTGCATGGTTTTTATGCAGGGTGTATTAGTTATGCTACAACTCCGGTTACCTAATTTAAAAGTTGTTGGTGAATGAGGGTCCCAGAAAATGTCCAGCTGCTGATCAGTATCATTCGATGGAGAATTAATGGAGGAACTCCAAGGCTTACAGTTGGGGAATCGCTGGGGAGTCTTCTTGTTTGTACCTGGTTCTGAAGCATTAAAACGTAGATGAATGAATATGAAGAAAAGTGAAATATGGGCTGCAGAGCGGATTAAGTTGAAAAAAAAAAAAAAAAGACACAGATTGGTTACAAATTCTTTTCTTATAAGGCAGATGCTAAATAGAGGGCAAATCCCTTCCCAAGATCAGTTCAATCAGAACAAATTGCATCTTCTGAAATCTAGTATCCAAAGCCTATTATTTATTACTAGATGGTGGCCCGATTCTAACGCATCGGGTATTCTAGAATATGCATGTCCCCGTAGTATATGGACAATGATGATTCCAGAATTCGCGGCAGACTGTGCCCGTCGCTGATTGGTCGAGGCAACCTTTATGACATCATCGTCGCCATGGCAACCATTATGACATCTAAGTCGATACTGTGCCCATCGCTGAATCAGAAACGTGAGATTTCTACATCCTTTATGACATCATCGTAGCTGTGCCCGTTGCTGATTGGTTGAGGCCTGGCGGCCTCGTCCAATCAGAGACGCGGGATTTCTACGTCGATGCTGTGCCGGTCTCTGATTGGTCGAGGCCTGGCGGCCTCGACCAATCAGAGAGCCGGGATTTCCAGGACAGACAGACAGACGGAAAAACCCTTAGACAATTATATATATATATAGACTAGATGGTGGCCCGATTCTAACGCATCGGGTATTCTAGAATATGCATGTCCACGTAGTATATTGCCCAGCCACGTAGTATACAGCACAGAGCCACGTAGTATATTGCCCAGCCACGTAGTATATTGCCCAGCCACGTAGTATATTGCCCAGCCACGTAGTATATTGCCCAGCCACGTAATATATTGCCCAGCCACGTAGTATATTGCCCAGTCACGTAGTATATTGCCCAGCCACGTAGTATATTGCCCAGCCACGTAGTATATTGCCCAGCTACGTAGTATATTGCCCAGCCACGTAGTATATTGCCCAGCCACGTAGTATATTGCCCAGTCACGTAGCATATTGCCCAGCCACGTAGTATATTGCCCAGCCACGTAATATATTGCCCAGCCACGTAGTATATTGCCCAGCTACGTAGTATATTGCCCAGCCACGTAGTATATTGCCCAGCCACGTAGTATATTGCCCAGCCACGTAGTATACAGCACAGAGCCACGTAGTATATTGCCCAGCTACGTAGTATATTGCCCAGCTACGTAGTATATTGCCCAGCTACGTAGTATATTGCCCAGCCACGTAGTATATTGCCCAGCCATGTAGTATATTGCCCAGCCATGTAGTATATTGCCCAGTCACGTAGTATATTGCCCAGCCACGTAGTATATTGCCCAGCCACGTAGTATATTGCCCAGCCACGTAGTATATTGCCCAGTCACGTAGTATATTGCCCAGCCACGTAGTATATTGCCCAGCCACGTAGTATATTGCCCAGCCACGCAGTATATTGCCCAGCCACGTAGTATATTGCCCAGCCACGTAGTATATTGCCCAGCCACGCAGTATATTGCCCAGTCATGTAGTATATTGCCCAGCCACGTAGTATATTGCCCAGCCACGTAGTATATTGCCCAGCCACATAGTATATTGCCCAGTCACCTAACATATTGCCCAGCCACGTAGTATATTGCCCAGCCACATAGTATATTGCCCAGCTACGTAGTATATTGCACAGCCACATAGTATATTGCCCAGCCACATAGTATATTAGCCAGCCACGTAGTATATTGCCCAACCACGTAGCATATTGCCCAGCCACGTAGCATATTGCCCAGTCACATAGTATATTGCCCAGTCACGTAGTATATTGCCCAGTCACGTAGTATATTGCACAGCGACAGAGTATACAGCACAGAGCCATGTATTATACAGACTTAAAATAAAAAATAAACATATACTCGCCCTCCGTTGAAGTCCTGACCCTGTGTGTGGTGCACGCGGCAGCTTCCGGTCCCAGGGTTGGTATGGGCGCAGGACCTGTGATGACGTCGCGGCCACATGACCGTGATGTCGTGGCAGGTCCTTGTCGCATACCATCCTTGCCACTGGAACCTGCCGCTTGCATGGAGCGGTTACCGGAGCGTTGCGAGAAGCGGGAAAGGCGCCGGAATGTGAGTATATGATGGTTTTTTTTATTATTATTAACATTAGATCTTTTTACTATTGAGGCTGCATAGGCAGCCTCAATAGTAAAAAAGTTGGTCACACAGGGTTAATAGGAGCGTTAATGGAGTGCGTTACACTGCGGCATAACGCGGTCCATTAGCGCTGCCATTAACCCTGTGTAAGCGCTGACTGGAGGGGAGTACGGAGCGGGCACTGACTGCGGGGAGGAAGGAGCGGCCATGTTGCCGCCGGACTGCGCCCATCGCTGATTGGTCGTGGCAATGGTGGTGGGCGTTTTGCCACGACCAATCAGCAACTTGGATTCAATGACAGACAGAGGCCGCGACCAATGAATATCCGGGACAGACAGAAAGATAGAAGTGACCCTTAGACAATTATATAGTAGATACTTCCTTATATAGCGCCATCATATTCAGCAGGGCTGTTGTTATATCTGCTAATGACAGGTGTTATGAAGGCAATCCAGAAACTCAGTGTGCTTAGCGATCAGAGCGCACACAGTGATCTGACAAATACCCAAAAATACAAGAACGAGCTCTGAGACGTGGAAACTCTGTAGACTGCACACCTGATCCTATCCTAAACACAACTAAAAGCGGCTGTGGATTGCGCCTAACAACTACCTAGGCAACTCGGCACAGCCTAAGAAACTAGCTAGCCTGAAGATAGAAAAATAGGCCTGACTTGCCCCAGAGAAATTCCCCAAAGGAAAAGGCAGCCCCCCACATATAATGACTGTGAGTAAGATGAAAAGACAAAACGTAGGGATGAAATAGATTCAGCAAAGTGGGGCCCGATATTCTAGGACAGAGCGAGGACAGTAAAGCGAACTTTGTAGTCTACAAAAAACCCTAAAGCAAAACCATGCAAAGGGGGCAAAAAAAAACCACCGTGCCGAACTAACGGCACGGCGGTACACCCTTTGCGTCTCAGAGCTTCCAGCAAAACAAAAGACAAGCTGGACAGAAAAAAAGCAACAAAAAAGCAAAAAGCACTTAGCTATACAGAGCAGCAGGTCACAGGAACAATCAGGAGAAGCTCAGATCCAACACTGAAACATTGACAAGGAGCAAGGATAGCAGCATCAGGCGGAGTTAAGTAATGAAGCAGTTAACGAGCTCACCAGAACACCTGAGGGAGGAAGCTCAGAAGCTGCAGTACCACTTGTGACCACAGGAGTGAATTCAGCCACAGAATTCACAACAGTACCCCCCCCTTGAGGAGGGGTCACCGAACCCTCACCAGAGCCCCCAGGCCGACCAGGATGAGCCGCATGAAAGGCACGAACAAGATCGGAAGCATGAACATCAGAGGCAAAAACCCAGGAATTATCTTCCTGAGCATAACCCTTCCATTTAAGCAGATACTGGAGTTTCCGTCTAGAAACACGAGAATCCAAAATCTTCTCCACAATATACTCCAATTCCCCCTCCACCAAAACCGGGGCAGGAGGCTCAACAGATGGAACCATAGGTGCCACGTATCTCCGCAACAACGACCTATGGAATACATTATGTATGGAAAAGGAGTCTGGGAGGGTCAAACGAAAAGACACAGGATTGAGAACCTCAGAAATCCTATACGGACCAATAAAACGAGGTTTAAATTTAGGAGAGGAAACCTTCATAGGAATATGACGAGAAGATAACCAAACCAGATCCCCAACACGAAGTCGGGGACCCACACGGCGTCTGCGATTAGCGAAAAGTTGAGCTTTCTCCTGGGACAAGATCAAATTGTCCACTACCTGAGTCCAGATCTGCTGCAACCTATCCACCACAGAATCCACACCAGGACAGTCCGAAGACTCAACCTGTCCTGAAGAGAAACGAGGATGGAACCCAGAATTGCAAAAAAATGGAGAAACCAAGGTAGCCGAGCTGGCCCGATTATTAAGGGCGAACTCAGCCAACGGCAAAAAGGACACCCAATCATCCTGGTCTGCAGAAACAAAACATCTCAGATATGTTTCCAAGGTCTGATTGGTTCGTTCGGTCTGGCCATTAGTCTGAGGATGGAAAGCCGAGGAAAAGGATAGGTCAATGCCCATCCTACCACAAAAGGCTCAGAAACAATATTCTCAGGAATGCCATGCAACCGAACCACATGCTGAAAGAACAAAGGTACCAAATCAGAGGAGGAAGGCAATTTAGCCAAGGGCACCAGATGGACCATTTTAGAAAAGCGATCACAGACCACCCAAATGACTGACATCTTTTAAGAAACGGGAAGGTCAGAAATGAAATCCATCGAAATATGTGTCCAAGGCCTCTTTGGGACCGGCAAGGGCAAAAGCAACCCACTGGCACGAGAACAGCAGGGCTTAGCCCTAGCACAAATCCCACAGGACTGCACAAAAGTACGTACATCCCGTGACAGAGATGGCCACCAGAAGGATCTAGCCACTAACTCTCTGGTACCAAAGATTCCAGGATGACCAGCCAACACCGAACAATGAAGTTCAGAGATAAGTTTATTAGTCCACCTATCAGGGACTAACAGTTTCTCTGCTGGACAACGATCAGGTTTATTCGCCTGAAATTTTTGCAGCACCCGCCGCAAATCAGGGGAGATGGCAGACACAATGACTCCTTCCTTGAGGATACCCGCTGGCTCAGATAAACCCGGAGAGTCGGGCACAAAACTCCTAGACAGAGCATCCGCCTTCACATTTTTAGAGCCCGGAAGGTACGAAATCACAAAGTCGAAGCGGGCAAAAAATAACGACCAACGGGCCTGTCTAGGATTCAAGCGCTTGGCAGACTCGAGATAAGTCAAGTTCTTATGATCAGTCAATACCACCACGCGATGCTTAGCTCCTTCAAGCCAATGACGCCACTCCTCGAATGCCCACTTCATGGCCAGCAACTCTCGATTGCCCACATCATAATTACGCTCAGCGGGCGAAAACTTCCTGGAAAAGAAAGCACATGGTTTCATCACTGAGCAATCAGAACCTCTCTGTGACAAAACCGCCCCTGCTCCAATCTCAGAAGCATCAACCTCGACCTGGAATGGAAGAGAAACATCTGGCTGACACAACACAGGGGCAGAACAAAAACGACGCTTCAACTCCTGAAAAGCTTCCACAGCAGCAGAAGACCAATTAACCAAATCAGCACCCTTCTTGGTCAAATCGGTCAATGGTTTGGCAATGCTAGAAAAATTACAGATGAAGCGACGATAAAAATTAGCAAAGCCCAGGAACTTTTGCAGACTTTTCAGAGATGTCGGCTGAATCCAATCCTGGATGGCTTGGACCTTAACTGGATCCATCTCGATAGTAGAAGGGGTAAAGATGAACCCCAAAAATGAAACTTTCTGCACACCGAAGAGACACTTTGATCCCTTCACAAACAAAGAGTTAGCACGCAGGACCTGAAAAACCATTCTGACCTGCTTTACATGAGACTCCCAATCATCTGAGAAGATCAAAATGTCATCCAAGTAAACAATCAGGAATTTATCCAGATACTCACGGAAGATGTCATGCATAAAAGACTGAAACACAGATGGAGCATTGGCAAGTCCGAACGGCATCACTAGATACTCAAAATGACCCTCGGGCGTATTGAATGCAGTTTTCCATTCATCTCCTTGCCTGATTCTCACCAGATTATACGCACCACGAAGATCTATCTTAGTGAACCAACTAGCCCCCTTAATCCGAGCAAACAAGTCAGATAACAATGGCAAGGGATACTGAAATTTAACAGTGATCTTATTAAGAAGGCGGTAATCAATACACGGTCTCAGCGAACCATCCTTCTTGGCTACAAAGAAGAACCCTGCTCCCAGTGGTGATGACGATGGGCGAATATGTCCCTTCTCCAGGGATTCCTTCACATAACTGCGCATAGCGGCGTGTTCGGGCACGGATAAATTAAATAATCGACCTTTAGGGAATTTACTACCAGGAATCAAATTGATAGCACAATCACAATCCCTATGCGGAGGTAGAGCATCGGACTTGGGCTCTTCAAATACATCCTGATAATCAGACAAGAACTCTGGGACCTCAGAAGGGGTGGATGACGAAATCGACAAAAATGGAACATCACCATGTACCCCCTGACAACCCCAGCTGGATACCGACATGGAATTCCAATCCAATACTGGATTATGGGTTTGTAGCCATGGCAACCCCAACACGACCACATCATGCAGATTATGCAACACCAGAAAGCGAATAACTTCCTGATGTGCAGGAGCCATGCACATGGTCAGCTGGGCCCAGTATTGAGGTTTATTCTTGGCCAAAGGTGTAGCATCAATTCCTCTCAATGGAATAGGACACCGCAAAGGCTCCAAGAAAAACCCACAACGTTTAGCATAATCCAAATCCATCAGATTCAGGGCAGCGCCCGAATCCACAAACGCCATGACAGAAAACGACGACAAAGAGCATATCAAGGTAATGGACAGAAGGAATTTGGACTGTACAGTACCAATGACGGCAGACCTAGCGGACCGCTTAGTGCACTTAGGACAATCAGAAATAGCATGAGTGGAATCACCACAGTAGAAACACAGACCATTCAGACGTCTGTATTCCTGCCGTTCAACTCTAGTCATAGTCCTATCGCACTGCATAGGCTCAGGTTTAACCTCAGGCAGTACCGCCAAATGGTGCACAGATTTACGCTCGCGCAAGCGTCGACCGATCTGAATGGCCAAAGACAAAGACTCATTCAAACCAGCAGGCATAGGAAATCCCACCATGACATCCTTAAGAGCCTCAGAGAGACCCTTTCTGAACAAAGCTGCCAGCGCAGATTCATTCCACTGAGTGAGTACTGACCATTTCCTAAATTTCTGACAATATACTTCTATATCATCCTGACCCTGGCACAAAGCCAGCAAATTTTTCTCAGCCTGATCCACTGAATTAGGCTCATCGTACAGCAATCCGAGCGCCAGGAAAAACGCATCGACACTACTCAATGCAGGGTCTCCTGGCGCAAGAGAAAATGCCCAGTCTTGAGGGTCGCCGCGCAAAAAAGAAATAATAATCAAAACCTGTTGAATAGGATTACCAGAAGAATGAGGTTTCAAGGCCAGAAATAGCTTACAATTATTTTTGAAACTTAGAAACTTAGTTCTATCTCCAAAAAACAAATCAGGAATAGGAATTCTTGGTTCTAACATAGATTTCTGATCAATAGTATCTTGAATTTTTTGTACATTTATAACGAGAGTATCCATTGAAGAGCACAGACCCTGAATATCCATGTCCACACCTGTGTCCAGAATCACCCAAATGTCTAGGGGAAAAAAAAAAGTGAACACAGAGCAGAAAAAAAAAAAAAAAAAATGATGTCAGAACTTTTTCTTTCCCTCTATTGAGAATCATTAGTGTGGCTCCTTGTACTGTTATATCTGCTAATGACAGGTGTTATGAAGGCAATCCAGAAACTCAGTGTGCTTAGCGATCAGAGCGCACACAGTGATCTGACAAATACCCAAAAATACAAGAACGAGCTCTGAGACGTGGAAACTCTGTAGACTGCACACCTGATCCTATCCTAAACACAACTAAAAGCGGCTGTGGATTGCGCCTAACAACTACCTAGGCAACTCGGCACAGCCTAAGAAACTAGCTAGCCTGAAGATAGAAAAATAGGCCTGACTTGCCCCAGAGAAATTCCCCAAAGGAAAAGGCAGCCCCCCACATATAATGACTGTGAGTAAGATGAAAAGACAAAACGTAGGGATGAAATAGATTCAGCAAAGTGGGGCCCGATATTCTAGGACAGAGCGAGGACAGTAAAGCGAACTTTGCAGTCTACAAAAAACCCTAAAGCAAAACCACGCAAAGGGGGCAAAAAAAACCCACCGTGCCGAACTAACGGCACGGCGGTACCCCCTTTGCGTCTCAGAGCTTCTAGCAAAACAAAAGACAAGCTGGACAGAAAAAAAGCAACAAAAAAGCAAAAAGCACTTAGCTATACAGAGCAGCAGGTCACAGGAACAATCAGGAGAAGCTCAGATCCAACACTGAAACATTGACAAGGAGCAAGGATAGCAGCATCAGGCGGAGTTAAGTAATGAAGCAGTTAACGAGCTCACCAGAACACCTGAGGGAGGAAGCTCAGAAGCTGCAGTACCACTTGTGACCACAGGAGTGAATTCAGCCACAGAATTCACAACAGGCTGTACAGACATTATCATCACTATCCCCATTGGGGCTCACAATCTAAATTCCCCATCAGTATGTTTTTGGAATGTGGGAGGAAACTGGAGAACCCGGAGGAAACCCACGCAAACACGGGGAGAACATACAAACTCCTTTCAGATGTTGTCCTTGGTGGGATTTGAACCCAGGACCCCAGCGCTGCAAGGCCTCAGTGCTAACCACTGCGCCAGCATCCTACCTACTATACAACAATAATATAATGGCCTCGATACATCAAGCATTTTGTACACCAGTCTTACATAGTAACATAGTAACATAGTTAGTAAGGCCGAAAAAAGACATTTGTCCATCCAGTTCAGCCTATATTCCATCATAATAAATACCCAGATCTACGTCCTTCTACAGAACCTAATAATTGTATGATACAATATTGTTCTGCTCCAGGAAGACATCCAGGCCTCTCTTGAACCCCTCGACTGAGTTCGCCATCACCACCTCCTCAGGCAAGCAATTCCAGATTCTCACTGCCCTAACAGTAAAGAATCCTCTTCTATGTTGGTGGAAAAACCTTCTCTCCTCCAGACGCAAAGAATGCCCCCTTGTGCCCGTCACCTTCCTTGGTATAAACAGATCCTCAGCGAGATATTTGTATTGTCCCCTTATATACTTATACATGGTTATTAGATCGCCCCTCAGTCGTCTTTTTTCTAGACTAAATAATCCTAATTTCGCTAATCTATCTGGGTATTGTAGTTCTCCCATCCCCTTTATTAATTTTGTTGCCCTCCTTTGTACTCTCTCTAGTTCCATTATATCCTTCCTGAGCACCGGTGCCCAAAACTGGACACAGTACTCCATGTGCGGTCTAACTAAGGATTTGTACAGAGGCAGTATAATGCTCTCATCATGTGTATCCAGACCTCTTTTAATGCACCCCATGATCCTGTTTGCCTTGGCAGCTGCTGCCTGGCACTGGCTGCTCCAGGTAAGTTTATCATTAACTAGGATCCCCAAATCCTTCTCCCTGTCAGATTTACCCAGTGGTTTCCCGTTCAGTGTGTAATGGTGATATTGATTCCCTCTTCCCATGTGTATAACCTTACATTTATCATTGTTAAACCTCATCTGCCACCTTTCAGCCCAAGTTTCCAACTTATCCAGATCCATCTGTAGCAGAATACTATCTTCTCTTGTATTAACTGCTTTACATAGTTTTGTATCATCTGCAAATATCGATATTTTACTGTGTAAACCTTCTACCAGATCATTAATGAATATGTTGAAGAGAACAGGTCCCAATACTGACCCCTGCGGTACCCCACTGGTCACAGCGACCCAGTTAGAGACTATACCATTTATAACCACCCTCTGCTTTCTATCACTAAGCCAGTTACTAACCCATTTACACACATTTTCCCCCAGACCAAGCATTCTCATTTTGTGTACCAACCTCTTGTGCGGCACGGTATCAAACGCTTTGGAAAAATCGAGATATACCACGTCCAATGACTCACCGTGGTCCAGTCTATAGCTTACCTCTTCATAAAAACTGATTAGATTGGTTTGACAGGAGCGATTTCTCATAAACCCATGCTGATATGGAGTTAAACAGTTATTCTCATTGAGATAATCCAGAATAACATCCCTCAGAAACCCTTCAAATATTTTACCAACAATAGAGGTTAGACTTACTGGCCTATAATTTCCAGGTTCACTTTTAGAGCCCTTTTTGAATATTGGCACCACATTTGCTATGCGCCAGTCCTGCGGAACAGACCCTGTCGCTATAGAGTCCCTAAAAATAAGAAATAATGGTTTATCTATTACATTACTTGGTTCTCTTAGTACTCGTGGGTGTATGCCATCCGGACCCGGAGATTTATCTATTTTAATCTTATTTAGCCGGTTTCGCACCTCTTCTTGGGTTAGATTGGTGACCCTTAATATAGGGTTTTCATTGTTTCTTGGGATTTCACCTAGCATTTCATTTTCCACCGTGAATACCGTGGAGAAGAAGGTGTTTAATATGTTAGCTTTTTCCTCGTCATTTACAACCATTCTTTCCTCACTATTTTTTAAGGGGCCTACATTTTCAGTTTTTATTCTTTTACTATTGATATAGTTGAAGAACAGTTTGGGATTAGTTTTACTCTCCTTAGCAATGTGCTTCTCTGTTTCCTTTTTGGCAGCTTTAATTAGTTTTTTAGATAAAGTATTTTTCTCCCTATAGTTTTTTAGAGCTTCAATGGTGCTATCCTGCTTTAGTAGTGCAAATGCTTTCTTTTTACTGTTAATTGCCTGTCTTACTTCTTTGTTTAGCCACATTGGGTTTTTCCTATTTCTAGTCCTTTTATTCCCACAAGGTATAAACCGCTTACACTGCCTATTTAGGATGTTCTTAAAACATTTCCCATTTATTATCTGTATTCTTATTTCTGAGGATATTGTCCCAGTCTACCAGATTAAGGGCATCTCTAAGCTGTTCAAACTTTGCCTTCCTAAAGTTCAATGTTTTTGTGACTCCCTGACAAGTCCCCCTAGTGAAAGACAGGTGAAACTGCACAATATTGTGGTCGCTATTTCCTAAATGCCCAACCACCTGCAGATTTGTTATTCTGTCAGGTCTATTAGATAGTATTAGGTCTAAAAGTGCTGCTCCTCTGGTTGGATTCTGCACCAATTGTGAAAGATAATTTTTCTTGGTTATTAGCAGAAACCTGTTACCTTTATGGGTTTCACAGGTTTCTGTTTCCCAGTTAATATCCGGGTAGTTAAAGTCCCCCATAACCAGGACCTCATTATGGGTTGCAGCTTCATCTATCTGCTTTAGAAGTAGACTTTCCATGCTTTCTGTTATATTTGGGGGTTTGTAACAGACCCCAATGAGAATTTTGTTACCATTTTTCCCTCCATGAATTTCAACCCATATGGACTCGACATCCTCATTCCCTTCGCTAATATCCTCCTTTAAAGTGGACTTTAGACAAGACTTTACATAGAGACAAACCCCTCCTCCTCTCCGATTTTTACGATCCTTTCTAAACAGACTGTAACCCTGTAAGTTAACTGCCCAGTCATAGCTTTCATCTAACCATGTCTCGGTTATTCCCACTATGTCAAAGTTACCTGTAGATATTTCTGCTTCTAGTTCTTCCATCTTGTTTGTCAGGCTTCTGGCGTTTGCGAGCATGCAGTTTAGAGGATTTTGTTTTGTTCCAATCTCCTCACTGTGGATTGTTTTAGAAATGTTCTTACCTCTCTTCTGAGTATGTTTTCCTGGGTCGTCTTTGTTCGAGTCTAATGTTTTTCTTCCCGTCCCCTCTTCTTCTAGTTTAACGCCCTCCTGATGAGTGTAGCGAGTCTTCTGGCGAATGTGTGTTTCCCAGGTTTGTTGAGGTGTAGTCCGTCTCTGGCGAGGAGTCCATCATACCAGTAATTCACACCGTGGTCCAGGAATCCAAATCCTTGTTGTCTGCACCATCGTCTTAGCCAGTTGTTTGCATCAAGGATCCTGTTCCATCTCCTGGTGCCATGCCCGTCTACTGGAAGGATAGAAGAAAAAACTACCTGTGCATCCAGTTCCTTTACTTTCTTCCCCAACTCTTCAAAGTCCTTGCAGATTGTCGGTAGGTCCTTCCTTGCCGTGTCATTGGTGCCAACATGTATCAGAAGAAATGGGTGGACGTCCTTGGAGCTGAAGAGCTTTGGTATCCTTGATGAAGATTACGTCAGAGTAAGGATAACTTTTTTATTTTCAGGTAGAAGAAAAATGGTCCTAGTTCCATCAGTGATTTTCTTCAGTGTCATCAGAGTTTGGTCGGAGTTTCATCTGTTTTTCCAGCATCAGGAAAATAAAAAAGGTTTCTGTACTTTCTCCTAACTAGCAAATCACGACAAAACGGTCAGCACCTGGGTCGCATTCGAGTGCGGCCCGATTATTTTACACCTCCATAGTCTAGAATTGTAAATTTTGATCAGATCAATATCGGACATGTCCGATTGGTCTGCTCAAATTCGCAGAGACATGTGAACGGCCCCATAGACTACATTAAGCATGAGTTCTATCTGTAAAAAACACAGCTAGAATTCATATATGAAAACTGACGTGTGAATGAGCCCCATGATGTGTCAAATTTATTAAGAGACCTTCGCATCACTCAGCACCTATGGAGCACATAAATATCGGTGAGGCGGATTGTTCAGATCAGGAGACCAGCGGTCAAGATAGGCATTGCAATCCAACCACAGTCCGTATCATATAGGCATGTCAATGCTTAGAGTGCAACCATTTTAATTTTTATTTCATACATCAATAGTACAAGTGAAAATAAAAAAACTTTGTACTACTGTATATCTTATCAGAGAAATCTGCTTCTATCGCTGCCAGAACTGATTTTTTTATTTTCAAAATGTACAATTCATAGGTAAAATCTGTATTCAGTGAAGACAGATTATTACATTACTAAGGTAGGAGATGACAGCTGCTACTGATGAGATTCTATACAGATTACAGATGATGGAGAGGGGGATAAAGGGACAGGATCCCAACTTCGAGCTACTCCTTCCTCCTTCCCCGCCCTTCTAAAAAGAAGTTGACACTTCTACTTGCTACTGATAAGAGTGTCTTCATTCAATACGGATTTTATCCAGAAATTCGCAATAGACAAAAGATGAGTTGATCACATATCCTATTTAACCCTGACAAAGGGGACATTGCCCGAAATATTGCTATACTTCACTCTGCGGTGTAATAACTTTTTTTATTTTAGATATGAGGTTAGAAATGAAAAGCATTCATAAACATTCAGTAGTTTTGTGCCCATTCTTAAAGTGCTATTCCTCTATTCAATGTTTTTACCCAGAAAGTGAGAATTTTGAAACTAAATGATCTGTCCAGGAGAAAGAAGTACTGTATATTTCAGACTACAAGACGCACTTTATTTCTCCAAACTTTTGGAGGAAAGTGGAAGGGGGGCATCTTATAGTCCGCTTGTACCTTATATAGCTGTGGATGGGTGGGAAGGGGGAAGCGGCAGCGGCAGAGAAGCGGGTCACAGGAGTCAGCCGACGGCTGCAGCCAACACGTGTGACCGCTGTTAAAGAGAATGAATATTCACTGGTCCTCACACCTTTATGCACTGAAGCCAGAGTCGAGGAAGGCGGGACGATGGGAGTGGAGAGCAGTGAATATTCATTCTCTTTAATAGCAGGCACACATGATCAGCTGGCAGCTGCAAAAGTCGGCGGTTGTGGCTAACAGTGTGTCTGCTATTAAAGAAAATGAATATTCACTGCTCCCCTCTCCCATAGTCTCGGGCATGGGGAGCAGTGAATATTCCAGCAGCTGACCTCGGAGTGTGGGGGCGCACGACAGTGACGCCATGCGATGATTACACGCTGAAATCAGCTGCTGACATCAGAACAGGACGCCATGCGCTGCGAGAGAGCAGAGGGAAGGAGTGCAGAATTGTTTATTTTTTCATCTGTGCAACACGATGGGGGGCAAAATATACCAGGATGGGGATAGGGGGTCAGTGTATACCAGGATGGGCATGGGGAAGACAAGTATAGCAGGGTGGGGATGAGGAAACCATGTATAACAGGATGGGGGGTGCCAGTGTATACCAGGATGGGGGGGCCAGTGTATACCAGAATGTGGGGGCCAGTGTATACCAGGATGTGGGGGCCAGTGTATACCAGGATGTGGGGGCCAGTGTATACCAGGATGGTACACACCTGGATGGGGACATACCAGGGTGGGGATCATATATACCTGTATGAGGACGGGGCATATCTACCAGGATGAGAACATAAATATACAAGGATGGGGGATATTAGTACTGAATTGGGGGACATTACCCCTATAAGTCTCCGCTGCAGATCCCCCCCTCCCCATAACAGTGTGTCAGGACCACATTTACTGCTTCAATTTTGTTTCTATTCTCCTCCTCTAAAACCTAGGTGTGTCTTATAGTCGGAAAAAATACGGGAGATTTCTCTGATAAAATACATTACAAAGTTTCTTATTTACACATATACTATTGGATTATGCAATAAAAAAATAAAATGATGCCCTAAGACATATCCATACGTAATGGAAGGGAAGGATTTCCTAACCTATGACGTATAGATACGTCATTACGTTTTTGCGCGCACAGAAGCTGTGAGCATGATTGCCATTGGATGCTCAACTAACATTGCACCTGACACCCAGCTCTCACTGCCAGGAGGGGTACCCGCATCGCTCTTGACAATTTAACCCCCTAAACGCAGTGCTCGATATCGACAGCAGAATTTAGAAGGCAGGAAGGAGGAGGGGGCTCCTTCTCCGATCGGCGCCCCCTGCGACATCATCGTGAGTGCCCGATCATTGCCATGATAACCCGAGGCAGTCATGATGACATCCAGATCACCAGGCTCTAGAAAGCTTTTTAGACAATGCTCAGAGCATGGTCTAAGAAGCTTGTGTGAGAGCAGACTGACAGTTTACAAAGCATTGCAATGCTGGTGCACTACAATGCTTAACAACAGTGATCAGATTGCTGAAAGGGTAAGTCCCATAATGAGACTAGGGTACAAAAAAATTAAAAAAAGTAAAAGCATTTTTTTTTTAAATCACAAAATAAAAAAAATAAAAAGAATTTTAATGTAAAAAAAGAGACACATTTGGTATTGTCGCAACCGAAACGACCTGACCTATAAAATGGTCACACTAGTTGACCTTTTCAGTGAACACTGTAAAAAAAAACAAAACAAGGCAACAAGCAAAAAGTGGAATAAAACACGATCAAAAAGAAAACTGTAAATAAAAATGGTATCACTGAGAATATCAGCCGGCATACAGCTCCATCAGTGTAAAAACAGAAGTCATGGGCCTCAGAATACAGCGATGCAAAAATATTTTTTCTATAAAATAGTTTTTTATTGTGAAAAAGCAACAAAACAAAAAAATTATGTAAATGTGGTATCGCTGTAATCGTACGGACCCAAAGAATAGAGCTGCCTTATCAATTTCACCACAGGAGGAATGTCATTAAAAAAAAAACAGTTGTTCATTCTGCTTCCAAAAATTGGAATAGAAAGTGATAAAAAAAAAGTCATGAAGCCCAAAAATGGTACTACTAAAAAGATCAACTTGTCCCGCAAAAAAGGAGCTGTCACATGACTGTCAGACGAAATATAGAAACATTATAGCTGTCTAAATAAGGAGATGCAAAAACTAGTTTTTGCAAAAAAAACTTCTTTTTTGGTGTGTGACAGCAGCCAACCAATATATCTGGTATCGTTGTAATTGTACCAACCCAAAGAATAAAGTCGTCTAATAACTTATACCGCCTGAGGAATGGCATAAAAAATAAATAAAACAAATTACTTGTTCATTCTACCTCCCAAACATCACAGTAAGGCTTGGCTCACATTTATCCTGCACTCTACGCTGAATGCTTATACTGTAGTATTCGTGTAAATCTCTGAAATACGTGATTCAGACAGAACCTCCGGCAAAAGATTCCCTATAAAGAGGCAGATGGAGGCACTGTGGATGTCGTCTGGCCTGTGATCTGGCGGTATCCATCTTTTTAGGCATACATAAAAGCGCTGTCCACACAGTATTGTGCGCTTCTGAAAAGAAGGACACCACTGAGCAGAGGCCAGACAGAGTCCATAGTAACTCTGCTGCCTCACTATAGTGATTGGATCCCTAAAGGTTTTCATTAGAATCACGTTATTCAGAGATTTAGATGAAAGCCCCAATGTAAGTGCTCAGCAAAGCGCGCCGGATAAATGTGATCCCAAACGTTATGTAAAATGTTTCCAATAAAAGCATCAATTCAATCGACAAAAAAAAAAAGCCCCACTCAGGTCCGTCATCTCTTAACAGAAATATAGGTCGCTTCCATGTTACTGGTAGTACAAAGGCTCTGCAAAAGCAAAATGGCTGCTCGCCCCCCCAAAAAGAAATACAGGGAATTCTGCACTCCCAAATCCAAGTGCCCCCACCCTTCTGAACTCCACAGTGTGCCTAAACCACATTTAAGGTACCTTCACACATAACGATTTCGTTAACGATATCGTTGCAACGTCACGCTTTTTGTGACGTAGCAACGATCCCGCTAACGATCTCGTTATGTGTGACAGCGACCAACGATCAGGCCCCTGCTGAGAGATTGTTGGTTGCTGGGGAATGATCAGGACCTTTTTTTGGTCGCTGATCACCCGCTGTCATCGTTGGATCGGTGTGTGTGACGCCGATCCAGCGATGTGTTCACTGGTAACCAGGGTAAATATCGGGTTACTAAGCGCAGGGCCGCGCTTAGTAACCCGATATTTACCCTGGTTACTATTGTAAAAGTAAAAAAAAAAAATGACCTGGTCATAATGTTATGGTCACTACAATAGCAGATTTGCAATTTTCACTTAGCAACATCCACTGCTGATTGTTTCTGAAAAACACCCATGGAGTCAAATCATCACACCTGTAGATAAATTCTCAAAGGGGTACCATTTACAAAATGAGGTCACTTTAGGTGGGATTCTGCTCTGCTTTCTAGCACTTAGGGGCCCTGTATATGGAGTTCACAAACTATTCTAGGAAAATCTGCCCTCCAGGAGGCAAATAGCGCTCCGTCCCTCTCGAGTCTCACCGGATGGCTAAGGCTACTTTCACACTAGCGTCGTTCGACGCACGTCACAATGCGTCGTTTTGAAGAAAAAACGCATTCTGCAAAGTTGCCTGCAGGATGCATTTTTTCTCCATAGACTTTCATTAGCGACGCATTGCGACGGATTGCCAAACGTTGCATCCGTCGTGCGACGCACTGCGACAGGCCCGTACCGACGCTGGTGTGAAAATAGCCTTAGCAGTAGTGATGAGCGAGTGTGCTTGTTACTTGAGTTTTCCGAGCATGCTCAGGTGTTCTCTGAGTATCTTGGGCGTGCTCGTAGATTATGTTTGTGTCTCCGCAGCTGCATGATTTGCGACTGCTACACAGCCTGAATACATGTGGGGGTTCCCTAACAAACAGGCAACCCCTGCATGTGTTCAGATTGTTCAACAGCCGGGGGGGCACAAACAATCTACGAGCACGCCCAAGATATACAAAAATGTTTTTTTAGCTTTCACAGGGGTAACAGGAGCAAAAGGGACCAGACAATTTATCCTGAGTACACAGATACCCCATATTTGGTCGAAAACTACTTTTGAGACACAGTGCAAAGGTATAGGGAATTCCCAAAAGTGATACTGGTCAAAATTTTAAAGATTGAACCTGGTCATGAACGTGAAAACTGGCTCTGGAGGTGAAGGGGTTAAAGTATAATTTCTAATTACCTATTTATTGTGCACAGTGCCATTCCTTCCTGTCACATGAACGCTGGGCTGCACCGTTTATCTGTGTGGGAGACTCAGGACAGAGAGTGGTCTGTCTAAGGAACGGCTAAAGGTACCGTCACACTAGACGATATCGCTAGCGATCCGTGACGTTGCAGCGTCCTCGCTAGCGATATCGTCCAGTGTGACAGGCAGCAGCGATCAGGCCCCTGCTGTGCTGTCGCTGGTCGGGGAAGAAAGTCCAGAACTTTGTTTCGTCGCTGGACTCCCCGCAGACATCGCTGAATCGGCGTGTGTGACACCGATTCAGCGATGTCTTCACTGGTAACCAGGGTAAACATCGGGTAACTAAGCGCAGGGCCGCGCTTAGTAACCCGATGTTTACCCTGGTTACCATCCTAAAAGTAAAAAAAAACAAACACTACATACTTACCTACCGCTGTCTGTCCTCCAGCGCTGTGCTCTGCACTCCTCCTGTACTGGCTGTGAGCGTCGGTCAGCCGGAAAGCAGAGCGGTGACGTCACCGCTCTGCTTTCCGGCCGCTGTGCTCACAGCCAGAGCAGGAGGAGTGCAGAGAAGCAGAGCGCCGAGGACAGACAGCGGTAGGTAAGTATGTAGTGGTTGTTTTTTTTTACTTTTAGGATGGTAACCAGGGTAAACATCGGGTTACTAAGTGCGGCCCTGCGCTTAGTTACCCGATGTTTACCCTGGTTACCGGCATCGTTGGTCGCTGGAGAGCTGTCTGTGTGACAGCTCTCCAGCGACGCTGCAGCGATCCGGATCGTCGTCGGAATCGCTGCAGCGTCGCTAAGTGTGACGGTACCTTAACCCCTTAAGCCCCGAGGGTGGTTTGCACGTTAATGACCGGGCCAATTTTTACAATTCTGACCACTGTCCCTTTATGAGGTTATAACTCTGGAACGCTTCAACGGATCTTGGCGATTCTGACATTGTTTTCTCGTGACATATTGTACTTCATTTTAGTAGTAACATTTATTCGATATAACTTGCGTTTATTTGTGAAAAAAACGGAAATTTGGCGAAAATTTTGAAAATTTCGCAATTTTCCAACTTTAAATTTTTATGCCCTTAAATCACAGAGATATGTCACGCAAAATACTTAATAAGTAACATTTCCCACATGTCTCCTTTACATCAGCACAATTTTGGAACCAAAATTTTTTTTTGTTAGGGAGTTATAAGGGTTCAAAGTTGACCAGCAATTTCTCATTTTTACAACACCATTTTTTTTTAGGGACCACATCTCATTTGATGTCATTTTGAGGGGTCTATATGATAGAAAATACCCAAGTGTGACACCATTCTAAAAACTGCACCCCTCAAGGTGCTCAAAACCACATTCAAGAAGTTTATTAACCCTTCAGGGGTTTCACAGGAATTTTTGGAATGTTTAAATAAAAATGAATATTTAACTTTTTTTCACACAAAATTTATTTCAGCTCCAATTTGTTTTATTTTACCAAGGGTAACAGGATAAAATGGATGCCAAACATTGTTGTACAATCTGTACTGAGTACGCTGATACCCCATATGTGGGGGTAAACCACTGTTTGGGCGCATGGCAGAGCTCGGAAGGGAAGGAGCGCCATTTGACTTTTAAATGCAAAATTGACAGGAATTGAGATGGGACACCATGTTGCGTTTGGAGAGCCACTGATGTGCCTAAACATTGAAACCCCCCACAAGTGACACCATTTTGGAAAGTAGACACCCTAAGGAACTTATCTAGATGTGTGGTGACCACTTTGACCCACCAATTGCTTCACAGAAGTTTATAATGCAGAGCCGTAAAAATAAAAAATCATATTTTTTCACAAAAATGATCTTTTCGCCCCCAATTTTTTATTTTCCCAAGAGTAAGAGAAGAAATTGAACCTCAAAAATTGTTGGCCAATTTGTCCTGAGTACGCTGATACCCCGTATATGGGTGTAAACCATTGTTTGGGCGTATGGCAGAGCTCGGAAGGGAAGGAGCGCCATTTTACTTTTCAATGCAAAATTGACTGGAATTGAGATGGGATGCCATGTTGCGTTTGGAGAGCCCCTGATGTGCCTAAACATTGAAATCCCCACAAGTGACACCATTTTGGAAAGTAGACCCCTTAAGGAACTTATCTAGAGGTGTGGTGAGCACTTTGACCCAACAAGTGCTTCACAGAAGTTTATAATGCAGAGCCGTAAAAATAAAAAATCATATTTTTTCACAAAAATAATCTTTTCGCCACCAATTTTTTATTTTCCCAAGGGTAAGAGAAGAAATTAGACCACAAAAGTTGTTGTGCAATTTGTCCTGAGTGCGACGATACCCCATATGTGGGGGTAAACCACTGTTTGGGCGCATGGCAGAGCTCGGAAGGAAAGGAGCGCCATTTGACTTTTCAATGCAAAATTGACTGGAATTGAGATGGGACGCCATGTTGCGTTTGGAGAGCCCCTGATGTGCCTAAACATTGGAACCCCTCACAAGTGACACCATTTTGAAAAGTAGACCCCTTAAGGAACTTATCTAGATGTGTGGTGAGCACTTTGACCCAACAAGTGCTTCACAGAAGTTTATAATGCAGAGCCGTAAAAATAAAAAATCTTATTTTTTCACAAAAATGATCTTTTCGCCCCCAATTTTTTATTTTCCCAAGGGTAAGAGAAGAAATTAGACCACAAAAATTGTTGTGCAATTTGTCCTGAGTGCGACGATACCCCATATGTGGGGGTAAACCACTTTTTGGGTGCATAGCAGAGCTCGGAAGGGAAGGAGCGCCATTTGACTTTTCAATGCAAAATTGACTGGAATTAAGATGGGACGCCATGTTGGTTTGGAGAGCCCCTGATGTGCCTAAACATTAAAAACCCCCACAAGTGACACCATTTTGGAAACTAGACCCTCTAAGGAACTTATCTAGATGTGTTTTGAGAGCTTTGAACCCCCAAGTGTTTCACTACAGTTTATAACGCAGAGCTGTTAAAATAAATTTATTTTTTTTTCGCAAAAATTTTTTAGCCCCCAGTTTTGTATTTTCACAAGGGTAACATAATAAATTGGACCCCAAAAGTTGTTGTCCAATTTGTCCTGAGTACGCTGATACCCCATATGTGGGGGGGAACCACTGTTTGGGCGCATGGCAGAGCTCGGAAGGGAAGGAGCGCCATTTGGAATGCAGACTTAGATGGATTGGTCTGCAGGAGTCACGTTGCATTTGCAGAGCCCCTGATGTACCCAAACAGTACAAACCCCCCACAAGTGACCCCATATTAGAAACTAGACCTCCCATGGAACTTATCTAGATGTGTTGTGAGAACTTTGAACCCCTAAGTGTTTCACTACAGTTTATAACGCAGACCCGTGAAAATAAAAATTCTTTTTTTTTTCACAAAAATGATTTTTTAGCCCCCAGCTTTGTATTTTTACAAGGGTAACAGAATAAATTGGACCCCAAAAGTTGTTGTTCAATTTGTCCTGAGTACGCTGATACCCCATATGTGGGGGGGAACCACTGTTTGGGCTCATGGCAGAGCTCGGAAGGGAAGGAGCGCCATTTGGAATGCAGACTTAGATGGATTGGTCTGCAGGCGTCACGTTGCATTTGCAGAGCCCCTGATGTACCCAAACAGTAGAAACCACCCACAAGTGACCCCATATTGGAAACTAGACCTCCCATGGAACTTATCTAGATGTGTTGTGAAAACTTTGAACCCCCAAGTGTTTCACTACAGTTTACAACGCAGAGCCGTGAAAATAAAAATCCTTTTTTTTCCCACAAAAATGATTTTTAGCCCCCCAAATTTTTATTTTCCCAAGGATAACAAGAGAACTTGGACCCAAAAAGTTGTTGTCCAATTTGTCTCGAGTACGCTGATACCCCATATGTTGGGGTAAACCCCTGTTTGGGCGCACGGGAGAGCTCGGAAGTGAAGGAGCACTGTTTTACTTTTTCAATGCAGAATTGGCTGGAATTGAGATCGGACGCCATGTCGCGTTTGGAGAGCCCCTGATGTGTCTAAACAGTGGAAACCCCCCAATTATAAATGAAACCCTAATCCAAACGCACCACTAACCCTAATCCCAACTGTAACCCTAACCACACACCTAACCCAGACACACCCCTAATTCTAATCCCAACCCTAATCCCAACCGTAAATGTAATCCAAACCCTAACCCTAGCCCCAACCCTAGCCCTAACCCTAACCCTAACCGGAAAATGGAAATAAATACATTTTTTTTAATTTTATTATTTTTCCCTAAGGCTAGGTTCACATTGCGTTAGGGAAATCCGTTTAGCACTAGCGGATTGCGCTAACACAATGTCTTTTTAGGTGTCGTGTTTAGTGGTCGCGTTAACGTCCCCGCTCTGGAAGATCGGGGATCGGACCTCGGGCGCGCCGCGGACGCTGCAAGCAGCGTCTGAGGCGCGCCACAAAAGAATGGCACCTTGCTAGCGCGAGCCGAAAATGGCACGCTCTAGCGATGCGCTACACCTGAAAATCACATTGCTGTCAATGGTTGTGCTAACGGACCCGTTGCACGGCGTTAATTGTGACATTTTCGCCGTGCAACGCTGTCCGTTAGCGTTAACCCATTAACGCAATGTGAACCTAGCCTAACTAAGGGGGTGATGAAGGGGGGTTTGATTTACTTTTATAGCGAGTTTTTTAGCGGATTTTTATGATTGGCAGCCGTCACACACTAAAAGACGCTTTTTATAGCAAAAAAGTTTTTGCGTCTCCACATTTTGAGACCTATAATTTTTCCATATTTTGGTCCACAGAGTCATGTGAGGTCTTGTTTTTTGCGGGACGAGTTGACGTTTTTATCGGTTACATTTTCGGACACGTGACAGTTTTTGATCGCTTTTTATTCCGATTTTTTTGTGAGGCAGAATGACCAAAAACCAGCTATTCATGAATTTCTTTTGGGGGAGGCGTTTATACCGTTCCGCGTTTGGTAAAATTGATGAAGCAGTTTTATTCTTCGGGTCAGTACGATTACAGCGACACCTCATTTATATCATTTTTTTTATGTTTTGGCGCTTTTATACGATAAAAGCTATTTTATAGAAAAAATAATTATTTTGGCATCGCTTTATTCAGAGGACTATAACTTTTTTATTTTTTTGGTTATGATGCTATATGGCGGCTCGTTTTTTGCGGGACAAGATGACGTTTTCAGAGGTAACATGGTTATTTATATCCGTCTTTTTGATCGCGTGTTATTCCACTCTTTGTTCAGCGTTATGATAATAAAGCGTTGTTTTTTGGCTCGTTTTTTTTTTTTTTTTCTTACGGTGTTCACTGAAGGGGTTAACTAGTGGGCCAGTTTTATAGGTCGGGTCGTTACGGACGCGGCGATACTAAATATGTGTACTTTTATTGTTTTTTTGTTTTTTTTTATGTAAAGAAATGTATTTATGGGAATAATATTTTTTTTTTTCTGCTTTATTTAGGAATTTTTTTTTTATTTTTTTTTTTACAAGTGTGGAAATTTTTTTTTTTACTTTTTCACTTTGTCCCAGGGGGGGACATCACAGATCACCGATCTGACAGTGTGCACAGCACTCTGTTAGATCGGTGATCTAACATACAGCCGGGCAGGATTAGAGCTGCAGCTGCAGCCTGATCCTGACCCGGAAGTGCTCCCTGCAGGACCCGGATGCAGCCCGGCGGCCATTTTGGATCCGGGGACTGCAGGGAGAAGACGCTCGGTACACGGTGAGCACATCACCGTGTACCGATCGTCTCAGGGAAGCCCGCAGGGAGCCCCCTCCCTGCGCGATGCTTCCCTGCACCGCCGGCACACCGCGATCATCTTTGATCGCGGTGTGCCGGGGGTTAATGTGCCGGGAGCGGTCCGTGACCGCTCCTGGCACATAGTGCCGGATGTCAGCTGCGATAGGCAGCTGACACCCGGCCGCGATCGGCCGCGCTCCCCCCGTGAGCGCGGCCGATCGCATATGACGTACTATCCCGTCCATGGGAATTAAGTCCCAGGTCACCTGGACGGGATAGTACGTCATATGGGATTAAGGGGTTAACAGTTATCTCCTGCGTATTTCCAGGTCAGCCTGGCTGCAAAGTACTCACATGCAGAACCTCTAGAGTAATCAGAGCAGGATCAGTGAATTTTGCTGCAAGTCTGACAGAAATCCACAACAAAAATTACATTACCTTCCTCTTGCTGTTTTCATCATTCCCTGAGACGTCACCCAGACGTTACTTTCTGTCCCAAATGGAAAAAAAAACAAAACGACAATAACACGACCATCTGCCTAGAAATTACAATAAATCTGCTGCACATTCAACCCGTGTGCAGATATTTGTATAGGCATAAATGTGCCGAAACGTTGGGATACTTTTGATGTCTATATCAAATATCGGCTGAGTGTTGAAGATAAATAAATAAATAAATTTCTCAAGAAAGAAACAAGAGTGGAAATGTTTTTGAGTGCCGGAGGTTATTTTTCTACTATATGATTATTTTTTCCTCTGGGCACCAACTGTTAGTGAGTGTGCCACTATTGACTGTTTAGATATTTGTATCTGTCAGGAGTCTGGGAAAGCTGGGGAGACAAACCTGACAAAAGCTGTAACGGTCTCCGCATTAGCGGGCACCCAGCTTTCTCAGAAAGGACAATTAGGAGGTAATACATCATTCTAGGGTCTTTGATTTTACACAGCAGACATGTACATGAGCATTATACTGGGGCTGTACTAAGTTTACAGAGTGTATACTGGGGGTACACTGAGTTTACACTGGTGGTATACGGAGTACACTGGTGGTATTCGGTACACACTGGTGATACAGACTGATTGTATACTGGGTACACACTGGTGGTAGGCTGATTACGTTGGTGGTATGCTGGGTACATGTGGTATACTGGGTACACACTGGTGGGGTAGACTGATGGTATACTGGGTACACACTGGTGTTATACTGGTGGCATGCTGGTGTTATACTGGGTACACACTGGTAGTGTGCTAGGTACATGTGGTATACTGGGTACACACTGGACACTGGTGGGGTAGACTAATGGTGTACTGGGTACACACTGGTGGTAAAGACTGATGGTATACTGGGTACACTGATGGTATACTGGGTACATTGGTGGCTTACTGGTGTTATACTGGGTACACATTGATGGTATACTGGTGGTATGCTGGGTACATGTGCAATACTGGGTACACACTGGTGGTGCAGACTGATGGAATACTGGGGGTGTACTGGGTACACACTGGTGGTAAAAACTGATGGTATACTGGGTATACACTGGTGTTATATTGGGTACACACTGATGGTATACTGGTGGCATGCTGGGTACACTGGTGGCATATTGGTGTTATACTGGGTACAATGATAGTACAGACTGATGATATCCTGGTACACACTAATGGTATACTGGGTACACTGATGTTATACTGGCTACACACTGGTGTTATGCTGGGTACACTGATGGTATACTGGATATACTAGTGTTATACTGGGTACACTGATGTTATACTGGCTACACACTGGTGTTATGTGTAACATTACAGTGATGAATATGCAGCTCCACCTCCCATAGGGGTGGAGCTGCATATTCATTACTGTAATAAGCGGCACCACGAGATCGCTCATACAGGACAAGCAGCGACGCTGAAAGGATGTAAGCGCCGAGGGAGCTGGGTAAGTATTTTAATGCCAGTGGGGGGGCGCAGATTACCGGCAACTTTATTAAAAAAAAAAAAAAAAAGATTATTCATTCCTTCTTTCCAGCAAACGCTGCTGGAGAGAAGAAATGAATGGGGCTTCCTGCACGGCACACGGACAACATCCGTGTGCGGTACGTGTTTTACACAGACCCATGGACTTTAACCCCTTCAAGACCCAGCCTATTTTGACCTTAAAGACCTTGCCGTTTTTTGCAATTCTGACCAGTGTCCCTTTATGAGGTAATAACTCAGGAACGCTTCAACGGATCCTAGCGGTTCTGAGATTGTTTTTTCGTGACATATTGGGCTTCATGTTAGTGGTAAATTTAGGTCAATAAATTCTGCATTTATTTGTGATAAACACGGAAATTTGGCGAAAATTTTGAAAATTTCGCAATTTTCACATTTTGAATTTTTATTCTGTTAAACCAGAGAGATATGTGACACAAAATAGTTAATAAATAACATTTCCCACATGTTTACTTTACATCAGCACAATTTTGGAAACAAAATTTTTTTTTGTTAGGAAGTTATAAGGGTTAAAATTCGACCAGCGATTTGTCATTTTTACAACGAAATTTACAAAACCATTTTTTTTAGGGACCACCTCACATTTGAAGTCAGTTTGAGGGGTCTATATGGCTGAAAATACCCAAAAGTGACACCATTCTAAAAACTGCACCCCTCAAGGTACTCAAAACCACATTCAAGAAGTTTATTAACCCTTCAGGTGCTTCACAGCAGCAGAAGCAACATGGAAGGAAAAAATGAACATTTAACTTTTTAGTCACAAAAATTATCTTTTAGCAACAATTTTTTTATTTTCCCAATGGTAAAAGGAGAAACTGAACCACGAACGTTGTTGTCCAATTTGTCCTGAGTACGCTGATACCTCATATGTGGGGGTAAACCACTGTTTTGGCGCACGGCAGGGCTTGGAAGGGAAGGAGCGCCATTTGACTTTTTGAATCAAAAATTGGCTCCACTCTTTAGCGGACACCATGTCACGTTTGGAGAGCCCCCGTGTGCCTAAAAATTGGAGCTCCCCCACAAGTGACCCCATTTTGGAAACTAGACGCCCCAAGGAACTTATCTAGATGCATAGTGAGCACTTTGAACCCCCAGGTGCTTCACAAATTGATCCGTAAAAATGAAAAAGTACTTTTTTTTCACAAAAAAATTCTTTTAGCCTCAATTTTTTCATTTTCACATGGGCAACAGGATAAAATGGATCCTAAAATGTGTTGGGCAATTTCTCCTGAGTACACCAATACCTCATATGTGGGGGTAAACCACTGTTTGGGCACATGGTAAGGCTCGGAAGGGAAGGAGCGCCATTTGACTTTTTGAATGAAAAATTATTTCCATCGTTAGCGGACACCATGTCGCGTTTGGATAGCTCCTGTGTGCCTAAACATTGGCGCTCCCCCACAAGTGACCCCATTTTGGAAACTAGACCCCCCAAGGAACTAATTTAGATGCCTAGTGAGCACTTTAAACCCTCAGGTGCTTCACAAATTGATCTGTAAAAATGAAAAAGTAATTTTTTTTCACAAAAAAATTCTTTTCGCCTCAATTTTCTCATTTTCACATGGGCAGTAGGATAAAATGGATCATAAAATTTGTTGGGCAATTTCTCCCGAGTACGCCGATACCTCATATGTGGGGGTAAACCACTGTTTGGGCACTCGGCAGGGCTCGGAAGAGAAGGCGTGCCATTTGACTTTTTGAATGGAAAATTAGCTCCAATTGTTAGCGGACACCATGTCGCGTTTGGAGAGCCCCTGTGTGCCTAAACATTGGAGCTCCCCCACAAGTGACCCCATTTTGGAAACTAGACCCCCCAAGGAACTTATCTAGATGCATATTGAGCACTTTAAACCCCCAGGTGCTTCACAGAAGTTTATAACGCAGAGCCATGAAAATAAAAAATAATTTTTCTTTCCTCAAAAATGATTTTTTAGCCTGGAATTTCCTATTTTGCCAAGGATAATAGGAGAAATTGGACCCCAAATATTGTTGTCCAGTTTGTCCTGAGTACGCTGATACCCCATATGTGGGGGTAAACCACTGTTTGGGCGCACGGCAGGGCTCGGAAGGGATGGCACGCCATTTGGCTTTTTAAATGGAAAATTAGCTCCAATCATTAGCGGACACCATGTCACGTTTGGAGAGCCCCTGTGTGCCTAAACATTGGAGATCCCCCAGAAATGACACCATTTTAGAAACTAGACCCCCAAAGGAACTAATCTAGATGTGTGGTGAGGACTTTGAACCCCCAAGTGCTTCACAGAAGTTTATAACGCAGAGCCATGAAAATAAAAAAAAAAATTATTTTCTCAAAAATGATCTTTTAGCCTGCAATTTTTTATTTTCCCAAGGGTAACAGGAGAAATTGACCCCAAAAGTTGTTGTCCAGTTTCTCCTGAGTACGCTGATACCCCATATGTGGGGGTAAATCACTGTTTGGGCACATGCCGGGGCTCGGAAGTGAAGTAGTGACGTTTTGAAATGCAGACTTTGATGGAATGCTCTGTGGGCGTCACGTTGCGTTTGCAGAGCCCCTGATGTGGCTTAACAGTAGAAACCCCCCACAAGTGACCCCATTTTGGAAACTAGACCCCCAAAGGAACTTATCTAGATGTGTGGTGAGCACTTTGAACCCCCAAGTGCTTCATAGAAGTTTATAATGCAGAGCCGTGAAAATAATAAATACGTTTTCTTTCCTCAAAAATAATTATTTAGCCCAGAATTTTTTAATTTTCCCAAGGGTAACAGGAGAAATTTGACCCCAATATTTGTTGTCCAGTTTCTCCTGAGTACGGTGATACCCCATATGTGGGGGTAAACTACTGTTTGGGCACATGCCGGGGCTTGGAATTGAAGTAGTGACGTTTTGAAATGCAGACTTTGATGGAATGCTCTGCGGGCGTCACGTTGCGTTTGCAGAGCCCCTGATGTGCCTAAACAGTAGAAACCCCCCACAAGTGACCCCATTTTGGAAACTAGACCCTGAAAGGAACTTATCTAGATGTGTGGTGAGCACTTTGAACCCCCAAGTGCTTCATAGAAGTTTATAATGCAGAGCCGTGAAAATAATAAATACGTTTTCTTTCCTCAAAAATAATTATTTAGCCCAGAATTTTTTATTTTCCCAAGGGTTACAGGAGAAATTGGACCCCAAAAGTTGTTGTCCAGTTTCTCCTGAGTACGCTGATACCCCATATGTGGGGGTAAACCACTGTTTGGGCACACGTCGGGGCTCAGAAGGGAAGTAGTGACTTTTGAAATGCAGACTTTGATGGAATGGTCTGCGGGTGTCACGTTGCGTTTGCAGAGCCCCTGGTGTGCCTAAACAGTAGAAACCCCCCACAAGTGACCCCATTTTAGAAACTAGACCCCCCAAGGAACTTATCTAGATATGTGGTGAGCACTTTGAACCCCCAAGTGCTTCACAGACGTTTACAACGCAGAGCCGTGAAAATAAAAAATCATTTTTCTTTCCTCAAAAATTATGTTTTAGCAAGCATTTTTTTAGATTCACAAGGGTAACAGGAGAAATTGGACCCCAGTAATTGTTGCGCAGTTTGTCCTGAGTATGCTGGTACCCCATATGTGGGGGTAAACCACTGTTTGGGCACACGTCAGGGCTCGGAAGTGAGGGAGCACCATTTGACTTTTTGAATACGAGATTGGCTGGAATCAATGGTGGCGCCATGTTGCGTTTGGAGACCCCTGATGTGCCTAAACAGTGGTAACCCCTCAATTCTACCTCCAACACTAACCCCAACACACCCCTAACCCTAATCCCAACTGTAGCCATAATCCTAATCACAACCCTAACCCCAACACACCCCTAACCACAACACTAACCCCAACACACCCCTAACCCTAACCACAACCCTAATTCCAACCCTAACCCTAAGGCTATGTGCCCACGTTGCGGATTCGTGTGAGATATTTCCGCACCATTTTTGAAAAATCTGCGGGTAAAAGGCACTGTGTTTTACCTGCGGATTTTCCGCGGATTTCCAGTGTTTTTTGTGCGGATTTCACCTGCGGATTCCTATTGAGGAACAGGTGTAAAACGCTGCGGAATCCGCACAAAGAATTGACATGCTGCGGAAAATACAACGCAGCGTTCCCGCGTGGTATTTTCCGCACCATGGGCACAGCGGATTTGGTTTTTCATATGTTTACATGGTACTGTAAACCTGATGGAACACTGCTGCGAATCCGCAGCGGCCAATCCGCAGCCAAATCAGCACCGTGTGCACATAGCCTAATTCTAAAGGTATGTGCACACGCTGCGGAAAACGCTGCGGATCCGCAGCAGTTTCCCATGAGTGTACAGTTCAATGTAAACCTATGGGAAACAAAAATCGCTGTGCCCATGCTGCGGAAAAACTGCACGGAAACGCAGCGGTTTACATTCCGCAGCATGTCACTTCTTTGTGCGGATTCCGCAGCGGTTTTACAACTGCTCCAATAGAAAATCGCAATTGTAAAATCGCAGTGAAATGCGCAGAAAAAAACGCGGTAAATCCGCCATAAATCCGCAGCGGTTTAGCACTACGGATTTATCAAATCCGCAGCGGAAAAATCCGCAGAGGACCAGAATACGTGTGCACATTCCTAACCCTAACCCTAGCCCTAACCCTAACCCTACCCCTAACCCTACCCCTAACCCTAACCCTACCCCTAGCCCTACCCCTAGCCCTACCCCTAACCCTAACCCTAACCCTATTCTAACAGTGGAAAAAAAAAAAATTATTTATTTTTTTATTGTCCCTACCTATGGGGGTGACAAAGGGGGGGGGGGGGTAATTTATTATTTTTTTTATTTTGATCACTGAGATAGATTATATCTCAGTGATCAAAATGCACTTTGGAACGAATCTGCCGGCCGGCAGATTCGGCGGGCGCACTGCGCATGCGCCCGCCATTTTGGAAGATGGCGGCGCCCGGGAGAAGACGGACGGGACCACGGCTGGATCGGTAAGTATGATAGGGTGGGGGGGGACCACGGGGGGGGGGATCGGAGCACGGGGGGAGGAATCGGAGCGCGGGAGGGGTGGAACGGAGCGCGGGGGGCGTGGAACGGAGCACGGGGGGACTGGAATGGAGCACGGGGGGGTGGAACGGAGCACGGGGGGGGGTGGATCGGAGTGCAGGGGGGGTGATTGGAGCACGGGGGGGTGATTGGAGCACGGGGGGAGCGGGCACGAGCACGGGGGGGAGCGGAGCACTGGACGGAGGGGAGCCGGAGCAGTGTACCGGCCAGATCGGGGGGGTGGGGGGGCGATCGGAGGGGTGGGGTGGGGGCACACTAGTATTTCCAGCCATGGCCGATGATATTTCAGCATCGGCCATGGCTGGATTGTAATATTTCACCCGTTATAATGGGTGAAATATTACAAATCGCTCTGATTGGCAGTTTCACTTTCAACAGCCAATCAGAGCGATCGTAGCCACGAGGGGGTGAAGCCACCCCCCCTGGGCTAAACTACCACTCCCCCTGTCCCTGCAGATCGGGTGAAATGGGAGTTAACCCTTTCACCCGATCTGCAGGGACGCGATCTTTCCATGACGCCGCATAGGCGTCATGGGTCGGAATGGCACCGACTTTCATGACGCCTACGTGGCGTCATGGGTCGGGAAGGGGTTAATGGGTCCGTGTGATCCGTGTGCTCCCATGAACACTGACATGTCTCCGTGTTTTCCAAACGGACACACGGTCCGTGAAAACACACTGACATGTGCAGAGACAAATTGATTTTAATGTGTCTAGGTGAGTCAGTGTCTCCGGTACGTGAGGAAACTGTCACCTCACGTACCGGAGCCACTGACGTGTGAAACTGGCCTTACGCTGGGTACACTGGTGGTATACTAGGTACACACGTGTTATGCTGGGTACACTGGTGGTACACTGGGTACACACATCTTATACTGGGTACACACTGCTATTATGCTGGGTACACTGCTATACTGAGTACACTGATGGTATACTGGGTACGCACGTGTTATGCTGGTACACTGCTATACTTGGTACACTGATGGTATACTGGGTACACACTGCTATTATGCTGGGTACACTGGTGGTATACTGCTATACTGGGTACACTGATGGTATACTGGGTACGCACGTGTTATGCTGGGTACACACTGCTGTTATGCTGGGTACACACTGATTGTACACACTGGTATTATACTGGGTACACACTGCTGTTATGCTGGGTACACTGATGGTATACTGGGTACACACTGCTGGTATACTGGATACACAGTGCTGTTATGCTGGGTACACTGGTGGTATACTGGATACACACTGCTGTTATGCTGGGTACACTGGTGGTATACTGGGTACACACGTGTTATGCTGGGTACACTGGTGGTATACTGGATACACACTGCTGTTATGCTGGGTACACTGCTGGTATACTGGATACACACTGCTGTTATGCTGGGTACACTGGTGGTATACTGGGTACACACGTGTTATGCTGGGTACACTGGTGGTATACTGGATACACACTGCTGTTATGCTGGGTACACTGGTGGTATACTGGGTACACACGTGTTATGCTGGGTACACTGGTGGTATACTGGATACACACTGCTGTTATGCTGGGTACACTGGTGGTATACTGGGTACACACGTGTTATGCTTGGCACACTGGGTGCACACTGATTGTACACACTGGTATTATACTGCGTACACACTGCTGTTATGCTGTGCACACTGATGGTACACACTGGTATTATACTGGGTACACACTGCTGTTATGCTGGGTACACTGGTGGTATACAGGGTACACACTGCTGTTATGCTGGGTACACTGGTGGTATACTGGGTACACTGGTATTATACTGGGTACACACGTGTTATGCTGGGCACACTGGGTGCACACTGATGGTACACACTGGTATTATACTGGGTACACACGTGTTATGCTTGGCACACTGGGTGCACACTGATATTATACAGGGTACACTGGGTGCACACTGATGGTACACACTGGTATTATACTGGCTACACACGTGTTATGCTGGGCACACTGGGTGCACACTGATATTATACAGGGTACACTGGGTGCACACTGATGGTACACACTGGGGGTATACTGGGTACACACTGCTGTTATGCTGGGTACACTGGTGGTATACAGGGTACACACTGCTGTTATGCTGGGTACACTGGTGGTATACTGGGTACACTGGTATTATACTGGGTACACACGTGTTATGCTGGGCACACTGGGTGCACACTGATGGTACACACTGGTATTATACTGGGTACACACGTGTTATGCTGGGCACACTGGGTGCACACTGATATTATACAGGGTACACTGGGTGCACACTGATGGTACACACTGGGGGTATACTGGGAACACTGGTTGTTCCCACGTGACTGGTGACGCCCCTTTCTTCCCCGGAGTTTACCCTCTTCTCTCTCGCTCCCAGCAGCCATAGACGCGGAGGTCTGAGTGGACAGGCGGGCGGCTCCGGCCTTAGTAGTGCGGGGCAGCTTCTTGCCGGACTTCTGAGGCGTCTCCTTGTCGCAGTCGCTCCCCCGGTCTTTGGCGACTTTCCGTTCACCGAGGTCCCCATCCTCCTCACATATCTGCCGGGACCTATCCCTGAGCTGCCTCCTCCGGCTTGTCATGTCCCCGGGATGCTGGTAATTCGGGACTGTCAGTTAATGTAATAATTACGGGGAAAAAACCGAGGCCTGCTACAACGGCGCCGCCATCTTGCACGGAACGGAGCGCTGATTGGTTGGCCTGGAGACGGATCTGACTGGACAGCTCGGTCATGTGACCTGTGCGCTGTGGCGAATAGCTCGTACATAGAGCTCAGCACACACACCGCGCACGGTCACCGTGCCGGACGGTCGCCCTGCCTGTGCTGGGGTGTGTTTCGGTCCAGTGTGCGGGCGGTGCGCAGTAACCTATGTGCACAGACCTCTGCAGGACAGGAGTTTAATAATAATAATAATCTTTATTTATATAGCGCCAACATATTCCGCAGCGCTTTACAGTTTAACAGTTTCAAACACAAAAGTCATAAGTAACAACGTTAACAATACAATAATTGAAGCAAAATAAGACGACCCTGCTCGTGAGAGCTTACAATCTACAATGAGGAGGGGAGATGCAAAGTACAGGTGTGTATTTACAATGATGTATTTACAATGATGGTCCAGCCATCTTCAGGGGGTGGGGGATAGATGGGGATAGTGAATGGGCTACACACAAACATAACATAACTTTGATTAGTGAACGTGATAGGCCGCTCTGAACAAATGTGTTTTGAGCGAGCGCCTAAAACTATGCAAATTATGGATGGTCCTATTATCTTGGGGTAGAGCATTCCAGAGGATTGGCGCAGCACGGGAGAAGTCTTGGAGTCGGGAGTGGGAGGTACGGATTAGTGCAGAGGTTAATCGAAAGTCATTTGCAGAGCGCAGTGGTCTGTTAGGCTGATAGTTTAACCGCAGCTTATTTTTCTTGGGTGTTTTTTGAGGTTCATCACTTTTTTAACTTTGTTTTATGTTAAGGTTTTGGTTTCTTTTTTTTTTCTTGATTTTGTGGTGCATCATTTAATTTTTTTTAGCACAAATGTTAATTTTAGTTTTTTTCATATTTGCACTTCTTTCATATCTGTAATGGAGACTCCTCTAGAAAATAAACACAAAATCGCTGACGTCACATGTATGCCATCAGTGTGCAGTCTGTGATTAATGGTCCAGGCTTGGGGCCAGACCACCATATTATGTGTGTACCACCAAACTTGAGATCATCTGATCGCTTGTGCTACGCACAGCAATGTCACATCATTGCTGTATATACACACGTCGTCAAAATTAGTTTTTTACCCCTCGTTTAATGACAGAAAAACCGACTATCTTCACAGAAATAACTTGAATCTCACAAAAGTAATAATAAAAGATCTCTGAAAATGAACAAATGAAAGTCAGACATTGCTTTTCAGCCATGTTTCCACAGAATTAAAAAAAAATAAAACTCAAGAAATAGGCCTGGACAGAAATGATGGCACTCCTGAAAATAATGTGGCAAAAGGGACATGTTGTCCACTAACTAGCATCACAGGTGTCTACAAGCTTGGAATCAGTGAGTGGGCCTGTATATAGGGCTACAGATACTCACTGCGCTGTTTGGTGACATGGTGTGTATCACACTCAACATGGACCAGAGGAAGCGAAGGAAAGAGTTGTCTCAGGAGATTAGAAAGAAAATTATAGACAAACATGTTAAAGGTAAAAGTTATAACACCATCTCCAAGCAGCTTGATGTTCCTGTGACTACAGCTGCACATATTATTCAGAAATGTAGGATCCATGGGACTGTAGCCAACCTCCCTGGACGTGGCCGCAGGAGAAAAATTGATGACAAATCAAAAAGATGGATAATACGAAAGGTAACAAAAGAGCCCAGAAAAACTTCTAAACAGATTAAAGGTGAACTTCAAGCTCAAGGAACATCAGTGTCAGATCGCACCATCCATCGTTGTATGAGCCAAAGTGGACTTCAGGGGAAATGACCAAGGAGGACACTATTATTGAAAAAAAATCATAAAAAAGCCAGACTGGAATTTGCCAAACTACATGTTGATAAGCCACAAAGCTTCTGAGAGAATGTCCTATGGACAGATGAGACAAAAATGGAACTTTTTGGCAAGGTAGATCAGCTCTATGTTCACAGTAGGAAAATGAAGCATATCAAGAAAAGAACACTGTCCCCACTGTGAAACATGGAGGAGGCTCTGTTATGTTCTCAGGCTGCTTTGCTGCATCTGGCACAGGGTGTCTAGAATCTGTGCAGGGTACAATGAATTCTCAAGACTATCAAGGGATTCTAGAGAGAAATGTGCTGCCCAGTGTCAGAAAGCTTGGTCTCAGTCGCAGGTCATGGGTCCTGCAACAGGATAATGACCCAAAACACACAGCTAACAACACCCAAGAATGGCTAAGAGGAAAACATTGGACTATTCTGAAGTGGCCTTCTATGAGCCCTGACCTAAATCCTATTGAGCATCTTTGGAAAGAGATGAAATATGCCGTCTGGAAAAGGCAACCTTCAAGCGCGAGACAACTGGAACAACTTCTCTTAAGGAGTGGGCCAAAATACCTTTCTAGAGGTGCAGAAGTCTCATTGACAGTTACAGGAACCGTTTGATTGCAGTGATTGCCTCAAAAGGTTGTGCAACAAAATATTGATTTACGGGTACCATCATTTCTGTCCAGGCCTACTGTATTTCATGAGTTTTTATTTTTTTAAATTCTCTGGAAACATGGTTGAAAAGCAATGTCTGACGTTCGTTTGTTTGTTTTCATAGATCTTTTATTTATTATTTTTGTCAGATTCAAGTTATTTCTGTGACCATTGTGGGTTTTTCTGTCATTAAATGAGGGGTACCAGCAATTTTAACCACCTGTGTAGCAAAAATCATGGTCTCCCATGAACGCCAGGCACGGGCTGGTATCCACAGGAGAATCATCATGACGGGCACGGTGGTCATCAGCAGACGACGATCACTTCACTAGGGCACCAATGGACACATTGAACGTTGAAGCCCCCCCTGCTCGTGCACATTAAATGATATTGTCACAGGCTCACAGATATCCACCCTTTATTTTAAAATTTTTAAACCTTTATTAAACCTTAATAAATTAATCTTATATATAATTGACATCACACCAACACCACAAGAAAGAAAACAACCAGCGGGGGTGCCTGCCCCTAAACTGGCCTAAACTCAACCTACCTACTTGCGGAGGTTGGCACCCTAAACCTGCGCAGTGGCGCCCCCACTCCTCCACGGCTCTCCCTGCTCACCCTGCTGGGCCCTATAGTGGCAGGGAGTGAGGAAGATGGTGAACAGGCAGGTGAGAAAGAGAAGAGGTATGTGTGCAGTATTGTTCCTGTGTAGGCAGCTAGAGTAGTTATTCTTGATCTGTTGGCTAGAATAATACCCTGATGAAGCTAATGCAGGCTAAAATTAGGACTGCCCTCAATAGATAACATCGATAGCTCTCTGAATAAGATGTGTCTATAACAAAAATCTCTTCAGCTCAATGACATAATATAATCAGGGATATCTTATAAATTATACCTATAGAAAAGATACCTATCTGCACCCTCACAAATCTTGGTCTAAACAGTGTGTATGGGATTCATTTTGAGGAAGGATATAGTGCACGCTCTCCTACATCCTCTATGTGCAAAAAATGCAAAAGTTATAGTCCCTATCAATCTAGATAAATGAACATGAGAAAGATATATCTCAGTTTCTATCGATATTGCACATATATTGGCCAGAAAAAAATTAAAACAAAACCAAAACACCAACACCCTAAAAACAGTGCAACATGTCATGGATCAAATGGCAACTTAAGATTCATGTAGCCATTATGCCCTGAATCACATTTGGTTCAATTACTGAAGTCAAATATCGACTCCCAAGGCATGTCGCCCAAAGATTCATGTACCAAGTAGAAATCAATCACTCGACGCGTTTCCCCTCTGCTGAGGTTCATCAGGAGGAGGATGTAAACAAGGTACTTATTGCTGCAAACATGAGCTTGAGGTGAATGGATTAGATGAAGTGGTAGGGACAATCCCCCATTTCGATATGATGCCATCGAGCCAAAACCGCCCACCTTCACCTCTTATATAGATGCATTATTTAACAGTCTCGTGTACGTTACCATGTTGTGAGCCGCCACACTTCCGGTTTTCGATAACGCTGGCCCTTACCAATGATGATGTAATCTGGCGTGCGTGTCAACTCAGTGTGTCAGTAGGTATGTGATTCAAACCTCGCTGTGATGTACCATCGACTCCCAACAAAGACATACGTATACGCCCCCTGACAGCCGATATGCCAACATGGGGCGTGCATATAATTAACATACAGCTTAACAGAAGCGTAAGGCAAAGATGCCCCATATATGTACAGCAATTATGCGGATATCATCAATAGGGAAGATGAATATAATTAGCAAATATACAATGATATGGTAACGGGATATCCCAACCACGCCCATTCAAATGACGCCCCTTGACAACCGATCTAGAGATAGGGGGCGTGCATGTAATTAGCGTATATATACTGGGCAACAAAACCTCAAAATGCAGCGCCGAGACTTAAACGCTATAGGATTAAATGGTCCATTATTGAAAAGCATATGTGTGATGCTATTATAAATGATATATATGCGTGGCAAATACCTATAGGCAATGCAGGTACTATACAGGGTAATTCTCAATGTTCTTTTTTTATATTTTTTATATGTATGCTGTACCTGTTTCTGAAAGAATATCTGATGTAAATAATATCCATCCTTTCACTTTTGTCTTAGTTTCCTTCTCTTTTGTTTTTTTATTATATACCTTTTATTCATTACTCTTTGGGCCAATAAGTGGTACCCAGGTACTGAGTGTGAAACATAATACACTCAGGACTTAGGGCCCATATCACACATATACGTTCCTTTGGATGTTCCATTATTATAACTTAGCAGCGGAGAACCAGGCGGGACAATCATAAGAAAGGCTCCATTAGATTTAACCTCACTCTCATATTAGGAGGAAAAACAAAAGTGGATGAATATTCTCTACAATGAGAGTGAATAAAGAACACTTTTAGGCCTATTCTGGCCGATATAAGGACTGGGCTATAGATATCAAGAGACCATCGTAGACACATGGAAAGAAAGGGAGGCCGGGTGCGTCCCTGAAGTGCATAGGGATATTTACAAAAAACAACCAAATTGTATCTGCTCATTAAGCCCCAAAGGGGAGGTAGTGTTCAATCTGTATATCCATCTCAATTCTTTCTGTAAAATTTTTTTGTTCCAGTCGCCACGGCGCGCTAGTGGTGCTATCACCTCGATCACAGAGAAAGATATACAGTCCAGATCACCCCCATGTACCTCTCTGACATGTCTGGAGATTGGCGTATCTCTAGCGTGACGGATATCTCCTATGTGGTCACCAGTGCGCCTCCTCAGTTCTCTCTTGGTTTTTCCCACATAGCTCGTTGGACATGAACACTGGAATAGGTATACCACGCCACAAGTTTTACAGTTGGCGAAGTGTCTATTTTGGTATACCCTCCCAGTCATGGTGTTTGAGAAACTTTTTCCAACCTTGATATATCTACAGAATGAGCAATGTCCACACTTGAAGGTGCCAATCTCCCTTCTATCTAGCCAAGTACCCATTCTTGGTGGTGGAGTGTACATGCTGTGAACCAGCTGGTCACCAATTGATCTCCCCCTCCTATAGGTTATAGCCGGAGTCTCGGCCAAGAAATCACTAATCTCATTATCCGCTTTCAAAATCCCCCAATATTTGGAGATGATAGCGCGGACTTCCCTGAGCAGCTATCAAAGTTGCCAATGATACGTGTCTGTTTATCTTCTTTTTTCTCTTTAGGGCTCAAGAGACTGTTTCTGTCACATGACTCTACTTTCTTGAAGGCCTCTTGGAGAACATTCATGGGATAACCCTTGTCAAGAAATTTGTTGATAAGCTCTTTCGCCTCCCCATAGAAATTAGAGGAATTTGAACAGTTTCTTTTGACTCTTAGGTACTGACTCTTGGGGATCCCTCTACGTAGACTGCGCGGGTGATTGCTATCCCAATCCAGTAGGTTATTGGTTGCAGTTGGTTTTCTAAATAGTGTAGTTTCCAAGAGACCCCCTGTACCTTTCTTAATGTTGATATCCAGGAAGTTGATGGATTGCCGATCAACCTCTGAAGTGAATCTGAGGCCCAGGTCGTTTTTATTCAAATCCTGGACAAATGTATTGAAAGATGACATATCACCTGCCCAGAAGACCAAAATATCATCAATGTAGCGCCCCCTGAAAATAATCTGGGGGCACCACCAATCCACAATATCCTCCGTGAACACCATATAGTGAACACAGATTGACAGTGGCATTTAACAGCCGCGGACAGAGCTCCACTCTTCAAGGCAGATGATGGCTGAATAGCACAAGTAGACAGCATTGATTGTAATATGTTTAGCAACAACCATCGATCTTCAGAACAAAAATCCAAAACTACAAAGAATTAATAGATTTATTTTTATTGATATTTATATCTAACTCAGAAAAATTTGAAATAAAACAATATGACTAATAATGTTCACATGTCCAACGCCATGTGCATTGCTGGGCAGCTCTGAAAAGGTCTTGGAAACTGCATCTGATCATGTTCTCAGCGCAGGTCGCTGCAGATATTCACCTTTTTCTTCCAAGATGTGTCATGCCTGTATAGAAGCGAAAAGTCGCCTTGCTCATTAACCTGAAAACAATTAAGACATGTTTTTAACAAACTTGACAATATGTTCTGGTTATCAAATTAAACAAACTCAGAAAAGGAAACTTCACCATTATATTTTTGGTCATCAGGTGAAGTAGAAATAGACATGAAATATTGCATTATGCTCTGCTCAAAAAAATAAAGGGAACACTAAAATACCACATCCTAGATATCACTGAATGAAATATTCCAGTTGTAAATCTTTATTCATTACATAGTGGAATATGATCAGAACAATTAAATCTAAAGATGATCAACGTAAATCACAACCAATATCCCACAGAGGTCTGGAGTTGGAATGATGCTCAAAATCAAAGTGGAAAATGAAGTTACAGGCTGATCCAACTTCAGTGGAAATGTCTCAAGACAAGGAAATTACGCTCAGTAGTGTGTGTGGCCTCCACGTGCCTGTATGACCTCCCTACAGCGCCTGGGCATGCTCCTGATGAGGCGGCAGATAGTCTCCTGAGGGATCTCCTCCCAGACCTGGACTAAAGCATCCGCCAACTCCTCGACAGTCTGGTGCAACGTGATGTTGGTGGATGGAGCTAGATGATGTCCCAGATGTGTTCACTCGGATTCAGGTCTGGTGTAAGGGCGGACCAGTGCATAGCTTCAATGCATTCATCTTGCAGGAACTGCTGACACACTCCAGCCACATGAGGCCTGGCATTGTCCTGCATTAGGAGGAACCCAGGACCAACCGCACCACCATATGGTCTCACAAGGGGTCTGAGGATCTCATCTCGGTACCTAATGGCAGTCAGGCTACCTCTGGTGAGCACATTGAGGGCTGTGCGGCCCTCCAAACAAATGCCACCCCATTACTCACCCACTGTCAAACCGGTCATGCTGAAGGATGTTGCAGGCAGCAGGTCACTCTCCACGGCATCTCCAGACTGTCACATCTGTCACATGTGCTCAGTGTGAACCTGCTTTCATCTATGATGAGCACAGGGCGCCAGTGGCGAATGTGCCAATCCTGGTGTTCTGTGGCAAATGCCAAGCATCCTGCACGATTTTGGGCTGTGAGTACAACCACCATCTGTGGACATAGGGCACTCAGACTATCCTCATGGAGTCAGTTTCTAACCGTTTTTGCAGACACATGCACATTTGTGGCCTGCTGGTGGTCATTTTGCAGGGCTCTGGCAGTGCTCCTCCTGTTCCTCCTTCCACAAAGGCGGAGGTAGCGATCCTGCTGCTGGGTTGTTGCCCTCCTACGGCCCCCTCCACGTCTCCTAGTGTACTGGCCTGTCTCCTGATAGCACTTCCAGCCTCTGGACACTACGCTGACAGATACAGCAAACCTTCTTGCCACAGCTCAAATTGATGTGCCATCCTGGATGAGCTGCACTACCTGAGCCACTTGTGTGGGTTGTAGAGTCCGTCTCATGCTGTCACGAGTGTGAAAGCACAACCAACATTCAAAAGAGACCAAACATCAGCCAGAAAGCATTGGTAGTGAGATGTGGTCTGTGGTTCCCACCTGCAGAACCGCTCCTTTATAGGAAGTGTCTTGATAGTTGCCAATAATTTCCATCTGTTGTCTATTCCATTTGCACAACAGCATGTGAAATTGATTGTCAAACAGTGTTACTTCCTAAGTGGACAGTTTGATTTCACAGAAGTTTGATTTTCTTGGAGTTATATTCTGTTGTTTAAGTGTTCCCTTTATTTTTTGAGTAGTGTTTATTGTCTACAAAAAAAAGGCCAATTTGGAAATTGAACATAAGAAGTTGCCAATATTAGTGTAATGATAGAAAAATGCAACATGAACCATACGACTGTGGTGAGAGCACTCACAATAGATCTATACGGCATGTAATGTTTGAGGGACTAATCTCGCCCGTCGGATTGTGTGTTGGCGATTCCTCCGCAGCAGGAGGCTGATAACTTTCATCATTTCCTTCTTTTCTCAACCAGAATTAAAAAATTGTGCAGCAAGAAAAAAAATTATTAGAAATAAATCCAGTAAGACAAACCATATTGCATTTCTTCTATTATTACACCTTGCTTACGTTATCATGCCCTCGCTGTTGCACTTCTTGAAAACAAGAATGATTGTTACTTACAATGATTTAGTATTGACATGAAGAACGTATATGAATAGAGGAAAAACACAGAAATATTTACCTGGAAAATACAGGCTGGAAGCTTTGTGTCAATCAGAATAGGTGGATCCAGGATGTTTGCTGTTAGCTGCTTGTGATGAAGACGTAAACTGATTGTCTCCTTACGTGGTAAAAAAAAGCAAAATATATAAAAGTATTTAAACTTTAAATGATAAACCTCAACAAAAGACTAAATTAGATACACAAGATCTTAATATTGTAAAAATCACTTTTTACTGATTGCTGACGATAATGGAGGATTCGTTCTTTCCTTCATCACAGGCAGATGATATGATGAGATTTAGACAAATCTCAATGTTCAAATAATGAACCTGAAAATATAAAGAAAAGTTATGGGAAATGTAACCAGGGTTTATCTGGTAACCTATGAGGACGGATTCTGAATCTTTGCTGCTAATTACTTGTGCTGGTGATGAACACAGATATTGTCTCGCTACTCGGAAAATATGTAAAAGTGTCTGAACTTTAAATGATAAAGAAACAAAATTAGAGACTAAATATTCTGAAGGATAGTTACATGTTTAGCTGATGGATAGTTGACGTAATTGGCCTCCGCACAGGGGGCATTTATTATTACGTATTTTTCGAAAACGCTTAATTCTGCAAAGATAAGAGGAATATTGGTTACCGGACTGGAATAAACTAGATGGTGGCCCGATTCTAACGCATCGGGTATTCTAGAATATGCATGTCCACGTAGTATATAGCACAGCCACGTAGTATATTGCCCATCCAAGTAGTATATTGCCCAGCCACGTAGTATATTGCCCAGCCACGTAGTATATTGCACAGCAACGTAGTATATTGCCCAGCCACGTAGTATATTGCCCAGTCACGTAGTATATTGCCCAGCCACATAGTATATTGCCCAGCCACGTAGTATATTGGCTAGTCACGTAGTATATTGCCCAGTCACGTAGTATATTGCACAGCCCACGTAGTATATTGCCCAGCCACGTAGTGTATTGCCCAGTCACGTAGTATATTGCACAGCCCACGTAGTATATTGCTGAGACCACGTAGTATATTGCCCAGTCACGTAGTATATTGCCCAGCCACATAGTATATTGCCCAGCCACGTAGTATATTGCTCAGCCCATGTAGTATATTGCCCAGCCACGTAGTATATTGCTCAGCCCATGTAGTATTTAGCACAGCCACATAGTATATTGCACAGCCCACGTAGTATATAGCATTGTGGGCATCATAGCCCTGTTAAAAGAAGAATTAAAATAAAAAATAGTTATATACTCACCTTCCGGAGCCCCCAGATCCAAGCGAAGCGGTTACCGACGCTCCTCATGCGCTGCGGTCTGAAAAGTGCATTGCGGTCTCGCTAGATGATGACGTAGCTGTCTCGTGAGACCGCCACGTCATCATCTCGCAAGATCGCAATGCATGGACCGGACACCGGAGCATCGCGAGGAGCTGGAAGGGCCTGTTGTGGATCCGAGGGGCCGACGGACGGTGAGTATCTAACAATTTTTTTTTTATATATTTTTTTTTTAACATTAGACCTTTTTACTATTGATGCCGCATAGGCTGCATCAATAGTAAAAAGTTGGTCACACAGGGTTAATAGCAGCGTTAACCGACCGCGGCATAGTGCGGTCGGTTAATGCTGCCATTAACCCTGTGTGAGCGCTGACTGGAGGGGAGGAAGGAGCGGCCATGTTGCCGCCGGACTGTGCCCGTCGATGATTGGTCGTGGCTGTTTTGCCCGACCAATCAGCGACTTGGATTTCCATGACAGACAGAGGCCGTGACCAATGAATATCCGTGACAGACAGACGGAAGTGACCCTTAGACAATTATATAGTAGATTATACCAACAGAACCGCACTGACGTCTCTGCAGTGATTGTGTTTCATGAGGAGATAAATCATAAAATCTACTTACTGTTTATCACACTGGGAGCATTTGTAATTGTAGTAATAGTTGATGGTATAATTGTGACACTTTTTCACTTCTGGCAGCTCGGGATGAATACGATTTACCCGTCTTGTGAGCGCCTGCCACATCGGGCCATGGTGGTCATTGCGTTCACCGTAGATTATCCAACAAGCGGCATGGCACATCTCATGCGCAAGTGTGGATCGTACTCGCACTAAAATAAGAGTTTACACAGTTAGGAGAAAATCTGAGTACACCCTGAATGAACTGTTTGGTTTTACATATCTGGACAAAATATATCTTGAGATGAACAACACATGACAAGTCAACCGTGCCATTATTTATTTTCCTGAAAACTACTTCAAAATGCAGAAGCAGAGAGTGAAAAATAAGTACACCCCATGAATTAATAGCTTTTAGAATCATCTTCAACAGCAATAACTTGAAGTTGCATCAATGGTGTCCTTAATTTATCACACATTGCTCTGGCATTTTGGCCTACTTTTTGTTAAATAAATATTGTTGTAGTATTTTTTAGCATGTTGTTTACTGAGGTTGTATTTCCCTAGTTTTAGGACCTTCTAAGGACCTGATGCTTTTTTAATTTTCTCCTGATATGTAAAATATTAGAATTCAAAGAGGGTGTACTTAGTTTTTCTTATGACATTATGTACAGGGAGGTTATAAGATGTACCACATCACAAGTAGCAGTTTTTTGCCCTGTATACAGGTTGTCTTATGGAGCTGGAGGATGGATGTGATGTGAAACCTACCGGCAGAATCACAGACTTTTTCAAAAAGCTCAATCACTGAGCAGCGGCGGTTGTTAATCAGCTTTTGCGTGCATTGGCCGGATGATGTTGTCAGCCTCTTTCTCCACAAAATGTCCATTTTCACAGGGAGCTAAAATAGAGGAAACAAATTTCATTACATCTGTAAACTCTTTGACCCCAATCTTACAAAGTACCCAACTCTCATTTGTGATTTACCGCACTGGTCTACTTGTATGGGGTATGGGGTCTACCGAGAAGTCCAAGATGTGAGAACAAAATTAAACTTATTCTAAAATGTCCAAATATCAACTACCGTATATACTCGAGTATAAGCCGACCCGAGTATAAGCCGACCCCCCTAATTTTGCCACAAAAGCTGGGAAAACTTAATGACTCGAGTATAAGCCTAGGGTGGAAAATGTAGCAGCTACTGGTAAATGTCAAAAATAAAAATAGATACCAATAAAAGTAAAATTAATTGAGACATCAGTAGTTTAAGTGTTTTTGAATATCCATATTGAATCATGAGCCCCATATAATGCTCCATACAGTTAATGACGGGCTCCATAAGATGCTCCATATTAAAATATGTCCCATATAATGCGCCACAAATGTTGATTATGACCCATAAGATGCTCCATAGACACATTTGCCCCGTATAATGCTCCACAAATGTGGATTATGGCCCCATAAGATGCTCCATACAGATATTTGCCCCATATAATGCTGCACATGGCCCCATACAGATATTTGCCCCATATAACGCTGCACATGGCCCCATACACATATTTGCCCCATATAACGCTGCACATGGCTCCTGTTGTGAATTCTGTTGTCGGGCTCCCTCCTGTGGTCATGAATGGTACTTCGGCTGGTTCTATCCATGGACTTCATCTGGTGGCTGTGGGTGTTTCTGAGTTTCCTTCCACAGGTGACGAGGTTAATTCGTTAGCTGGCTACTCTATTTAACTCCACTTAGATCTTTGCTCCATGCCACCTGTCAATGTTCCATTATTGGTCTAGTTCACTCCTGGATCGTTCTTGTGACCTGTCTTCCCAGCAGAAGCTAAGTTCCTGCTTGTTTTTCTCTGGTTTGCTATTTTTCTGTCCAGCTTGCTATTTTGATTGTTGTCTTGCTTGCTGGAAGCTCTGGGACGCAGAGGGAGCGCCTCCGCACCGTGAGTCGGTGCGGAGGGTCTTTTTGCGCCCTCTGCGTGGTCTTTTTTTAGGTTTTTGTGCTGACTGCAAAGCTACCTTTCCTATCCTCAGTCTGTTCAGTAAGTTGGGCCTCACTTTGCTAAATCTATTTCATCTCTGTGTTTGTATTTTCATCTTTACTCACAGTCATTATATGTGGGGGGCTGCCTTTTCCTTTGGGGAATTTCTCTGAGGCAAGGTAGGCTTTATTTTTCTATCTTCAGGGCTAGCTAGTTCCTTAGGCTGTGCCGAGTTGCATAGGGAGCGTTAGGAGCAATCCACGGCTATTTCTAGTGTGTGTGATAGGATTAGGGATTGCGGTCAGCAGAGTTCCCACGTCCCAGAGCTCGTCCTATATTATCAGTAACTATCAGGTCATTCCGTGTGCTCTTAACCACCAGTTCCATTATTGACCTGACCACCAGGTCATAACAGTACAGGTGGCCCAAAGTACTAATGCATCTCAATAAAGGGATAAGAGAAGTTCTGAGACCTTTTTTTTTTCTTTGCAGTGTGTTTTGTCTCTCTTTTCCCCTTTACATCTGGGTGGTTCAGAACACAGGTGTAGACATGGACATTCAAGGTCTGTCCTCTTTGATGGATAATCTCACTATAAGTGTACAAAACATTCAAGATTTTGTGGTTCAGAATCCGATGTCAGAGCCTAGGATTCCAATTCCTGATTTGTTTTTTGGTGATAGATCTAAGTTCTTGAATTTCAAAAATAATTGTAAATTGTTTCTTGCCTTGAAACCTCGCTCCTCAGGTGACCCTGTTCAACAAGTAAAGATCATTATTTCTTTGTTATGTGGTGACCCTCAAGACTGGGCATTTTCCCTTGCGCCAGGAGATCCGGCATTGCGTGATGTTGATGCGTTTTTTCTGGCGCTCGGATTGCTTTATGACGAACCTAATTCAGTGGATCAGGCAGAGAAAATCTTGCTGGCTCTGTGTCAGGGTCAGGATGAAGCGGAGATATATTGTCAGAAGTTTAGAAAGTGGTCTGTGCTCACTCAGTGGAATGAATGTGCCCTGGCAGCAATCTTCAGAAAGGGTCTCTCTGAAGCCCTTAAGGATGTCATGGTGGGATTTCCCATGCCTGCTGGTCTGAATGAGTCCATGTCTTTGGCCATTCAGATCGATCGACGCTTGCGTGAGCGTAAAGCTGTGCACGATTTGGCGGTACTATCTGAGCATGGGCCTGAGCCTATGCTATGTGATAGGACTTTGACCAGAGCTGAACGGCAAGAACACAGACGTCGGAATGGACTATGTTTTTACTGTGGTGATTCCACTCATGCTATCTCCGATTGTCCTAAGCGCACTAAGCGGTTCGCTAGGTCTGACACCATTGGTACGGTACAGTCTAAATTTCTATTGTCCGTTACTCTGATTTGCTCTTTGTCATCCTATTCTGTTATGGCATTTGTGGATTCAGGCGCTGCCCTGAATTTGATGGACTTGGAGTATGCTAGGCGCTGTGGTTTTTTCTTGGAGCCCTTGCAGTATCCTATTCCATTGAGAGGAATTGATGCTACGCCTTTGACCAAGAATAAGCCTCAGTACTGGACCCAATTGACCATGTGCATGGCTCCTGCACATCAGGAGGACATCCGCTTTCTGGTGTTGCATAATCTGCATGATGTGGTCGTTTTGGGGTTGCCATGGCTATAGGTTCATAATCCTGTATTGGACTGGAAATCTATGTCTGTGTCCAGCTGGGGTTGCCAGGGGGTACATGGTGATGTTCCATTTTTGTCTATTTCGTCTTCCACTCCTTCTGAAGTTCCAGAGTTTTTGTCGGATTATCGGGATGTATTTGATGAGCCCAAAGCCAGTGCCCTACCTCCTCATAGGGATTGCGATTAATTGTGCAATTGTGCAATTAATTTGATTCCTGGTAGTAAGTTTCCTAAGGGCCGATTGTTCAATTTATCTGTGCCACAACACGCCGCTATGCGGAGTTATATAAAGGAATCCTTGGAGAAAGGCCATATTCGCCCGTCGTCATCACCGTTAGGAGCAGGGTTCTTTTTTGTGGCCAAGAAGGATGGTTCTTTGAGACTTTGTATTGATTACCGCCTAATCAATAAAATTACAGTCAAATTTCAGTATCCTTTGCCGTTGCTGTCTGATTTGTTTGCTCGTATTAAAGGGGCTAGTTGGTTCACCAAGATAGATCTTCGAGGGGCGTATAATCTTGTGCGTATTAAACAAGGTGTTGAATGGAAAACAGCATTTAATACGCCCGAGGGCCATTTTGAGTACCTGGTTATGCCATTCGGGCTTTCCAATGCTCCATCAGTATTTCAGCCCTTTATGCATGACATCTTCTGAGAGTACCTGGATAAATTCCTGATTGTGTATTTGGATGATATTTTGGTCTTTTCGGATGATTGGGAGTCTCATGTGAAGCAGGTCAGAATGGTGTTCCAGGTCCTTCGTGCGAATTCCTTGTTTGTGAAGGGGTCAAAGTGTCTCTTTGGAGTTCAGAAGGTTTCATTTTTGGGGTTCATTTTTTCCCCTTCTACTTTCGAGATGGACCCTGTTAAAGTCCAGGCCATTTACGATTGGACTCAGCCGACATCTGTGAAGAGCCTGCAAAAGTTCCTGGGCTTTGCTAATTTTTATCGGCGCTTCATCGCTAATTTTTCTAGTGTTGCTAAACCGTTGACTGATTTGACCAAGAAGGGTGCTGATGTGGTCAATTGGTCTTCTGCAGCTGTAGAGGCTTTTCAGAAGTTGAAGCGTCGTTTTTCTTCTGCCCCTGTGTTGTGCCAGCCAGATGTTTCGCTCCCGTTTCAGGTCGAGGTTGATGCTTCTGAGATTGGAGCTGGGGCTGTTTTGTCGCAAAGAAGTTCTGATGGCTCGGTGATGAAGCCATGTGCTTTCTTTTCTAGAAAGTTTTCGCCTGCTGAGCGCAATTATTATGTTGGTAATCGAGAGTTGTTGGCCATGAAGTGGGCATTCGAGGAGTGGCGTCATTGGCTTGAAGGAGCCAAGCATCGCGTGGTGGTCTTGACAGATCACAAGAATTTGACTTATCTTGAGTCTGCCAAACGGTTGAATCCGAGACAGGCTCGATGGTCGTTATTTTTCTCCCGTTTTGATTTTGTGGTTTCGCACCTTCCGGGCTCTAAGAATGTGAAGGCTGATGCCCTGTCAAGGAGTTTTGTGCCTGACTCTCCGGGTGTTCCTGAGCCGGCGGGTATTCTCAAAGAGGGGGTAATTTTGTCTGCCATCTCCCCTGATTTGCGGCGGGTGCTGCAAAAATTTCAGGCTGATAGACCTGACCGTTGCCCAGCGGAGAAACTGTTTGTCCCTGATAGATGGACTAGTAGAGTTATCTCTGAGATTCATTGTTCAGTGTTGGCTGGGCATCCTGGAATCTTTGGTATCAGAGATTTGGTGGCTAGATCCTTTTGGTGGCCGTCTTTGTCACGGGATGTGCGTTCTTTTGTGCAGTCCTGTGGGACTTGTGCTCGGGCTAAGCCCTGCTGTTCTCGTGCCAGTGGGTTGCTTTTGCCCTTGCCGGTCCCGAAGAGGCCCTGGACGCATATTTCTATGGATTTTATTTCGGATCTCCCCGTCTCTCAAAAGATGTCGGTCATTTGGGTGGTTTGTGATCGCTTTTCTAAGATGGTCCATTTGGTACCTTTGTCTAAATTGCCTTACTCCTCTGATTTGGTGCCATTATTTTTCCAGCATGTGGTTCGTTTACATGGTATCCCGGAGAACATCGTTTCTGACAGAGGTTCCCAGTTTGTTTCGAGGTTTTGGCGATCTTTTTGTGCTAGGATGGTCATTGATTTGTCTTTTTCCTCGGCTTTCCATCCTCAGACAAATGGCCAAACCGAAAGAACTAATCAGACTTTGGAAACATATCTGAGATGCTTTGTTTCTGCTGATCAGGATGATTGGGTGTCCTTTTTGCCGTTGGCTGAGTTCGCCCTTAATAATCGGGCCAGCTCGGCTACTTTGGTCTCGCCGTTTTTCAGCAATTCTGGTTTCCATCCGCGTTTCTCTTCAGGGCAGGTTGAGTCTTCGGACTGTCCTGGTGTAGATACTGTGGTGGATAGGTTGCAGCAGATTTGGACTCATGTGGTGGACAATTTGACATTGTCCCAGGAGAAGGCTCAACGTTTCGCTAACCGCCGGCGTTGTGTGGGTCCCCGACTTCGTGTTGGGGATTTGGTTTGGTTGTCATCTCGTTATGTTCCTATGAAGGTTTCCTCTCCTAAGTTTAAGCCTCGTTTCATTGGTCCGTATAAGATTTCGAATTCCTTGACCTGAAACTCCTTCTGATGGACTCCAAAATCACCACAAGTCTATAGAGTCAAGAGGAACTGCACCCGACAGGAGGACTTTTTGAAACATTCTCGTGAACTCACGTCGAGATTCAAAGAAAGAGGATATCCAAAAAAGGTAATCTCGCGTGCTTACGTTGAGGCTAGGGATCAGGATAGGGCCAACTTATTATGCCCCCAGGCCAAGGCCTCTGGCAGGCCACTAGGGATTATTACCCCCTTTAATAATCAGTGGCATGATGTACGTAATATCCTGTCCAGGTATTGGGGTCTGCTATTGAGTGAGTCCAAGCTGGCACCACACATTTCGCCAAGACCTAATCTGATAGCGAGGAGAGCTAGGAATCTTAAAGATTGCCTTAGCCACAGCCATTTCCAACGTCCCACTATAAGTACGAGTGGTGGATTCCGTCTCCGTGGCACGTTCCCTTGTGGAAATTGCAACATATGTCCCTTTACAGCAGGAGACACTAATGCTACGTTACCTTCTTTGCCTTTCCAGATCACCCCTAAAACATTCTTCAATTGCAAAACCAGGAATCTTGTGTATGCCTTGGTTTGTCCATGCCCCAAGGTTGGGGCAAACAACACAAGAACTAAGGAAAAGAATTCAGCAACATTTTTCGAATATCACGACGGCAAAGAAGGATTAAATGAAAGGAAAAACCCTAACGTCGGTTGCCTCACACTACCTTGCGGAGCATAACTCTTTGTGGAACGGAACAAGGATCTGTGGTTTGGACAAAGTTCCCGTGAATATCAGAGGGGGCAACATCATTTCTGAATTGCTCAGACGGGAGTCAAAATGGATTTTTGATATGAACTGTGTGGCCCCGATGGGCCTTAACGAGGACTTGCTATTTACCGGCTTTTACAAGTATATATGATTATGTGATCCTATGTGGTGGCAGAGACAATATACAGTTCTATCACTTGCCTATATGGTTGCTGCGGCTGCCAAAGGCATTCAATGTCTATTTACCGCACATATTTTTGTCACGTCCTTAAACCGTGTCTCCGTTCCATTTGGGGGGTTGTTGCTGTTCGCTTGGTCTGATCTATCTTGATTATATGGACAGCATATTCAAGCTATTTGTAGGTAACTATGTGGACAGCATATTGAAGCTAGTAGTGGGCATTGGTTACATATGACGGTTTTTATTTGACTCGTCCAGTCTCTACAGGCTTCATGATCTACTCATATGTACTCTGTGGCTGTCAGGGGCGTTTAAATTCTAAATTTCTATTTTTGTATACTTCTTGTTATACCCCCACACTGTGTCTGTGTCTTTATATAGGGCGTTCCCCCTGAGTATGTGAATTATTACAACTGAACTAGAGGTATTGCATATTGAATCATGGGGTCGATGTTGTTTATACATGATGGTTTCTATTTAATACCTTTTTTAAAAACTGTATCTACACATTTGTAAGAGGACGTTTAATATTCGAGGTCTGTGGTGGGGGTTCTTTTCACATGTTCTCTATTTTCCATCTATGTTCCCCTTTGGGGTTGGCCCACGGTTTGGGGACTATATTAATACATGTGGATTTATATATATATATATATATTTTTTCCTTTCTGTATAGTCCTCGGTATGGACCTTCGGGTTTCATGCGGACTTAAGGGTCATCACCCTTACCCCCTTCTCTATGACCTATTGTATGATTCTTACCAACCTGTTTATTTATTTACTCTGCTGAGTTGGTAGTGACTCAATTGTATTTGCTCTCGATGTTCTGAGTACCTGGATATTTGTGTGAGCCCTGCAGTTCCACATACAAAATGACTGGAGAACCTTACAATATGGGAATTGTGTGACGATATTAAAAGCTTTATGTGTTCTGCACTGCTAAACAACTATTCTGCTGTTTATTTATGGCTTGGCGTGTGTTCTATCGTACGCCCTACTGGATATGGGTTTTGCTAGGGCTTATGGCTATTGGCATCGGCGCAGATCTACTGCGGTTGTGCACTAAGCTCTCGCGTTACCTATAAGTGTTTTCTGCTGCTGGGCACCTGCCTTTAGATACCGGCACCTGTGCAGTAGGCATTATAACTTTGAGATCACTGTCCTATGTCTGTGGCTCTGTCCCAGACACCTTTGGCTTTGGTATATCGACACCTGTGTGAATCTAACCGCTGCAAGCATTGTTTTACCACATGCCGCTTATATACATTTTTCTGTGTGGGCTCTGCCTATTTATATCTGTGCCTATTTCTGCTGTGCGTGCCACTTTTTAGCACCTTTCGTTACTAGGCACCAGCTATGTGTGGTGTCCATATATCTGCCCCTGCGCGATGGGTACTGTAGCGTTTGGACTGGTGCTCTATGTCTGAGGCTTAGTCCTAGACACCTCCTGGCTCTGGTATGCCGATGCCTACTGACACCTCGCAGCTGTGAGTAATATGATGCTACTTGCTGCATGGATATATGTGCGGGCTCGGCTCCTCTATGTCTTTTTGTACTTTGATATATATCGCTGCTATTTGCCTGGTTTTTCCGGCGAGGTATATACATCTTCTGTTGCTAGGCGCCGACTGCTTCCGGTTTCAGTATGTCGGCACCTGCACGGTGGGCAGCGAGATTTAGAGACTGCTGTCTCATTATCATTGCTGTGTGCTCGTAATTACTGGGTCCTGGCATGCTGACGCCTGCACAGATCTGACCACTGGAAGTATTATGTTATTACATACCGCTGGTCTGTCTGTGCGGGCATGGTTCAGTATTGTTTACCGTTGCCTAGCACCGGTGGCTTCCGGTTTTCGGGGCGCCGACGCCTGCGCAATGGATCATGCTGCACGCCACTGGCCTGTCTTCGCTCTGCCATTCCCTGGTGAATTATCACAGCTGCATCTACTTAGAAATCATACTATAAGGTATTTATACATGGGTATCTGGAGCGTAAATCATACCCCTGATGAAGCCACCGTAGTGGCGACACGCGTCGGGTATTTTGCTTTCTTTATGCCTGTCAGTACATTGGGGCTATTACACCCGCTGGTTGTTTGGGGAGATGATTCATGTGCATGATCTGCTAACCCTGCCTGTAGGTAGTGGGTTCACTCAGAGTGACTTACTTTGGTAGTGTGCTGGTATGTCCTAACTTTGGGACATTCAGTGCCATTGTGCTTGTTTCAATCTGTACTATCTAGGGACTAGGAGTGTGGTAGAGAATAATTTCCATGTTTTATCTATCCGCATTTACCTGAGTGACGCTATTGTGTGTGCACTACCTTGGGTTTCTGAGCTTTATTTCAAGTTCATCCAGAGCTCCTGTATTTTACTGCATGCATTTCTACCACAATATCCCTATATGTGTCTTATATGATGTACATGCGTTTATCTTGACGCTTCGTACATCAAGAAATATGCTGTCCATATAGTAGTTTGAGGAGTATTTGCACATCTATGTTTCCTATTTTCTCCCCCTTTACTTGTTTATAGGCATGTGCCGTATTGTAGGCATCAGTTTTCTATGTGTTTTTAAATGTTTTTCATGTGCTTTTTCCTGTGTTGAACCTTAATAAAGCTGTGTTTTTTGTACATATCTTTGCTGTTTGGTGATCCCCATTTTTATGGCCTGTGCTCTTTCTTTTGTTTCTTGTATGGTTATATTCTCAGGTCAGGGTTGGATCCCTTTGCTGTATAGGCTGTGGTGCCCCCATATCCTAGTATCATAAGATTTCTGAGGTTATCAATCCTGTGTCATTTCGTTTGGCCCTTCCTGCTTCTTTTGCCATCCATAATGTGTTCCATAGGTCGTTATTGCGGAGATACGTGGCGCCTGTGGTTCCATCCGTTGATCCTCCTGCCCCGGTGTTGGTTGAGGGGGAGTTGGAGTATGTGGTGGAGAAGATTTTGGATTCTCGTATTTCGAGACGGAAACTCCAGTACCTGGTCAAGTGGAAGGGTTATGGTCAGGAAGATAATTCCTGGGTTTTTGCCTCTGATGTTCATGCTGCCGATCTGGTTCGTGCCTTTCATTTGGCTCATCCTGGTCGGCCTGGGGGCTCTGGTGAGGGTTCGGTGACCCATCCTCAAGGGGGGGGTACTGTTGTGAATTCTGTTGTCGGGCTCCCTCCTGTGGTCATGAATGGTACTTCGGCTGGTTCTATCCATGGACTTCATCTGGTGGCTGTGGGTGTTTCTGAGTTTCCTTCCACAGGTGATGAGGTTAATTCGTTAGCTGGCTACTCTATTTAACTCCACTTAGATCTTTGCTCCATGCCACCTGTCAATGTTCCAGTATTGGTCTAGTTCACTCCTGGATCGTTCTTGTGACCTGTCTTCCCAGCAGAAGCTAAGTTCCTGCTTGTTTTACTCTGGTTTGCTATTTTTCTGCCCAGCTTGCTATTTTGATTGTTGTCTTGCTTGCTGGAAGCTCTGGGACACAGAGGGAGCGCCTCCGCACCGTGAGTCGGTGCGGAGGGTCTTTTTGCGCCCTCTGCGTGGTCTTTTTTTTAGGTTTTTGTGCTGACCGCAAAGCTACCTTTCCTATCCTCAGTCTGTTCAGTAAGTCGGGCCTCACTTTGCTAAATCTATTTCATCTCTGTGTTTGTATTTTCATCTTTACTCACAGTCATTATATGTGGGGGCTGCCTTTTCCTTTGGGGAATTTCTCTGAGGCAAGGTAAGCTTTATTTTTCTATCTTCAGGGCTAGCTAGGTCCTTAGGCTGTGCCGAGTTGCATAGGGAGCGTTAGGAGCAATCCACGGCTATTTCTAGTGTGTGTGATAGGATTAGGGATTGCGGTCAGCAGAGTTCCCACGTCCCAGAGCTCGTCCTATATTATCAGTAACTATCAGGTCATTTCGTGTGCTCTTAACCACCAGTTCCATTATTGTCCTGACCACCAGGTCATAACAGGCTCCATACATATATTTGCCCCATATAACGCTGCACATGGCTCCATACATATATTTGCCCCATTTAATGCTGCACTTGGCCCCAAACAGATATTTGCCCCATATAGTGCTGCGCATAGCCCCATACAGATATTTGCCCCATATAACGCTGCACATGGCCCCATACATATATTTGCCCCATATAATGCTGCACATGGCCCCATTAGATGCTCCATACAGATAATTGCCCCATATAATGCTGCACATGGCCCCATAAAATGCCCCATACAGATTATTGCCCCATATAGCGCTGCACATGGCCCCATAATATGCTCCAGTATAATATGCACAGTATTCTGTCCTATCCTTTCCTATTTTAGCTAGAGTGGCCTCTTTTGCTAAATTCTGTTTTCTGCCTGTGTGTGACTTTCCTCTCCTACTCACAGTCAATATTTGTGGGGGGCTGCCTATTCTTTGGGGTTCTGCTCTGAGGCAAGATAGTATACCTATTTCCATCTATAGGGGTATTTAGTCCTCCGGCTGTGACGAGGTGTCTAGGGTTTGTTAGGCACACCCCACGGCTACTTCTAGTTGCGGTGTTAGATCAGGATTTGCGGTCAGTACAGTTACCACCTACTCCAGTGAAAGTTATTCATGCGGCTCAAAGGTCACCGGATCATAACAATTTGCCCCATATAACGCTGCACATGGCTCCATACAGATATTTGCCCCATATAACGCTGCACATGGCCCCATACATATATTTGCCCCATATAATGCTGCACATGGCCCCATTAGATGCTCCATACAGATATTTGCCCCATATAACACTGCACATAGCCCCATACATATATTTGCCCCATATAATGCTGCACATGGCCCCATAAGATGCTTCATACAGATATTTGCCTCATATAATGCTGCACGTGGCCCCATACAGATATTTGCCCCATTTAATGATGCACATGGCTCCATTCAGATATTTGCCCCATATAATGCTGCACATGGCCCCATAAGATGCTCCATACATATAATTGCCCCATATAATGCTGCACATGGCCCCATAAGATGCTCCATACAGATTATTGCCCCATATAACGCTGCACATGGCCCCATAATATGCTCATACAGATAATTGCCTCATATAACACTGCACATTGCCCCATAAGATGCTCCATACAGATATTTGCCCCATATAATGCTGCACATGGCCCCATAAGATGCTCCATACAGATATTTGCCCCATATAATGCTGCACATGGCCCCATAAGATGCTTCATACAGATATTTGCCTCATATAATGCTGCACGTGGCCCCATACAGATATTTGCCCCATTTAATGATGCACATGGCTCCATTCAGATATTTGCCCCATATTATGCTGCACATGGCCCCATAAGATGCTCCATACATATAATTGCCCCATATAATGCTGCACATGGCCCCATAAGATGCTCCATACAGATTATTACCCCATATAACGCTGCACATGGCCCCATAATATGCTCCATACAGATAATTGCCTCATATAACACTGCACATTGCCCCATAAGATGCTCCATACAGATATTTGCCCCATATAATGCTGCACATGGCCCCATAAGATGCTCCATACAGATAATTGCCCCATATAGTGCTGCACATTGCCCCATAAGATGCTCCATACAGATATTTGCCCCATGCAACGCTGCACACGGCCCCATAAGATGCTGCATACAGATATTTGCCCCATATAATGCTGCACATGGCCCCATAAGATGCTCCATACAGACATTTGCCCCATACATACCTCTCAGGCCCCCGGCTTTTGCTATACTCACCTTTCCCGTTCCACCACCGAACGCCGCAGTGTCTTCCTCGTCCTCTGCACTGATGTTCAGGCAGAGGGCGGCGCACGTTGTGGATTCTGTTTTTGGGCTCCCTCTGGTGGTTACAGATGGTACTGGGTGACTTGTGTTTTCTGCGGTCTCTGGTGTCCACTGTTATGGCTGGCAATCAGGCAACACAGCGTGCAGTAATCAGCGCACATACAGAGATCTGGCAATAACCCAAAACAATAGGACGAGCTCTGAGACGTGGAATCTCTGTAGACTGCAGTACCTGATCTATCCTCACACAACTGGAAGCAGCAGTGGATTGCGCCTATCAACTACCTATGCAACTCGGCACTGCCTGAGGAGCTGACTAGCCTGAAGATAGAAATACAAGCCTGACTTACCTCAGAGAAATACCCCAAAGGAATAGGCAGCCCCCACATATAATGACTGTTAGCAAGATGAAAAGACAAACGTAGGAATGAAATAGATTCAGCAAAGTGAGGCCCGATATTCTAGACAGAGCGAGGATAGCAAAGAGAACTATGCAGTCTACAAAAAACCCTAAAACGAAAACCACGCAAAGGGGCAAAAAGACCCACCGTGCCGAACTAACAGCACGGCGGTGCACCCCTTTGCTTCTCAGAGCTTCCAGCAAAAGATAATAACAAGCTGGACAGAAAAAACAGAAAACAAACTAGAAGCACTTATCTAGCAGAGCAGCAGGCCCAAGGAAAGATGCAGTAGCTCAGATCCAACACTGGAACATTGACAAGGAGCAAGGAAGACAGACTCAGGTGGAGCTAAATAGCAAGGCAGCCAACGAGCTCACCAAAACACCTGAGGGAGGAAGCCCAGAGACTGCAATACCACTTGTGACCACAGAAGTGAACTCAGCCACAGAATTCACAACAGTACCCCCCCCTTGAGGAGGGGTCACCGAACCCTCACCAGAACCCCCAGGCCGACCAGGATGAGCCACATGAAAGGCACGAACAAGATCTGGGGCATGGACATCAGAGGCAAAAACCCAGGAATTATCTTCCTGAGCATAACCCTTCCATTTGACCAGATACTGGAGTTTCCGTCTAGAGACACGAGAATCCAAAATCTTCTCCACAATATACTCCAATTCCCCCTCCACCAAAACAGGGGCAGGAGGCTCCACAGATGGAACCATAGGTGCCACGTATCTCCTCAACAACGACCTATGGAATACATTATGTATGGAAAAGGAGTCTGGGAGGGTCAGACGAAAAGACACCGGATTGAGAATCTCAGAAATCCTATACGGACCAATAAAACGAGGTTTAAATTTAGGAGAGGAAACCTTCATAGGTATATGACGAGAAGATAACCAAACCAGATCCCCAACACGAAGTCGGGGTCCCACACGGCGTCTGCGATTAGCGAAAAGCTGAGCCTTCTCCTGGGACAAGGTCAAATTGTCCACTACCTGAGTCCAGATCTGCTGCAACCTGTCCACCACATAATCCACACCAGGACAGTCCGAAGACTCAACCTGTCCTGAAGAGAAACGAGGATGGAACCCAGAATTGCAGAAAAATGGAGAGACCAAGGTAGCCGAGCTGGCCCGATTATTAAGGGCGAACTCAGCCAACGGCAAAAATGACACCCAATCATCCTGGTCAGCGGAAACAAAACATCTCAGATATGTTTCCAAGGTCTGATTGGTTCGTTCGGTCTGGCCATTAGTCTGAGGATGGAAGGCCGAGGAAAAAGATAGGTCAATGCCCATCCTACCACAAAAGGCTCGCCAGAACCTCGAGACAAACTGGGAACCTCTGTCAGAAACAATATTCTCAGGAATGCCATGTAAACGAACCACATGCTGGAAGAACAAAGGCACCAAATCAGAGGAGGAAGGCAACTTAACCAAGGGCACCAGATGGACCATTTTAGAAAAGCGATCACAGACCACCCAAATGACAGACATCTTTTGAGAAACGGGAAGGTCAGAAATGAAATCCATCGAAATATGTGTCCAAGGCCTCTTCGGGACCGGCAAGGGCAAAAGCAACCCACTGGCACGTGAACAGCAGGGCTTAGCCCTAGCACAAATTCCACAGGACTGCACAAAAGCACGCACATCCCGTGACAGAGATGGCCACCAGAAGGATCTAGCAACCAACTCCCTGGTACCAAAGATTCCTGGATGACCGGCCAGCACCGAACAATGAAGTTCAGAGATAACTTTACTAGTCCACCTATCAGGGACGAACAGTTTCTCGGCCGGACAACGATCAGGTTTATTAGCCTGAAATTTCTGCAACACTCTCCGCAAATCAGGGGAGATGGCAGACACAATGACTCCTTCCTTGAGGATACTCGCCGGCTCAGATAACCCCGGAGAGTCGGGCACAAAACTCCTAGACAGAGCATCCGCCTTCACATTTTTAGAGCCCGGAAGGTATGAAATCACAAAATCAAAACGAGCAAAAAATAACGACCAACGGGCCTGTCTAGGATTCAAGCGCTTGGCAGACTCAAGATAAGTAAGGTTCTTATGATCAGTCAAAACCACCACGCGATGCTTAGCACCCTCAAGCCAATGACGCCACTCCTCGAATGCCCACTTCATGGCCAGCAACTCTCGGTTGCCCACATCATAATTACGCTCAGCAGCAGAAAATTTCCTGGAAAAGAAAGCACATGGTTTGAACACTGAGCAACCAGAACCTCTCTGTGACAAAACCGCCCCTGCACCAATCTCAGAAGCATCAACCTCGACCTGGAACGGAAGAGAAACATCAGGTTGACACAACACAGGGGCACAGCAAAAACGACGCTTCAACTCCTGAAAAGCTTCCACGGCAGCAGAAGACCAATTAACCAAATCAGCACCCTTCTTGGTCAAATCGGTCAATGGTCTGGCAATGCTAGAAAAATTACAGATGAAGCGACGATAAAAATTAGCAAAGCCCAGGAATTTCTGCAAACTTTTTAGAGATGTCGGCTGAGTCCAATCCTGGATGGCCTGAACCTTAACCGGATCCATCTCGATAGTAGAAGGGGAAAAGATGAACCCCAAAAATGAAACTTTCTGCACACCGAAGAGACACTTTGATCCCTTCACGAACAAGGAATTAGCACGCAGTACCTGGAAAACCATTCTGACTTGCTTCACATGAGACTCCCAATCATCTGAGAAGATCAAAATGTCATCCAAGTAAACAATCAAGAATTTATCCAGATACTCACGGAAAATGTCATGCATAAAAGACTGAAAAACAGATGGAGCATTGGCAAGTCCGAACGGCATCACCAGATACTCAAAATGACCCTCGGGCGTATTAAATGCCGTTTTCCATTCATCTCCCTGCCTGATTCTCACCAGATTATACGCACCACGAAGATCAATCTTAGTAAACCAACTAGCCCCCTTAATCCGAGCAAACAAGTCAGAAATCAATGGCAAGGGATACTGAAACTTAACAGTGATCTTATTAAGAAGGCGGTAATCAATACACGGTCTTAGCGAACCATCCTTCTTGGCTACAAAAAAGAACCCTGCTCCCAATGGTGACGACGATGGGCGAATATGTCCCTTCTCCAGGGACTCCTTCACATAACTGCGCATAGCGGTGTGTTCAGGTACGGACAAATTAAATAAACGACCCTTAGGGAATTTACTACCAGGAATCAAATCGATAGCACAATCACAATTCCTATGCGGAGGAAGGGCATCAGACTTGGACTCTTCAAATACATCCTGAAAGTCCGACAAGAACTCTGGGATGTCAGAAGGAATGGATGACGAAATAGACAAAAATGGAACATCACCATGTACTCCCTGACAACCCCAGCTGGTTACCGACATAGAGTTCCAATCCAATACTGGATTATGGGTTTGTAGCCATGGCAACCCCAACACGACCACATCATGCAAATTATGCAGTACCAAAAAGCGAATAACTTCCTGATGTGCAGGAGCCATGCACATGGTCAGCTGGGCCCAGTACTGAGGCTTATTCTTGGCCAGAGGTGTAGCATCAATTCCTCTCAACGGAATAGGACACCGCAAAGGCTCCAAGAAAAATCCACAACGTTTAGCATAATCCAAATCCATCAGATTCAGGGCAGCGCCTGAATCCACAAACGCCATGACAGAATATGATGACAAAGAGCACATTAAGGTAATGGACAAAAGGAATTTGGACTGTACAGTACCAATAACGGCAGAGCTATCGAACCGCCTAGTGCGTTTAGGACAATTAGAAATAGCATGAGTAGAATCACCACAATAGAAACACAGTCTGTTCAGACGTCTGTGTTCGTGCCGTTCTACTTTAGTCATAGTCCTGTCGCACTGCATAGGCTCAGGCTTACTCTCAGACAATACCGCCAGATGGTGCACAGATTTACGCTCGCGCAAGCGACGACCGATCTGAATGGCCAAGGACATAGACTCATTCAAACCAGCAGGCATAGGAAATCCCACCATTACATCCTTAAGAGCTTCAGAGAGACCCTTTCTGAACAAAGCCGCTAGTGCAGATTCATTCCACAGAGTGAGTACTGACCATTTTCTAAATTTCTGACAATATACTTCTACATCATCCTGACCCTGGCATAAAGCCAGCAGATTTTTCTCAGCTTGATCCACTGAATTAGGCTCATCGTAAAGCAATCCCAGCGCCTGGAAAAATGCATCAACATTACTCAATGCAGAATCTCCTGGTGCAAGAGAAAACGCCCAGTCCTGTGGGTCGCCGCGCAAAAAAGAAATAATAATCAAAACCTGTTGAATAGGATTACCAGAAGAATGAGGTTTCAAGGCCAAAAATAGCTTACAATTATTTCTGAAGCTCAGGAACTTAGTTCTGTCACCAAAAAACAAATCAGGAATCGGAATTCTTGGTTCTAGCATCGATTTCTGATCAATAGTATCTTGAATCTTTTGTACATTTACAACGAGATTATCCATTGAGGAGCACAGAGCCTGAATATCCATGTCCACAGCTGTGTCCTGAAGCACTCTAATGTCTAGGGGAAAAAAAAGACTGAAGACAGAGCTAAGAAAAAAAAATGATGTCAGGATTTCTTTTTTCCCTCTATTGGAAATCATTGATTGGCTCCTTGTACTGTTATGGCTGGCAATCAGGCAACACAGCGTGCAGTAATCAGCGCACATACAGAGATCTGGCAATAACCCAAAACAATAGGACGAGCTCTGAGACGTGGAATCTCTGTAGACTGCAGTACCTGATCTATCCTCACACAACTGGAAGCAGCAGTGGATTGCGCCTATCAACTACCTATGCAACTCGGCACTGCCTGAGGAGCTGACTAGCCTGAAGATAGAAATACAAGCCTGACTTACCTCAGAGAAATACCCCAAAGGAATAGGCAGCCCCCACATATAATGACTGTTAGCAAGATGAAAAGACAAACGTAGGAATGAAATAGATTCAGCAAAGTGAGGCCCGATATTCTAGACAGAGCGAGGATAGCAAAGAGAACTATGCAGTCTACAAAAAACCCTAAAACGAAAACCACGCAAAGGGGCAAAAAGACCCACCGTGCCGAACTAACAGCACGGCGGTGCACCCCTTTGCTTCTCAGAGCTTCCAGCAAAAGATAATAACAAGCTGGACAGAAAAAACAGAAAACAAACTAGAAGCACTTATCTAGCAGAGCAGCAGGCCCAAGGAAAGATGCAGTAGCTCAGATCCAACACTGGAACATTGACAAGGAGCAAGGAAGACAGACTCAGGTGGAGCTAAATAGCAAGGCAGCCAACGAGCTCACCAAAACACCTGAGGGAGGAAGCCCAGAGACTGCAATACCACTTGTGACCACAGAAGTGAACTCAGCCACAGAATTCACAACAGTCCACCTGTTCTATCAGGATATGGGAGTTTCCTATTTAACCTGGCTTTCTTGTCATTTCCGGCTATCAATGTAATCAGTGTGTCTTGTTACCTCTGCTTCCTGCTTCTGTAATCTTCAGGACAAGCTAAGTTTTTGATTTTCCTGTTCCACGTTTTGCTTAATTTTTGTCTTAGTCCAGCTTGCAGATATGTGATTCCTTTTTGCTGGTTGCTCTAGTGGGCTGATATTACTCCTCATGTTCCATGAGTTGGCACATGAGTTCAAGTAATTTCAGGATGGTTTTTTGTAGGGTTTTTCGCTGACCGCGCAGTTCACTTTTGTATCCTCTGCTATCTAGCTTTAGCGGGCCTCATTTTGCTGAATCTGTTTTCATAACTACGTATGTGCTTTCCTCTCATTTCACCGTCATTACATGTGGGGGGCTGCTATTTCTGTGGGGTGTTTCTCTGGAGGCAAGAGAGGTCTGTGTTTCTTCTAATAGGGGAAGTTAGTCCTTCGGCTGGCGCGAGACGTCTAGGAATCATCGTAGGCACGTTCCCCGGCTACAGCTAGTTGTGTGTTTAGGTTCAGGATCGCGGTCAGCTCAGTTTCCATCACCCTAGAGCTGGTTTTGTTTTTTGTGCTTGTCCTTTTGTGATCCCCTGCCATTGGGATCATGACAGTATAGCCGGCCCGAAAGTGGTAATCGTATTGGCTGAAGTAGGAGGAAAAGTAGTCTGAGGAAGTTTTTTTTTTTTTTTTTCTCCCTCCAGAGTTTGCTGCCTAGCCTTAATTGCAGCCTGGCTGCGTCTTACCTCCTCTTAATCCTTGAATGGCTCTGACCTCAGCTGTTTATCATGGACGTCCAGAGTTTGGCTTCCAGCCTGAATAATCTTGCTGCTAAGGTTCAAAATATACAAGATTTTGTTGTACATGCTCCTATGTCTGAACCTAGAATTCCTATCCCAGAGTTTTTTTCTGGAGATAGATCTAGTTTTCTGAATTTTAGGAACAATTGCAAGTTGTTTCTTTCTTTGAAATCTCGCTCCTCTGGAGACCCTGCTCAGCAAGTCAAAATTGTTATATCTTTCCTGCGGGGTGACCCTCAGAATTGGGCATTTGCATTGGCACCAGGGGATCCTGCGTTGCTCAATGTGGATGCGTTTTTTCTGGCATTGGGTTTGCTCTATGAGGAACCTAACCTAGAGATTCAGGCTGAAAAAGCTTTATTGGCTTTCTCTCAGGGGCAAGATGAAACAGAAATATATTGTCAGAAATTTCAGAAATGGTCGGTGCTTACTCAGTGGAATGAGTGCGCCCTGGCTGCAAGATTCAGAGATGGCCTTTCTGAGGCCATTAAAGATGTTATGGTGGGGTTCCCTGCGCCTACAGGTCTGAATGAGTCTATGACTATGGCTATTCAGATTGATCGGCGTTTACGGGAGCGCAAACCTGTGCACCATTTGGCGGTGTCTTCTGAACAGGCACCTGAGACAATGCAATGTGATAGAATTCAGTCCAGAAGTGAACGGCAAAACTATAGGCGGAAAAATGGGTTGTGTTTTTATTGTGGTGATTCAGCTCATGTTATATCAGCATGCTCTAAACGCACAAAAAAGGTTGATAAGTCTGTTGCCATTAGTACTTTACAGTCTAAGTTCATTCTGTCTGTGACTCTGATTTGTTAATTGTCATCCATTTCCGTCGATGCCTATGTGGATTCAGGCGCTGCCCTGAGTCTTATGGATTGGTCATTTGCCAACCGCTGTGGGTTTAGTCTGGAGCCTCTGGAAGTCCCTATTCCTTTGAAAGGAATTGACTCTACATCTTTGGCTATGAACAAACCTCAGTACTGGACACAAGTGACCATGCGTATGACTCCCGTTCATCAGGAGGTGATTCGCTTCCTGGTACTGTATAATTTACATGATGTCTTAGTGCTTGGTCTGCCATGGTTACAAACTCATAACCCAGTCTTGGACTGGAAAACGATGTCTGTGTTAAGCTGGGGATGTCAGGGGGTTCATGATGATGCACCTCCGATTTCTATCGCTTCATCTACTCCTTCTGAGGTTCGTGTATTTTTGTCTGATTATCGGGATGTTTTTGAGGAGCCTAAGCTCAATTCGCTTCCTCCTCACAGGGATTGCGATTGTGCTATAGATTTGATTCCTGGCAGTAAATTTCCTAAAGGACATTTGTTCAATCTGTCAGTGCCAGAGCATACTGCTATGCGGGATTATGTTAAGGAGTCCTTGGAAAAGGGACATATCCGTCCATCTTCGTCCCCTTTGGGAGCAGGTTTTTTTTTCGTGGCCAAAAAAGATGGTTCCTTGAGGCCTTGTATAGATTACCGTCTTTTGAATAAGATTACAGTCAAATATCAGTATCCTTTGCCATTGTTGACTGATTTGTTCGCTCGCATTAAGGGGGCTAAATGGTTCACTAAGATTGATCTTCGGGGTGCGTATAATCTTGTGCGGATAAAGCAGGGTGATGAGTGGAAAACCGCATTTAATACGCCTGAGGGCCATTTTGAGTATTTGGTGATGCCTTTTGGACTTTCTAATGCTCCTTCTGTCTTCCAGTCCTTTATGCACGATATTTTCCGTGAATACCTGGATAAATTTATGATTGTGTATTTGGATGATGTTTTGGTTTTTTCTGATGACTGGGAGTCCCATATTCAGCAGGTCAGGAAGGTGTTTCAGGTCCTGCGGGCCAATTCTTTGTTTGTAAAAAGTTCAAAGTGTCTCTTTGGAGTCCAGAAGATTTCTTTTTTGGGGTATATTTTTTCCCCTTCTACTATTGAGATGGATCCCGTCAAGGTTCAGGCTATTTGTGACTGGACGCAGCCTACATCTCTTAAGAGTCTACAGAAGTTCTTGGGCTTTGCTAATTTTTATCGTCGTTTCATAACTAATTTTTCTAGTGTTGTTAAGCCTTTGACGGATTTGACTAAGAAGGGTGCTGATGTTGCTGATTGGTCTCCTGCGGCTGTGGAGGCCTTTCAGGAACTTAAGCGCCGGTTTTCTTCTGCTCCTGTGTTGCGTCAGCCAGATGTTTCGCTTCCTTTTCAGGTTGAGGTTGATGCTTCCGAGATTGGAGCGGGGGCGGTTTTGTCGCAGAGAAGCTCCGATTGCTCAGTCATGAAGCCATGTGCGTTCTTTTCTAGAAAGTTTTCGCCCACTGAGCGGAATTATGATGTTGGTAATCGGGAGCTTTTGGCCATGAAGTGGGCATTTGAGGAGTGGCGTCATTGGCTTGAGGGTGCTAGACATCGTGTGGTGGTCTTGACTGATCACAAAAATCTGATTTACCTTGAGTCTGCCAAGCGTCTGAATCCTAGACAGGCTCGTTGGTCACTGTTTTTCTCCCGTTTCGATTTTGTGGTTTCATACCTGCCAGGTTCAAAGAATGTGAAGGCGGATGCTCTTTCTAGGAGTTTTGTGCCTGACTCCCCTGGAAATTCTGAGCCCACTGGTATCCTTAGGGATGGGGTGATTTTGTCGGCTGTCTCCCCAGACTTGCGACGTGCTTTGCAGGAGTTTCAGGCGGATAAACCTGATCGTTGTCCACCTGAAAGACTGTTTGTTCCGGATAATTGGACCAGTAGAGTCATCTCCGAGGTCCATTCTTCTGCGTTGGCAGGTCATCCTGGAATATTCGGTACTAGAGACTTGGTGGCCAGGTCTTTTTGGTGGCCTTCCTTGTCGAGGGATGTGCGTTCTTTTGTGCAGTCTTGTGAAGTTTGCGCTCGGGCTAAACCTTGCTGTTCTCGCGCCAGTGGATTGTTGTCACCTTTGCCTATCCCGAAGAGGCCTTGGACGCACATTTCCATGGACTTTATTTCGGATCTCCCTGTCTCTCAAAAAATGTCCGTCATCTGGGTTGTGTGTGACCGCTTTTCTAAGATGGTTCATCTGGCACCCTTGCCTAAGTTACCTTCCTCCTCTGAGTTGGTCCCTCTGTTTTTTCAGAACGTGGTTCGTTTGCATGGGATTCCGGAGAACATCGTTTCTGACAGGGGATCCCAGTTTGTGTCTAGATTTTGGCGGACGTTCTGTGCTAAGATGGGCATTGGTTTGTCCTTTTCGTCTGCATTCCATCCTCAGACGAATGGCCAGACGGAACGAACTAATCAGACCTTGGAAACCTATTTAAGGTGTTTTGTTTCTGCTGATCAGGATGACTGGGTTACCTTTTTGCCGCTTGCCGAATTTGCCCTTAATAATCGGGCTAGTTCTGCTACCTTGGTTTCTCCTTTCTTTTGTAATTCGGGGTTTCATCCTCGTTTTTCCTCTGGTCAGGTGGAGCCTTCTGATTGTCCTGGAGTGGACATGGTGGTGGATAGGTTGCATCAGATTTGGAGTCATGTGGTGGACAATTTGAAGTTGTCCCAGGAGAGGGCTCAGCAGTTTGCTAATCGCCGTCGCCGCGTGGGTCCTCGACTTCGTGTTGGGGACTTGGTGTGGTTGTCTTCTCGTTTTGTTCCTATGAAGGTCTCTTCTCCTAAGTTCAAGCCTCGGTTCATCGGTCCCTATAGGATCTTGGAAATTCTTAACCCTGTGTCGTTTCGTTTGGATCTCCCAGCATCATTTGCTATTCATAATGTGTTCCATCGGTCGTTGTTGCGGAAGTATGAGGTACCTGTTGTTCCTTCGCTTGAACCTCCTGCTCCGGTGCTGGTGGAGGGAGAATTGGAGTATGTTGTGGAGAAGATCTTGGATTCTCGTGTTTCCAGACGGAAACTCCAATATTTGGTCAAGTGGAAGGGTTATGGTCAGGAGGATAATTCTTGGGTGGTTGCCTCTGATGTTCATGCTGCTGATTTGGTTCGTGCATTTCATAGGGCTCATCCTGGTCGCCCTGGTGGTTCTCGTGAGGGTTCGGTGACCCCTCCTCAAGGGGGGGTACTGTTGTGGATTCTGTTTTTGGGCTCCCTCTGGTGGTTACAGATGGTACTGGGTGACTTGTGTTTTCTGCGGTCTCTGGTGTCCACCTGTTCTATCAGGATATGGGAGTTTCCTATTTAACCTGGCTTTCTTGTCATTTCCTCGCCGGCTATCAATGTAATCAGTGTGTCTTGTTACCTCTGCTTCCTGCTTCTGTAATCTTCAGGACAAGCTAAGTTTTTGATTTTCCTGTTCCACGTTTTGCTTAATTTTTGTCTTAGTCCAGCTTGCAGATATGTGATTCCTTTTTGCTGGTTGCTCTAGTGGGCTGATATTACTCCTCATGTTCCATGAGTTGGCACATGAGTTCAAGTAATTTCAGGATGGTTTTTTGTAGGGTTTTTCGCTGACCGCGCAGTTCACTTTTGTATCCTCTGCTATCTAGCTTTAGCGGGCCTCATTTTGCTGAATCTGTTTTCATAACTACGTATGTGCTTTCCTCTCATTTCACCGTCATTACATGTGGGGGGCTGCTATTTCTGTGGGGTGTTTCTCTGGAGGCAAGAGAGGTCTGTGTTTCTTCTAATAGGGGAAGTTAGTCCTTCGGCTGGCGCGAGACGTCTAGGAATCATCGTAGGCACGTTCCCCGGCTACAGCTAGTTGTGTGTTTAGGTTCAGGATCGCGGTCAGCTCAGTTTCCATCACCCTAGAGCTGGTTTTGTTTTTTGTGCTTGTCCTTTTGTGATCCCCTGCCATTGGGATCATGACAGGCGCACACTAATCGTGTCATCGCGCCCTCTGACCTGCGCGTCACTGCAGATGATGCGGAAGATGCAGCGGCGCCGACGGTGGAACGGGGAGCAGGTGAATTTCATGCACTGCCCCTGCCATACTCACCTGCTCCTGGCGTGGTCCCTTCACGTCTGTTCCCCGGCGCTGGCAGCTTCTTCCTTTATTGAGTGGTCACATGGTACCGCTCATTACAGTAATGAATATGCGGCTCCACCCCTATGGGAGTGGAGTTGGGTCCATATTCATAACAGTAATGAGCAGTACCATGTGACCGCTCAGTACAGGAAGAAGCTGCACCGGGGAACAGACATGAAGCGACCGCGCCAGGAGCAGGTGAGTATTATTACACAGCTCCGCTCCCCTTCCCCTGCCGACCCCTGGGTTTGACTCGAGTGTAAGCCGAGAGGGTTACTTTCAGCCCAAAAAAGTGGGCTGAAAGTCTCGGCTTATACTCGTGTATATACGGTAAATGGTTTTTATATACTGTAAAAATTCTGTGAACTTCAAGCCAAAAGTTGCTAATCTTTTTGCCTCTGCATGGTGGAGCATCTAAGGTTTTCACGCATCCCACAGATAAGAGGGTGACGACATTTACCAATCTAAGTGACATTTACTTGAGATATTTAATAACTATTTCAGACACATGACAAAAGGGTTAGGATGCCTTTCAGAAAGTTTGAGCTATTTTTCTTGGAATTTATTGTTTAAAGGGGGAGATAATAGAGAAGTCATGTATCACCCAGAAACCCGTGATAAGATGTGATACCTGATTATCGAAGACTGTCCTGTTGTATAGATTGTATAGTCGCTCCACCAGCTCGTCCTTTGTTTCCTTGAAGTTGGTAACATAGATGGAAGTAGGAGAAATAATGTCTTCCAGGAAACAGCCGGGGATATTACATAGTGGTGTCCTGGGAAAGATAAGGAATCATATATAAATCCACAGGAAACATCTTACCTAGTTCATGGCTTTATATAGAGGTAGATGCCATAACTTACCTCTCCTCTGTAGCGGAGCTCTCCTCCCTATCAGATGGTAACTTATCTATACAGAAATATGGAAGAGTGAAAATACTTTTTATAAGGCTGAAATCAGACATGTTAGTATGCAGGTCTATACTAGAGAGAGGTCTATACATAGAGTGTAGAGCACTAATAAGACTATGAATATGGGATCAGACCAGAGCCGAACACATAGCTGATCAGACCACCAGAAATCCACAGGATCATCCATTGGGATCAGGTTCTGAAGTTATAATGAGGTTCAAAAACAACAGGGCCCATACATTTTCACAGACGTCTATCCCTCCTGTTGCTCAGGTAATTTATCCTTATTAATGATCTATGAGCTCAGAACAAGATCAGAAGTGAACATGTCCTCAATGGCCGGAGGGTGGACCATCAAATGGTAGGGGTCCGTTCTCTGGGGCCTTCATGTAAAATAAGACTAGAGGTCCTGTCACCTCATTTGCTGATTCATGGTAGCCTCTATTGGTTTTAATGGAGATGTGGGATTCCTTGTGCAGGGCTCTCTCTATTGATGAGTATTGAATTTACGAAAAGAGACAAGAAAATGTATTCCACATCTGTAATAAATTCTATAGGGACAACAATGGCCATAAGTCAACATGGCCATGAATTGTTCTCCCAATATGGAAGTGTCCGAAACATAGGACCCACACCCATCAAGCATGTGTAAAATAAGATTACCTCTGTAAGGTATCTATAATTTAACAAGGAACATAAACCAGCTCACCCGTGATTCAGCAACCAAACCTCGGGAGCACGGACCCGCTGTGTCCAGGCGTACAAGATCCAAAAAAAAGATGATTAAGGGAGCCTAGTCTCCAGAAACGCGTTGAGATTCTTACCCATATGGTTGTGCTGAAGTCTGTATCCTCCATGTTTAAAGTTTGTGAATAAAGAAAACGCTTTTTTACGGGCTCGGTGAAGCTGGACGTTTCTTTCTTTTTTTTGGATCTATAATTTAACCCCTTAGCAGCCAAGTACAGCGCTCATCAGTAGAGAATGAATTGAGAGGGCTCAGGACTTGAGCCCGCCTCTTTCATGGCAGATGATGGCTGTGTCATTCAGCCATCATCTACCTCTAACAGACGAGAGTGGATTGGAGCTCTGCCTGCTTCTGTTAACCTGTTAAATGCTGCTGTCATTCTCTGACAGTGGCATTTACAGCACATTTCCCAGGTGGCTCACTGTTCCAACTCCTGATCAGCGCCCTTGTAATTGTTCAATTTAGAAACTGACCTGTGACAGTACAGAAAACTCATTGTTATTTCTACAATAACCCCGGATGGTATCTAGAAATGATAACTTACTGTTATATGTGGAAGTTCCTGCTCTATTGGAATCATCATCATCATCCATAAGAATGATGGCATCGGAGCTGTGGAATAAATGTAACAGGTAATGAGCCACCATTAATCATTACTCCACATCATGTACTTAGTAATGGAGAAGACGTGTCTTACCAGGTGGTACTGTCCGGACCATGGTCTGTAGGTGGTAAACTCAGATCTATGGGGGAAACACAACATAAATCTCTTATTAGAAATTAGCAATAGCAAAGACTGAGGCTCAATATCAAAATAAATTATTCCTAATAAAGTATCCAGTGTTTTCCTATACATGGGGCAAAAAAATCACATTCAGCTACAGCGTTGAGTAGGCGTACAATATACATAAATCCTAGCCCTGACCACAACGTGCGATCTGCACCCAATGACTACAATGTGCCATTGATATGTATCAGAGCCTTTACTGGATTAGGGGTACAGTACCTGGTAAACTCGGGGTCGGGCCCGAATTGAAGCCACTGATGTTTTCTTGGCCTGGAGACCTCGGAATTGGCCTCTTTCTTGGATGAGACTGGAAAAAATGGCAAACATGTCAGATAGATTCATCCACAATTTATAATCTTACTTCATATTCCTCTGATTACAGGTAGACACCGATATGAATGTGGTTTCCATTGGCCTGTGCTTATTTCATGTACAGAGTAAGATGGGGTACCAGACACCAATGGTTAGGATATAAATAGAGGCGGTGGTGACATCTATGTGTCCTTATACAATATTATTATGTATCCTGTACATGGACATATTGTCACAAATATTACAAGTCAGGGCAGCGTTTACTCTGCAAACATGATCCAAATTATCACCCCATCTACTTGGAGCTCTATTTTCTATCCCACCATCTTTTTCTTGAACTTTTATCCAAAATATATTTTATTTGTTTAAGAATATAAAATGATACTCACCTGATTGAAGTTGTCATCATCACTGCTGTCCTCGATGTCAGAGAGACCTTTTTTACTGGTAAATCGCTTTTTTGGCATCATATTTGCACAAGTCACTCACAACACTCCTCTCTCCACAAACGCCTACTAAAACCCTCAACGGAACCCTGGATGACGGGGCATTATATACCGTCCAGCCCTTTGTGACATCATTAGAATGCTGCAATTGTTGCTCGTTTTTTGTATTTTACAACTTTATTTAATTATACAAAACATACTGTACAAATACAAAAAGAGGAAATCGGATAAATACAACAATCTTCATAATTACTTCACTCCCGACCTTTTTCCAATTGTTCATAAAAAAAATTAAAAATCCCCGTAAACCAACATTAAAAAAATAATGAAACCCCACCAATGTTTAAGCTGCTGATTATCGCTCTCCCCTGAGTTTTGTTCTCTCCATTACATTTTTTTCCAATTGTTCTCCCAATTTTCAAAATTTTATGAGGCGCAAAACCGCACCCTGTCATATTCTATAAGTCTCTTATGTAATTTCTTCTATTCTGTAATGCTCCATTTTTCCTTATCCATTTCCTAATGAAATCCACTCTTGCTATATAAAGCCGCCTACTTAAGACTCTTCTTCCTCATTTCATCTCTTCCGCTCCAAAGAGCAGTTTTAAAATTGTTGACATGATCTCAATGGAGAACTAAGTCCCCAGATTCCCCCCTATAGCTTCATACCCTCTGATAAATGTATCAAATCGGCCCTTGTGTCATACACAGTTTACAAGTATTGTCCGCATTCTTCTATATTCTGTATAATGCTTGGTGAAAATAATGGGATCAACTGGGTCTGAAAATCAGCTCTGGCACACAAGACAAAGCAGCCCACATTCAAATCAATTAAATAGGAGTGTATATTTTCTATGCAGCCTTTTCTGTACAGGTTGTGGGTGGGAACACTAATGGAGTTAAATAGGTGAAGAATGATAATATATGTCCCTCCTTGTCTTTAAAAGTTGGGAGATATGGGGGCGTGGCCTGACTTCTGATGGTGCAGGTTGCATAGTGTGGGAGCTCCATTCCCAGGACTCATAAAGCGGCACACAGCAGTGCACAGACGGTGCTTTCTCCTCCAGAACTCCCCACTCCTGCTCCTTACCGTTCGGTGAGTGTATGGGGAAATCTAAAGCCGGCGCAGGGGACCCTTCCAGGTGCATTGTGGACTTCTTTACAGCCACCCCTCAGCAGCCTCAGAGGCCCAAGATGGCGCCGCTTTCTCCTAGGTCCTCCAGAGCTGCACGCCGAGGCTCTCAGTCTTCTGCCTCAAGCACAGCAGCGGCTGATCTCTCAGAGGCTCCAGTTACAGCAGGGCTGCTCAGAGACATGCTTGGTGACCTCCGTACCTCCCTGCAGGAGGATATGCGTTCCATGATGGCAGAGCTCAGGGGGGAGGTGGAGGAGCTGGGAGGCCACACGGATCATCTTGAAAATAAAATGTCCGAACTGGTAGCTTCTCACAATGATTTGTGGGAAGCTCATGATAACCTGCAGCTGCTTGTTACCAAAACTCATGCTAAAACCCTGGATTTGGAAGACAGATCCAGGAGAAATAATGTGAAACTAAGAGGCATTGCTGAATCAATTGGGGCTGATGATCTCAGAGCCTTTCTACAAGACTTTATCATATCTATTCTCCCACTTTATTCCAAAGATGACGTTGTGATCGACTGTATTCATTGGATCCCTAAACCCTCAGGCCTTGACCCTGCGGTACCCAGAGATGTACTAGCTCGCATCCATTTTTTTGTTATGAAGGAGGAATTTCTGCAAGCACTAAGATCGAAGCCGTCGCTACCTGAACGATTTGCTACCATTGCAGTCTTCCCTGATCTGTCTCCAGGAACTCTAGCCCTCCGCAGGGCTTTTGCACCATACACCTCAATCCTGAGGGAAAAGGGTATATTATACCGCTAGGGTTTCCCCACCAAACTTTGCATTCGTAAAGACGGTTCATTTACCACGTGCCAATCCCCGTCGCAAGCAGCCAAGACCCTGTCCCAATGGGGTTTTGACCCTCCTGCGCCCACTCCTGCCTCTGCTTCCACCAAACCTGGAGGATCTGGTCCCCCGAGACGCCGTATTACCCCTGACTGGAAGGTCGCCTGAAGTGTCTATTTTAACCATTTCCTGGCTGGAAGAATTTATTTTTTCCTTTTTCCCACTCAGTTCTAGTTCTCTTTTTTTTTTTTTCTCTTCTTTTTGCTTGCTGAGTTTTTTGCTGAGGCTGGTTCCTGGCAGGACTCCACTCAGCATATTACCCCATTGGTGAACTGTTTTCTATTTTCACCTCGGACTCAGGATTTCCCTGGATGTTCCCTTGTTTAAATGTTTGGATTTTGTATGTTTGTTTTTCCCTTCTCCTCCTTCCCTCCCTCTCCCCCCTCCTTTCCCTCTTCCCCCCCCCCCCTCGTCGCAGATGGAGTTTGCGAGGTATCCCACGACATGTTTATGCTTTTTTTGTGGGTAATGGGTTTGCATATCTTCTTCAGCAAATTTTGTAACATATTACAATGAGTGTTTCTTTATATTCTATTAATGTTAACGGCCTCAACTCCCCTGGTAAGAGATCGATTGTCTGGCGTCAGCTCGCTAAATCCAAACACGATATTATATGCTTACAGGAGACTCATTTACTAGAACGGGACAATATAAGAATGTATTCGAATCTATACCCCCACCAATTTTTTGCGAATGGGAAGACCAAAAAGGCTGGGGTGGCAATTTTTTTTAGCAAGGCTAACTCTTTCCAGCTAATTAGTTCTACAGCCGACCCCGCGGGCAGATACATTATAATATTATGTTTAATCAACAATACCCCTTACACCATTGCCTCTGTGTATGGCCCAAATTTTGGTCAGGTTAAATTTCTAAATAATTTATTTCAAATCTTAGGTAATTATCAGCATGGTCATAAATTAGTTGCCGGAGACTTCAACATTCCAGTATCCAAGAATCTGGACTGTTCATCGTCGGCCGTGGACAGGGGTGATGCGGCCCAGCTGATTAACTCCTACAATTTACACGATATCTGGAGATATCTCCATTGTAATGAGAGAGACTACACATTTTGGTCCCCTCGTCACGGTTCTTATAGTAGAATTGATTATATTTTAGTAGATGATGTCGCTCTCCCCCACTGCATGTCTGCAAATATAGGTAATATCACTTGGTCTGATCATGCTCCTGTGTCAGTCTCCCTAGAAGACCCTCTTGCAATCAGACCCCCTTCACACTGGCGCCTTAATGACCACCTTCTCTCTGAGCAAGCGAACTTTACACTAATTGAAAACTCTGCAGGAATTCTTTGCCTTTAATGACTCGGCGGATGTGCGTGAGGACTCCCTCTGGTTCGCTCACAAGGCAGTGGCTCGTGGCCTTTTCATTAAGATGGCTGCGACAGCTAAACGCAAGTATAACTTAAATCTTCAATCTGCCTTGGCTGAAGTGGCCCGGCTGGAGTCTTGCCACAAAGCCTGCCCCTCCCCTCAATTATTTTCCAATCTTTCTGATGCACGCCTGCGCCTTCGCCAGCTCCTCCTCCATAGAGCAGAAAATTCGCTCAGGAAATCAAAAGCCAAATTCTACTCCATGGGTGACAGGGCAGGCGCCTTACTAGCTAAACGCGTTAAAAAAAAGAAGCCCAAACCAAATTTGCTTATCTTCTTAAGTCAGATGGTTCTCGGATTTACAACCCAATCCATATTGCTGAAGAATTTGCCTCATACTACTTCTCATTATATAACCTAGATTCTGATGTAAATACTCCTCAACCTTCTCAGGACTCAATTAACGCTTTTTTGAATAAAGCGAATCTCCCCACTGTTAATCCGGAGCAGTTGTCGCTCCTTAACGGCCCTATAAAAACGCTCTGCCCCGGGTCCAGATGGCTTTTCCTTCTCATACTACTCTCATTTTCTCACTATCCTCTCTCCTTTTCTCATTCGTTTATTTAACTACTGGCGCTCTATGGGTACTATTGAGAGAGAGGGTCTGGAGGCTTGTATTTCGACACTTCCTAAACCTGGGAAACCTATGACCTCTCCTGGCAATTTTCGTCCCATCGCCCTTTTAAATTGCAATGTAAAAATATATGCTAAGGTCTGGGCCAATAGGTTACTGTCGGTGCTCCCATCCTTGGTTCATTCGGACCAGGTTGGGTTTGTCCCGGGTAGGCAAACTAGAGATGGTACGAGACGCTTGATCGACCTGCTGGATGTGGTGGAGAGGCGGAGCCTCCCCAGTGTGTTCCTATCTCTCGACGCGGAAAAGGCGTTCGATTGGGTGCACTGGGGCTATATAGCATCTACATTGCACAAATTTGGTCTTACTGGCCAGATTTTTTCAGCTATTATGGCTTTGTATTCCAATCCTTGTGCCTCAGTTCGCTCAGCTGGCTTTAAATCCCGTATATTTTCTATTTCAAATGGGACCCAGCAGGGTTGCCCCCTCTCCCCCATCATCTTTGCTTTAGTCATGGAGCCCCTGGCGGCTGTGGTGAGGCAATGCCCTGACATTAGGGGGGTAATTGTGGGAAGTCAGGAACACAAAATTGGCCTCTACGCCGACGATGTGGTGTTGTCTTGCTCTGCTCCTCTACAGTCTCTATCTGCAGTGTCTTCCATTCTTACCCAATTTGCTGAAGCCTCCTATTATAAGCTAAATCTGTCCAAGTCCACAATTTTTCCCCTATTTATCTCTTCCTCTCTCCAACTTCAAATCCAAAATATTTACCCTTTTATATGGTCTCCGCTCGGATTCACTTATCTAGGTATTCAAATTACCCATATTAAAAACATTGTTCGCCTTAACTGTGATTCAACCCTCCACGAAATTAAAAAAGAAATTGACCAGCTTGCCTGCTCTCATCTATCCTGGATGGCTAGGATACAAACGTCTAAGATGTTAATTCTCCCTAAACTTATATATCTTTTTAGATGCCTCCCCTTCGCTATCCCCTCTAAGTACCTCTCTGCTTTTCAAGCAATTATTGACCGTTTTATTTGGAATAACAAGCCACATAGAATAAAACGCTCTCTAATGTCTCTCCCATATGCCAGGGGAGGTCTTGGTGCCCCTAATATCCACCTTTACCACAAAGCTGCTCTCCTAGACCCCCTTAAGATTTGGTGGGAGGGGAACTCCTCCCTCCAGTGGTTCCATATTGAGTCGTGCTTTGCCCCTAGGGGTTCCCTCAAACTTTTGCTGGAGATCTGTTTGCTCCAGCCGCCCAGTCGGAGCTCCCCTCTTAAAACAATTTGCTCCGCCACTAAGGTCTGGACAAGTCTCTGCCCTACTTACCTCCCTTTTATATTTGACTACGTCTCTATTCAAGCATTAGAATACGCAATAGATGGTTTGTCTCTCTCTGCCTGGGGGGACTGCGGAATACACCGAGTGAATGATCTCTATAATGAGTCGAGCCTGAGATCATTTGCGGACCTCACTGCTCGCTATAACTTGCCTCCTAGGGCTTTTTTTCAGTATTTCCAAATTCGTAGCTTCCTTAAACATTGTAACTCCTTCGGTGTGGCCATGTCCCCCCTGGGTATGGAGACCCCAATCCACAGATTTTTCAGACCAAACACGTGGATTGATCATGGCATTTCCATCACTTATAAATCCCTCTCCCATGATTTCTCTGAGAGACTCCCATTTATGTCCACTTGGGAGGGTGCCCTTGCATTCGAGGCCTCCCCGGAGGATTGGAGCATGGCTATGCTGCATCCTTCCAAATTCTCTTCGTGTCTTGGTCACCTCGAACAAAGCAAAAAAATTCAGCTCCTATGGTACTTCACTCCTGTTAAATTAGCTAAATTTTATCCCTCCTCTTCCCCATTATGCTGGAAAAATTGTGGTGTTTCTGGTTCGCTGGCTCATGTATGGTGGAGTTGCCCTAGTGTGCAAATATTTTGGCGTCAGGTTGAAGCGATTCTTTCAGAGGTGACCCATCTTCCTATCAACCTAACTGGCCCTCTAGCAATATTGGGTATATCTCTCTTGGACTTCCCATCTTCCCTTCAACCCATTATTTCTAATATTCTTGTGGCGGCCCGACAATGTATTGCAAAGCATTGGAAATCTTCTAATATTCCCTCCAGACCTGCATTGATATCCAAAATTAATCTGCACTTTAGTTATGAGTCGATTACTGCGGACTGTCTTGCAAAAAAGAATAAGGTCCTTACGTGGTGGGACCCTTGGGTCTCCTCACCCTTTATTTCCTCGCCTGACCACCATCCCCCTTCTTCTGCCAGCTGACTCAATTGTTTGATATCACAGCTATGTATGCGCCCATGTATTGTAATTTTTTTTTTTTGTTTCATTCTTGATCGTGGATATTTACATTTATGTCTGCCTCTTCCCCTCCCCCTTCCTCCCCCTTTTTCCTTTCCTTGTTGCATTTTAATTGTACTCTGTTTTCTCAATAAAAATTGAATGGTTAAAAAAAAAAAAAAGTTGGGAGATATGGTGTTGCGTGACTGCGCCTATGCCCCGTGACCCTTCTGACATTTTTGGTTTTGAAAAGAAAACAAATCACAGCATGCTGCGAGTGGCTCCCATATTCCAATCACACGCATCAAAACCAGTCTATGGGTGCATAAGATGGAGAAATGAAGTTCTCCATCTCCTCCGTATCTTTGATACTATTATATCCTGCGAGAGAATCAGATCACCGTAAACTGACACTGATTAAACTTGGATCAGAGTGTGATCAGTAGTTACCATAATCGATCTGGTTCTTTGGGAATCATCAATTGTGTGAACCACATAAAGAAAAAATTAAAGGGGTTGCCCCCTACTAAAAATAGCCAGTCCTCCAGCCAGATTTGCACCAGGAGCTTATTTGGCCACAAAGATCTGATTTATATAGGGACTGATTGCCCAGCACTTATACAACCCCTGGCAAAAATTATGGAATCACTCAATTCTGAGGAAAAAATTATGGAATCGTGAAAAACAAACAAAAAAACTCCAACACATCACTAGTATTTTGTTGCACCACCTCTGGCTTTTGTAACAGCTTGCAGTCTCTGAGGCATGGACTTAATGAGGGTCACACAGTACTCTTCATCAATCTGGATCCAACTTTCTTTGATTGTTGTTGCCAGATCAGCTCTGCAGGTTGGAGCCTTGTCATGGACCATTTTCTTCAACTTCCACCAAAGATTTTCAATTGGATCGAGATCCGGACCATTTGCAGGCCATGACATTGACCTTATGTGTCTTTCTTCAAGGATTTTTTTTACAGTTTTTGCTCTATGGCAGGATGCATTATCATCTTGAAAAATGAATTCATCATCCCGAAACATCCTTTCAATTGATGGGATAAGAAAAGTGTCTAAAATATAGACGTAAACTTGTGCATTTATTGAAGATGTAATGACAGCCATCTCTCCAGTGCCTTCACCTGACTGACATGCAGCCCCATATCAGCAATGACTGTGGAAACTTACATGTTCTCTTCAGGCAGACATCTTTATAAATCTCATTGGAACGGCACCAAACAAAAGTTCCAGCATCATCACCTTGCCCAATGCAGATTCGTGATTCATCACTGAATATGACTTTCATCCACTCATCCACAATCCATGATTGCTTTTCCTTAGCCCATTGTAACCTTGTTTTTTTCTGTTTAGGTGTTAATGATGGCTTTCGTTCACCTTTTCTGTATGTAAATAACATTTCCTTTAGGCGGTTTCTTGCAGTTCGGTCACAGATGTTGACTCCAGTTTCCACCCATTCATTCTTTATTTGTTTTGTTGTGCATTTCCTGTTTTGGAAACATATTGCTTTAAGTTTCTGGTCTTGACGCTTTGATGTCTTCCTTGGTCTACCAGTATGTTTGCCTTTAACAACCTTCCCATGTTGTTTGTATTTGGTCCAGATTTTAGACACAGCTGACTGTGAACAACCAACATCTTTTGCAACATTGCATGATGATTTACCCTCTTTTAAGAGTTTGATAATCCTCTTCTTTGTTTTAATTGGCCTCTCTCCTGTTGGAACCATGATTCATGTCAGTCCACTTGGTGCAACAGCTCTCCAAGGTGTGATCGCTCCTTTTTAGATGCAGACTAACGAGCAGATCTAATTTGATGCAGGTGTTATTTTGGGTATGGAAATCTACAGGGTGATTCCATAATTTTTTCCTCAGAATTGAATGACTCCATAATTTTTCCCCTGTGCTTGGTTAAAATACGTAACCATTACTGACTGCCACATTTTTTGTTCTTGATTTCTTTTAGTGTTTCTTAAAGCCAGAAAGTTGCCATTTGAAATGACTTTAGTTTTGTGCCATGTCTGTGATCTGCTTTTTTTTTTTACAAAACTAAACAACTGAATGAACATCCTCCAAGGTCGAGGATTCCATAATTTTTGCCATGGGTTGTACAAATCAGACATTCTTGGCTAAATAAGCTTCTGGCTGGAGGACTGGGAGAAAATGTAATTATCAGCAGCCCCAAAAATCAGGCAACAGCGAGTTCTGGACCAGAGGGAAACATGAATTTAAAGGGGTTGTCCACTACTTTAACACTGATGACCTAACCTTAGGATAGATCATCATGTCTGATTGGTGTTGGTGAGACACCTGGCACCACCGCAGGTCTGATGTTCTCAGTGCTGATGGGAACTGCTCAGTTACTGAACTGCACAGCACAGTTCATAATCTATAATTTAACGCTGGGAGCGTCACTCTGTCCGAAGCCTTTATAGACTGCGCAAGCGCAAGCGTCGGCACAGTCTGGACCCCACAGAGTGATGCAGCCCAGGAGATCGCGGTATGCGTAAGCACTGAACGCACACCGCGATCTCCAATGGAGAAGCAGGGACGTGCCAGGAGGGTGAGTATGCTATATTCACCTGTCCCGTTCCAGTGCTGCGTGCCACTCCGTCTTGCGGGTCCTCTGCCTGTGACGTTCTGTTCAGAGGGCACGATGATGTGCTTAATGCGCGCCGCCCTCTGACTGAACAGTCCCAGCCAGAGGACCTGGAAGACGGAGTGGCACGCAGCACTGGAACGGAACAGGTGTATATAGCAAGTGTCGGGGGCCTGAACTAGCGGCGACTCCGGCACCTGACCCCCACAGCGCGCCAGTGTCCCCGCCTGCTCAGGCCCCCCAGCACTCGGTGCCCAGAGACGATAGGTGAGTATGTTTTTTTTTTATATATCGCAGCAGCATATGGGGCATATACTATGGAGCATCTTATGGGGGCCATAAACCTTTATGGAGCAGCATATGGGGCATATACTATGGAGCATCTTATGGGGGCCATCAACCATAATGCAGCAGCATACGGGGCATATACTATGGAGCATCTTGTGGGGGCCATCAACCATAATGGAGCAGCATATGAGGCATATACTATGGAGCATCTTATGGGAGCCATCAACCATAATGGAGCAGCATATGAGGCATATACTATGGAGTATCTTATGGGGGCCATCAACCATAATGGAGCAGCATATGAGGCATATACTATGGAGCATCTTATGGGGGCCATCAACCTTTTATGGAGCAGCGTATGGGGCTGCAGGATGGGAGCAGCACATGACAGAATAGGGAAGCACATGACAGAACGGGGGTGCAGGATGGCAGCAGCACATGACAGAACGGGGGTGCAGGATGGAAGCAGCACATAACAGAACGGGGCGCAGGATGGGAGCAGCACATGACAGGATGGGGGCGCAGGATGGGAGCAGCACATGACAGGATGGGGGCACAGGATGGGAGCAGCAAATGACAGAATGAAGGTGCAGGATGGGTGCAGCACATGTCAGAATGGGGGCGCAAGATGGGAGCAGCACATGACAGAATGGGAGCGCAGGATGGGTGCAGCACATGACAGGATGGGGGGCGCAGGATGGAGCAGAACATGACAGGATGGGGGCGCAGGATGGAGCAGCTCATGACTGGATGGGGACGCAGGATGGAGCAGCACATGACAGGATGGGGGAGCAAGATGGGAGCAGCACATACCAGGATGGAGACCATATACCAATATAAATGCTCGCCACCCGGGCATAGAATGGGTTCAATAGCTAGTACTATATATTGGCCACAACCGGGTTCTGCACATCTGCCCCTAGGTACCAAATGTGCAGTACCTGGCCACTATGCACCATACAGAAGGCAGAGCTGTACTGTAACTGAGCAGTTCCCGCCATCACAGAGTACAACTGATCTGCGGTGGTGCCAGGTGTCGCACCCACACAGATCAGACCTTGGTCATCTATCCTATGGATAGGTCATCAATGTAAAAATAGTAAACACATCTTTAAATGTATAAAATTTGTCCCTGGGTTGAGATAGACACTAACTCACCCAGAGACCCAGATTGCTGAAGATTGGGGCAGGAACGACAAGACATCATGGCCGACCGCTGGTCTGGAGCTAATTAGGTGGAGGCCAGGGGTGTACATAGAAATCATGGGGACCCAGAGCAAAAGTCCTAAAAGCCCTGGACATAATATAATGATTTCACATATAGTCCTACACATAATATAATGGCCCTACATATAGTCCTGCACATAATATAATGGTCCCACATATTGTCTTACACATAATATAATGGCCCCACATATAGTCCTGCACATAATATAATGGTCCCACATATTGTCTTACACATAATATAATGGCCTGACATATCTTCCTGCACATAATATAATGGCCCCACATATAGTCCTACATATAATATAATGGCCCCATATATAGTCCTGCACAGAATATAATGGGCCTACATATTGTCCTACACATAATATAATGACATCACATATAGTCCTGCACATAATATAATGGCCCCACATATAGTCCTGCACATAATATAATGGCCTCACATATAGTCCTGCACATAATATAATGGCCTCACATATAGTCCTGCACATAATATAATGGCCTCACATATAGTCCTACACATAATATAATGGCCCACATATAGTCCTACACATAATATAATGGCCCACATATAGTCCTACACATAATATAATGGCCCCACATATAGTCCTACACATAATATAAAGGCCCCACATATAGTGCACATAATATAACGGCCCCACATATAGTCCTGCACATAATATAATGGTCCCACATATTGTCTTACACATAATATAATGGCCCCACATATAGTCCTGCACATAATATAATGGTCCCACATATTGTCTTACACATAATATAATGGCCTGACATATCTTCCTGCACATAATATAATGGCCCCACATATAGTCCTACATATAATATAATGGCCCCATATATAGTCCTGCACAGAATATAATGGGCCTACATATTGTCCTACACATAATATAATGACATCACATATAGTCCTGCACATAATATAATGGCCCCACAAATATTCCTACACATAATATATTGGCCCCACATATAGTCCTGCACATAATATAATGACATCACATATAGTCCTGCACATAATATAATGACATCACATATAGTCCTGCACATAATATAATGGCCCCACATATAGTCCTGCACATAATATAATGACATCACATATAGTCCTGCACATAATATAATGGCCCCACATATAGTCCTACACATAATATAATGGCCCCACATATAGTGCACATAATATAACGGCCCCACATATAGTCTTGCACATAATATAATGATTCCACATATAGTGCACATAATATAATGGCCCCACATATAGTCCTGCACATAATATAATGGCCTCACATATAGTCCTGCACATAATATAATGGCCTCACATATAGTCCTGCACATAATATAATGGCCTCACATATAGTCCTACACATAATATAATGGCCCACATATAGTCCTACACATAATATAATGGCCCACATATAGTCCTACACATAATATAATGGCCCCACATATAGTCCTACACATAATATAAAGGCCCCACATATAGTGCACATAATATAACGGCCCCACATATAGTCCTGCACATAATATAATGGCCTCACATATAGTCCTACACATAATATAATGGCCCCACATATAGTCCTGCACATAATATAATGACCCCACATATAGTGCACATAATATAATGGCCCCACATATAGTCCTGCACATAATATAATGGCCTCACATATAGTCCTACACATAATATAATGGCCCCACAAATAGTCCTACACATAATATAATGGCCTCACATATTGTCCTACACATAATATAATGGCCCCACATATAGTGCACATAATATAATGGCTCCACATATAGTCCTACACATAATATAATAGCCCCACATATAGTCCTGCACATAATATAATGGCCTCACATATAGTCCTACACATAATATAATGGCCCCACATATAGTCCTACACATAATATAATGGCCCCACATATAGTCCTACACATAATATAATGGCCCCACATATAGTCCTACACATAATATAATGGCCCCACATATAGTCCTACACATAATATTATGGCCCCACATATAGTCCTACACATAATATAATGGCCCCACATATAGTCCTACACATAATATAATGGTCCCACATATAGTCCTACACATAATATAATGGCCCCACATATAGTCCTACACATAATATAATGGCCCCACATATAGTCCTACACATAATATTATGGCCCCACATATAGTCCTACACATAATATATTGGCCCCTCATATAGTCCTACACATAATATATTGGCCCCACATATAGTCCTACACATAATATATTGGCCCCTCATATAGTCCTGCACATAATATAATGGCCCCACATATAGTCCTACACATAATATAATGGCCCCACATATAGTCCTGCACATAATATAATGGACCCTCATATAGTCCTACACATAATATAATGGCCCCACATATAGTCCTGCACATAATATAATGGTCCCACATATAGTCCTGCACATAATATAATGGTCCCACATATAGTCCTGCACATAATATAATGGTCCCACATATAGTCCTGCACATAATATAATGGTCCCACATATAGTCCTACACATAATATAAAGACCACACATATAGTCCTGCACATAATATAATGGCCCCACATATAGTCCTACACATAATATAAAGACCACACATATAGTCCTACACATAATATATTGGCCCCTCATATAGTCCTGCACATAATATAATGGCCCCTCATATAGTCCTACACATAATATAATGGCTGCACATATAGCCCTGCACATAATATAATGGCCTCACATATAGTCCTACACATAATATAATGGCCCCTCATATAGTCCTGCACATAATATAATGGCCCCACATATAGTCCTACACATAATATAATGGTCCCACATATAGTCCTGCACATAATATAATGGCCCCACATATAGTCCTACACATAATATAATGGCCCCACATATAGTCCTACACATAATATAATGGCTGCACATATAGCCCTGCACATCATATAATGGCCCCACATATAGTCCTGCACATAATATAAAGACCACACATATAGTCCTGCACATAATATAAAGACCACACATATAGTCCTACACATAATATAATGGCCCCACATATAGTCCTACACATAATATAATGGCCCCTCATATAGCCCTGCACATCATATAATGGCCCCACATATAGTCCTACACATAATATAATGGCCCCTCATATAGCCCTGCACATCATATAATGGCCCCACATATAGTCCTACACATAATATAATGGCCCCACATATAGTCCTACACATAATATAACGGCCCCACATATAGTCCTACACATAATATAATGGCCCCTCATATAGTCCTACACATAATATAATGGCCCCACATATAGTCCTGCACATAATATAAAGACCCCACATATAGTCCTCCACATAATATAATGGACCCTCATATAGTCCTACACATAATATAATGGCCCCACATATAGTCCTACACATAATATAATGGACCCACATATAGTCCTCCACATAATATAATGGACCCTCATATAGTCCTACACATAATATAAAGACCCCACATATAGTCCTGCACATAATATAATGGCCCCTCATATAGTCCTACACATAATATAATGGCCCCACATATAGTCCTGCACATAATATAAAGACCCCACATATAGTCCTGCACATAATATAATGGCCCCACATATAGTCCTACACATAATATAATGGCCCCACATATAGTCCTACACATAATATAATGGACCCACATATAGTCCTCCACATAATATAATGGACCCTCATATAGTCCTACACATAATATAATGGCCCCACATATAGTCCTACACATAATATAATGGCCCCACATATAGTCCTACACATAATATAATGGACCCACATATAGTCCTCCACATAATATAATGGACCCTCATATAGTCCTACACATAATATAAAGACCCCACATATAGTCCTCCACATAATATAATGGCCCCTCATATAGTCCTACACATAATATAATGGCCCCACATATAGTCCTACACATAATATAATGGCCCCACATATAGTCCTACACATAATATAATGGACCCACATATAGTCCTCCACATAATATAATGGACCCTCATATAGTCCTACACATAATATAATGGCCCCACATATAGTCCTGCACATAATATAATGGTCCCACATATAGTCCTGCACATAATATAATGGTCCCACATATAGTCCTACACATAATATAAAGACCACACATATAGTCCTACACATAATATATTGGCCCCTCATATAGTCCTGCACATAATATAATGGTCCCACATATAGTCCTGCACATAATATAAAGACCACACATATAGTCCTACACATAATATATTGGCCCCTCATATAGTCCTGCACATAATATAATGGCCCCACATATAGTCCTACACATAATATAATGGCCCCACATATAGTCCTACATATAATATAATGGCCCCACATATAGTCCTGCACATAATATAATGGCCCCACATATAGTCCTACACATAATATAATGGCCCCACATATAGTCCTGCACATAATATTATGGCCCCACTTATAGTCCTGCACATAATATAATGGCCCCACAAATAGTCCTACACATAATATAATGGTCCCACATATAGTCCTGCACATAATATAATGGCCCCACATATAGTCCTACACATAATATAATGGCCCCCCATATAGTCCTACATATAATATAATGGCCCCACATATAGTCCTACACATAATATAACGGCCCCACATATAGTCCTACACATAATATAATGGCCCCACATATAGTCCTACACATAATATAATGGCCCCACATATAGTCATGCTCATAATATAATGGCCCCACACTTGGTACTACACATAACATAATGTTCCCACATATAGTCCTACATATAATATAATGGCCCCACATATAGTCCTACACATAATATAACGGCCCCACATATAGTCCTACACATAATATAATGGCCCCACATATAGTCCTACACATAATATAATGGCCCCACATATAGTCATGCTCATAATATAATGGCCCCACACTTGGTACTACACATAACATAATGTTCCCAAATATAGTCCTGCACATAATATAATGGCCCCACGTATAGTCCTGCACATAATATAATGGCCTCACATATAGTGCACATAATATAATGGCCCCACATATAGTCCTACACATAATATAATGACCCCACATATAGTCCTACACATAATATAATGGCCCCACATATAGCCCTGCACATAATATAATGGCCTCACATATAGTCCTGCACATTATATAATGGCCCCACATATAGCCCTGCACATAATATGATGGCCTCACATATAGTCCTACACATAATATAATGGTCCCACATATAGTCCTGCACATAATATAATGGCTCCACATATAGTCCTACACATAATATAATGGCCCCACATATAGCCCTGCACATAATATAATGACCCCACATATAGTCCTGCACATAATATAATGGCCCCACATATAGTACTACACATAATATAATGGCCTCACATATAGTCCTGCACATAATATAATGGCCTCACATATAGTCCTACACATAATATAATGGCCCCACATATAGTCCTACACATAATATAATGGCCTCACATATAGTCCTGCACATAATATAATGGCCTCACATATAGTCCTACACATAATATAATGGCCCCACATATAGCCCTGCACATAATATAATGACCCCACATATAGTCCTGCACATAATATAATGGCCCCACATATAGTAAAACACATAATATAATGGCCCCACATATAGTCCTGCACATAATATAATGGCCCCACATATAGTCCTACACATAATATAATGGCCCCTCATGTAGTCCTGCACAGAATATAATGGCCTCACATATAGTCCTTCACATAATATAATGGTCCCACATATAGTCCTACACATAATATAATGGCCCCACATATAGTCCTACACATAATATAATGGCCCCACATATAGTCCTGCACATAATATAAAGACCACACATATAGTCCTACACATAATATAATGGCCCCACATATAGTCCTGCACATAATATAATGGTCCCACATTTAGTCCTGCACATAATATAATGGTCCCATATATAGTCCTACACATAATATAATGGTCCCACATATAGCCCTGCACATAATATAATGGCCCCACATATAGTCCTACACATAATATAATGGCCCCACATATAGTCCTACACATAATATAATGGCCTCACATATAGTCCTACACATAATATAATGGCCCCACATATAGTCCTACACATAATATAATGGTCCCACATATAGTCCTACACATAATATAATGGCCCCACATATAGTCCTACACATAATATAATGGCCCCTCATATAGTCCTGCACATAATATAATGGCCCCTCATATAGTCCTGCACATAATATAATGGCCCCACATATAGTCCTGCACATAATATAATGGCCTCACATATAGTCCTGCACATAATATAATGGCCCCACATATAGTCCTACACATAATATAATGGCCTCACATATAGTCCTACACATAATATAATGGCCTCACATATAGTCCTACACATAATATAATGGCCTCACATATAGTCCTACACATAATATAATGGCCCCACATATAGTCCTACACATAATATAATGGCCTCACATATAGTCCTACACATAATATAATGGCCCCACATATAGTCCTACACATAATATAATGGTCCCACATATAGTCCTACACATAATATAATGGCCCCACATATAGTCCTACACATAATATAATGGCCCCTCATATAGTCCTGCACATAATATAATGGCCCCTCATATAGTCCTGCACATAATATAATGGCCCCACATATAGTCCTGCACATAATATAATGGCCTCACATATAGTCCTGCACATAATATAATGGCCCCACATATAGTCCTACACATAATATAATGGCCTCACATATAGTCCTGCACATAATATAATGGCCCCACATATAGTCCTGCACATAATATAATGGCCTCACATATAGTCCTACACATAATATAATGGCCTCACATATAGTCCTACACATAATATAAAGACCACACATATAGTCCTACACATAATATAATGGCCCCACATATAGTCCTGCACATAATATAATGGTCCCACATTTAGTCCTGCACATAATATAATGGTCCCATATATAGTCCTACACATAATATAATGGCCCCACATATAGTACTGCACATAATATAATGGCTGCACATATAGCCCTGCACATAATATAATGGCCCCACATATAGTCCTACACATAATATAATGACCCCACATATAGTCCTACACATAATATAATGGCCCCACATATAGCCCTGCACATAATATAATGGCCTCACATATAGTCCTGCACATTATATAATGGCCCCACATATAGCCCTGCACATAATATGATGGCCTCACATATAGTCCTACACATAATATAATGGTCCCACATATAGTCCTGCACATAATATAATGGCTCCACATATAGTCCTACACATAATATAATGGCCCCACATATAGCCCTGCACATAATATAATGACCCCACATATAGTCCTGCACATAATATAATGGCCCCACATATAGTACTACACATAATATAATGGCCTCACATATAGTCCTGCACATAATATAATGGCCTCACATATAGTCCTACACATAATATAATGGCCCCACATATAGTCCTACACATAATATAATGGCCTCACATATAGTCCTGCACATAATATAATGGCCTCACATATAGTCCTACACATAATATAATGGCCCCACATATAGCCCTGCACATAATATAATGACCCCACATATAGTCCTGCACATAATATAATGGCCCCACATATAGTAAAACACATAATATAATGGCCCCACATATAGTCCTGCACATAATATAATGGCCCCACATATAGTCCTACACATAATATAATGGCCCCTCATGTAGTCCTGCACAGAATATAATGGCCTCACATATAGTCCTTCACATAATATAATGGTCCCACATATAGTCCTACACATAATATAATGGCCCCACATATAGTCCTACACATAATATAATGGCCCCACATATAGTCCTGCACATAATATAAAGACCACACATATAGTCCTACACATAATATAATGGCCCCACATATAGTCCTGCACATAATATAATGGTCCCACATTTAGTCCTGCACATAATATAATGGTCCCATATATAGTCCTACACATAATATAATGGTCCCACATATAGCCCTGCACATAATATAATGGCCCCACATATAGTCCTACACATAATATAATGGCCCCACATATAGTCCTACACATAATATAATGGTCCCACATATAGTCCTACACATAATATAATGGCCCCACATATAGTCCTACACATAATATAATGGCCCCTCATATAGTCCTGCACATAATATAATGGCCCCTCATATAGTCCTGCACATAATATAATGGCCCCACATATAGTCCTGCACATAATATAATGGCCCCACATATAGTCCTACACATAATATAATGGCCTCACATATAGTCCTACACATAATATAAAGACCACACATATAGTCCTACACATAATATAATGGCCCCACATATAGTCCTGCACATAATATAATGGTCCCACATTTAGTCCTGCACATAATATAATGGTCCCATATATAGTCCTACACATAATATAATGGCCCCACATATAGTACTGCACATAATATAATGGCTGCACATATAGCCCTGCACATAATATAATGGCCCCACATATAGTCCTACACATAATATAATGACCCCACATATAGTCCTACACATAATATAATGGCCCCACATATAGCCCTGCACATAATATAATGGCCTCACATATAGTCCTGCACATTATATAATGGCCCCACATATAGCCCTGCACATAATATGATGGCCTCACATATAGTCCTACACATAATATAATGGTCCCACATATAGTCCTGCACATAATATAATGGCTCCACATATAGTCCTACACATAATATAATGGCCCCACATATAGCCCTGCACATAATATAATGACCCCACATATAGTCCTGCACATAATATAATGGCCCCACATATAGTACTACACATAATATAATGGCCTCACATATAGTCCTGCACATAATATAATGGCCTCACATATAGTCCTACACATAATATAATGGCCCCACATATAGTCCTACACATAATATAATGGCCTCACATATAGTCCTGCACATAATATAATGGCCTCACATATAGTCCTACACATAATATAATGGCCCCACATATAGCCCTGCACATAATATAATGACCCCACATATAGTCCTGCACATAATATAATGGCCCCACATATAGTAAAACACATAATATAATGGCCCCACATATAGTCCTGCACATAATATAATGGCCCCACATATAGTCCTACACATAATATAATGGCCCCTCATGTAGTCCTGCACAGAATATAATGGCCTCACATATAGTCCTTCACATAATATAATGGTCCCACATATAGTCCTACACATAATATAATGGCCCCACATATAGTCCTACACATAATATAATGGCCCCACATATAGTCCTGCACATAATATAAAGACCACACATATAGTCCTACACATAATATAATGGCCCCACATATAGTCCTGCACATAATATAATGGTCCCACATTTAGTCCTGCACATAATATAATGGTCCCATATATAGTCCTACACATAATATAATGGTCCCACATATAGCCCTGCACATAATATAATGGCCTCACATATAGTCCTACACATAATATAATGGCCCCACATATAGTCCTACACATAATATAATGGCCCCACATATAGTCCTGCACATAATATAAAGACCACACATATAGTCCTACACATAATATAATGGCCCCACATATAGTCCTGCACATAATATAATGGTCCCACATTTAGTCCTGCACATAATATAATGGTCCCATATATAGTCCTACACATAATATAATGGTCCCACATATAGTCCTACACATAATATAATGGCCCCACATATAGTCCTACACATAATATAATGGCCTCACATATAGTCCTACACATAATATAATGGCCCCACATATAGTCCTACACATAATATAATGGTCCCACATATAGTCCTACACATAATATAATGGCCCCACATATAGTCCTACACATAATATAATGGCCCCTCATATAGTCCTGCACATAATATAATGGCCCCTCATATAGTCCTGCACATAATATAATGGCCCCACATATAGTCCTGCACATAATATAATGGCCCCACATATAGTCCTGCACATAATATAATGGCCTCACATATAGTCCTACACATAATATAATGGCCTCACATATAGTCCTACACATAATATAAAGACCACACATATAGTCCTACACATAATATAATGGCCCCACATATAGTCCTGCACATAATATAATGGTCCCACATTTAGTCCTGCACATAATATAATGGTCCCATATATAGTCCTACACATAATATAATGGCCCCACATATAGTACTGCACATAATATAATGGCTGCACATATAGCCCTGCACATAATATAATGGCCCCACATATAGTCCTACACATAATATAATGGTCCCACATATAGTCCTACACATAATATAATGGCCCCACATATAGTCCTACACATAATATAATGGCCCCACATAAAGTCCTGCACATAATATAATGGCCTCACATATAGTCCTACACATAATATAATGGCCCCACATATAGTCCTACACATAATATAATGGTCCCACATATAGTCCTACACATAATATAATGGCCCTACATATAGTCCTGCACATAATATAATGGCCTCACATATAGTCCTACACATAATATAATGGCCTCACATATAGTCCTACACATAATATAATGGCCCCTCATATAGTCCTGTACATAATATAATGGTCCCACATATAGTCCTACACATAATATAATGGCTGCACATATAGTCCTGCACATAACATAATGACCCCACATATAGTCCTGCACATAATATAATGGCTCCACATATAGTCCTAGACATAATATAATGGCCTCACATATAGTCCTACACATAATATAATGGCTGCACATATAGTCCTGTACATAATATAATGGCTCCACATATAGTCCTGCACATAATATAATGGCCTCACATATAGTCCTGTACATAATATAATGGCTCCACATATAGTCCTACACATAATATAATGGCCTCACATATAGTCCTGGACATAATATAATGGCTCCACATATAGTCCTACACATAATATAATGGCTGCACATATAGTCCTGCACATAATATAATGACCCCACATATAGTCCTACACATAATATAATGGCCTCACATATAGTCCTACACATAATATAATGGCCCCTCATATAGTCCTGTACATAATATAATGGCCCCACATATAGTCCTACACATAATATAATAGCCCCACATATAGTCCTGCACATAATATAATGGCCCCACAAATAGTCCTGCACATAATATAATGGCCCCACATATAGTCCTGCACATAATATAATGGCCCCACATATAGTCCTGCACATAATATAATGGCTGCACATATAGTCCTACACATAATATAATAGCCCCACATATAGTCCTGCACATAATATAATGGCCCCACAAATAGTCCTGCACATAATATAATGGCCCCACATATAGTCCTGCACATAATATAATGGCCCCACATATAGTCCTGCACATAATATAATGGCCCCACATATAGTCCTGCACATAATATAATGGCCCCACATATAGTCCTGCACATAATATAATGGCCCCACATATAGTCCTGCACATAATATAATGGCCCCACACTTGGTCCTACACATAATATAATGGCCCCACATATAGTCCTACACATAATATAATGGCCCCACATATAGTCCTGCACATAATATAATGGCTCCACATATAGTCCTGCACATAATATAATGGCCCCACACTTGGTCCTACACATAATATAATGGCCCCACATATAGTCCTACACATAATATAATGGCCCCACATATAGTCCTGCACATAATATAATGGCCCCACATATAGTCCTGCACATAATATAATGGCCCCACACTTGGTCCTACACATAATATAATGGCCCCACATATAGTCCTACACATAATATAATGGCCCCACATATAGTCCTGCACATAATATAATGGCCCCACATATAGTCCTGCACATAATATAATGGCCTCACATATAGTCCTGCACATAATATAATGGCCCCACATATAGTCCTACACATAATATAATGGTCCCACATATAGTCCTACACATAATATAATGGCTGCACATATAGCCCTGCACATAATATAATGGCCTCACATATAGTCCTGCACATTATATAAAGAGCACACATATAGTCCTACCCATAATGTAATGACCCCACATATAGTCCTGCACATAATATAATGGCCCCACATACAGTCCTGCACATAATATAAAGACCACACATATAGTCCTACTCATAATGTAATGACCCCACATATAGTCCTACACCTAATATAATGGCCCCACATATAGTACTACACATAATATAATGGCCTCACATATAGCACTACACATAATATAATGGCCCCACATATAGTCCTGCACATAATATAATGGCCCCACATAAAGTACTACACATAATATAATGGCCTCACATATAGTCCTGCACATAATATAATGGCCTCACATATAGTCCTACACATAATATAATGGCCCCACATATAGTCCTACACATAATATAATGGCCCCACATATAGTCCTGTACATAATATAATGGCACCACATACAGTCCTGTACATAATATAATGGCCCCACATATAGTCCTGCACATAATATAATGGCCCCACATATAGTCCTGCACATAATATAATGGCCCCACATATAGTCCTGCACATAATATAATGGCCCCACATATAGTCCTGCACATAATATAATGGCCCCACACTTGGTCCTACACATAATATAATGGCCCCACATATAGTCCTACACATAATATAATGGCCCCACATATAGTCCTGCACATAATATAATGGCCCCACATATAGTCCTGCACATAATATAATGGCCCCACACTTGGTCCTACACATAATATAATGGCCCCACATATAGTCCTACACATAATATAATGGCCCCACATATAGTCCTGCACATAATATAATGGCCCCACATATAGTCCTGCACATAATATAATGGCCCCACACTTGGTCCTACACATAATATAATGGCCCCACATATAGTCCTACACATAATATAATGGCCCCACATATAGTCCTACACATAATATAATGGCCCCACATATAGTCCTACACATAATATTATGGCCCCACATATAGTCCTACACATAATATAATGGCCCCACATATAGTCCTACACATAATATAATGGTCCCACATATAGTCCTACACATAATATAATGGCCCCACATATAGTCCTACACATAATATAATGGCCCCACATATAGTCCTACACATAATATTATGGCCCCACATATAGTCCTACACATAATATATTGGCCCCTCATATAGTCCTACACATAATATATTGGCCCCACATATAGTCCTACACATAATATATTGGCCCCTCATATAGTCCTGCACATAATATAATGGCCCCACATATAGTCCTACACATAATATAATGGCCCCACATATAGTCCTGCACATAATATAATGGACCCTCATATAGTCCTACACATAATATAATGGCCCCACATATAGTCCTGCACATAATATAATGGTCCCACATATAGTCCTGCACATAATATAATGGTCCCACATATAGTCCTGCACATAATATAATGGTCCCACATATAGTCCTGCACATAATATAATGGTCCCACATATAGTCCTACACATAATATAAAGACCACACATATAGTCCTGCACATAATATAATGGCCCCACATATAGTCCTACACATAATATAATGGCCCCACATATAGTCCTACACATAATATAATGGCCCCACATATAGTCCTACACATAATATAATGGCCCCACATATAGTCCTGTACATAATATAATGGCACCACATACAGTCCTGTACATAATATAATGGCCCCACATATAGTCCTGCACATAATATAATGGCCCCACATATAGTCCTACACATAATATAATGGCCCCACATATAGTCCTGCACATAATATAATGGCCCCACATATAGTCCTGCACATAATATAATGGCCCCACACTTGGTCCTACACATAATATAATGGCCCCACATATAGTCCTATACATAATATAATGGCCCCACATATAGTCCTGCACATAATATAATGGCCCCACATATAGTCCTGCACATAATATAATGGCCCCACACTTGGTCCTACACATAATATAATGGCCTCACATATAGTCCTGCACATAATATAATGGCCTCACATATAGTCCTGCACATAATATAATGGCCTCACATATAGTCCTACACATAATATAATGGCCCCACATATAGTCCTACACATAATATAAAGGCCCCACATATAGTCCTGTACATAATATAATGGCACCACATACAGTCCTGTACATAATATAATGGCCCCACATATAGTCCTGCACATAATATAATGGCCCCACATATAGTCCTACACATAATATAATGGCCCCACATATAGTCCTGCACATAATATAATGGCCCCACATATAGTCCTGCACATAATATAATGGCCCCACACTTGGTCCTACACATAATATAATGGCCCCACATATAGTCCTACACATAATATAATGGCCCCACATATAGTCCTGCACATAATATAATGGCCCCACATATAGTCCTGCACATAATATAATGGCCCCACACTTGGTCCTACACATAATATAATGGCCCCACATATAGTCCTACACATAATATAATGGCCCCACATATAGTCCTGCACATAATATAATGGCCCCACATATAGTCCTGCACATAATATAATGGCCTCACATATAGTCCTGCACATAATATAATGGCCCCACATATAGTCCTACACATAATATAATGGTCCCACATATAGTCCTACACATAATATAATGGCTGCACATATAGCCCTGCACATAATATAATGGCCTCACATATAGTCCTGCACATTATATAAAGAGCACACATATAGTCCTACCCATAATGTAATGACCCCACATATAGTCCTGCACATAATATAATGGCCCCACATACAGTCCTGCACATAATATAAAGACCACACATATAGTCCTACTCATAATGTAATGACCCCACATATAGTCCTACACCTAATATAATGGCCCCACATATAGTACTACACATAATATAATGGCCTCACATATAGCACTACACATAATATAATGGCCCCACATATAGTCCTGCACATAATATAATGGCCCCACATAAAGTACTACACATAATATAATGGCCTCACATATAGTCCTGCACATAATATAATGGCCTCACATATAGTCCTGCACATAATATAATGGCCTCACATATAGTCCTACACATAATATAATGGCCCCACATATAGTCCTACACATAATATAATGGCCCCACATATAGTCCTGTACATAATATAATGGCACCACATACAGTCCTGTACATAATATAATGGCCCCACATATAGTCCTACACATAATATAATGGCCCCACATATAGTCCTGTACATAATATAATGGCACCACATATAGTCCTGCACATAATATAATGGCCCCACATATAGTCCTGCACATAATATAATGGCCCCACATATAGTCCTGCACATAATATAATGGCCCCACACTTGGTCCTACACATAATATAATGGCCCCACAAATAGTCCTACACATAATATAATGGCCCCACATATAGTCCTGGACATAATATAATGGCTGCACATATAGTCCTACACATAATATAATGGCCCCACATATAGTCCTGCACATAATATAATGGCTGCACATATAGTCCTACACATAATATAATGGCCCCACATATAGTCCTGCACATAATATAATGGCTGCACATATAGTCCTACACATAATATAATGGCCTCACATATAGTCCTACACATAATATAATGGCCCCACATATAGTCCTGCACATAATATAATGGCCCCACATATAGTCCTGCACATAATATAATGGCCCCACACTTGGTCCTACACATAATATAATGGCCCCACATATAGTCCTACACATAATATAATGGCCCCACATATAGTCCTGGACATAATATAATGGCTGCACATATAGTCCTACACATAATATAATGGCCCCACATATAGTCCTGCACATAATATAATGGCCCCACATATAGTCCTGCACATAATATAATGGCCCCACATATAGTCCTGCACATAATATAATGGCCCCACATATAGTCCTGCACATAATTTAATGGCCCCACATATAGTCCTGCACATAATATAATGGCCCCAGATATAGTACTGCACATAATATAATGGCCCCACATATAGTCCTACACATAATATAATGGCCCCACACTTGGTCCTACACATAATATAATGGCCCCACATATAGTCCTACACATAATATAATGGCCCCACATATAGTCCTGCACATAATATAATGGCTGCACATATAGTCCTGCACATAATATAATGGCCCCACAAATAGTCTTGCACATAATATAATGGCCTCACATATAGTCCTGCACATAATATAATGGCCCCACATATAGTCCTACACATAATATAATGATCCCACATATAGTCCTACACATAATATAATGGCTGCACATATAGTCCTGCACATAATATAAAGACCACACATATAGTCCTACCCATAATGTAATGACCCCACATATAGTACTACACATAATATAATGGCCTCACATACAGTCCTGTACATAATATAAAGACCACACATATAGTCCTACACATAATATAATGGCCCCACATATAGTCCTACACATAATATAATGGTCCCACATATAGTCCTACACATAATATAATGGCCCCACATTTAGTCCTACACATAATATAATGGCCTCACATATAGTGCACATAATGTAATGACCCCACATATAGTACTACACATAATATAATGGCCTCAAATATAGTCCTACACATAATATAATGGCCCCACATATAGTCCTGCACATAATATAATGGCCCCACATATAGTCCTGCACATAATATAATGGCCCCACATATAGTCCTGCACATAATATAATGGCCCCACATATAGTCCTGCACATAATATAATGGCCCCACATATAGTCCTGCACATAATATAATGGCCCCACATATAGTCCTGCACATAATATAATGGCCCCACACTTGGTCCTACACATAATATAATGGCCCCACATATAGTCCTACACATAATATAATGGCCTCACATATAGTCCTACACATAATATAATGGCCCCACATATAGTCCTGCACATAATATAATGACCCCACATATAGTCCTGCACATAATATAATGGCCCCACATATAGTCCTGCACATAATATAATGGCCCCACACTTGGTCCTACACATAATATAATGGCCCCACATATAGTCCTACACATAATATAATGGCCCCACATATATTCCTGCACATAATATAATGGCTGCACATATAGTCCTACACATAATATAATGGCCCCACAAATAGTCCTGCACATAATATAATGGCCCCACATATAGTCCTGCACATAATATAATGGCATCACATATAGTCCTGCACATAATATAATGGCCCCACATATAGTCCTACACATAATATAATGGCCCCACATATAGTCCTACACATAATATAATGGTCCCACATATAGCCCTGCACATAATATAATGGCCTCACATATAGTCCTGCACATAATATAAAGACCACACATATAGTCCTACCCATAATGTAATGACCTCACATATAGTCCTACACATAATATAATGGCCCCACATACAGTCCTGCACATAATATAAAGACCACACATATAGTCCTACCCATAATGTAATGACCCCACATATAGTACTACACATAATATAATGGCCTCACATATAGTACTACACATAATATAATGGCCCCACATATAGTCCTGCACATAATATAATGGCCCCACATATAGTCCTACACATAATATAATGGCCCCACATATCTTCCTGCACATAATATAATGGCCCCACATATAGTCCTACACATAATATAATGGCCCCTCATATAGTCCTGCACATAATATAATGGCCCCACATATCTTCCTGCACATAATATAATGGCCCCACATATAGTCCTACACATAATATAATGGTCCCACATATAGTCCTACACATAATATAATGGCCCCACATATAGTCCTACACATAATATAATGGTCCAACATATAGTCCTGCACATAATATAATGGCCTCACATATAGTCCTGCACATAATATAATGGCCCCACATATAGTCCTACACATAATATAATGGCCCCTCATATAGTCCTGCACATAATATAATGGCCCCACATATCTTCCTGCACATAATATAATGGCCTCACATATAGTCCTACACTTAATATAATGGCCCCACATATAGTCCTACACATAATATAATGGCCCGTCATATAGTCCTGCACATAATATAATGGCCCCACATATCTTCCTGCACATAATATAATGGCCCCACATATAGTCCTACACATAATATAATGGTCCCACATATAGTCCTACACATAATATAATGGCCCCACATATAGTCCTACACATAATATAATGGCCCCTCATATAGTCCTGCACATAATATAATGGCCTCACATATTGTACTACACATAATATAATGGCCCCACATATCTTCCTGCACATAATATAATGGCCCCACATATAGTCCTACACATAATATAATGGTCCCACATATAGTCCTACACATAATATAACGGCCTCACATATAGTGCACATAATATAATGGCCTCACATATAGTCCTACACATAATATAACGGCCTCACATATAGTGCACATAATATAATGGTCCCACATATACTACTACAAATAATATAATGGCCCCACATATAGTTCTGCACATAATATAATGGCCTCACATATAGTCCTGCACATAATATAATGGCCCCACATATAGTCCTACACATAATATAATGGCCTCACATATAGTCCTACACATAATATAATGGCCCCACATATAGTCCTACACACAATATAATGGCCCCACATATAGCCCTGCACATAATATAATGGCCCCACATATAGTCCTACACATAATATAATGGCCTCACATATAGTCCTGCACATAATATAATGGCCCCACATATAGTCCTACACATAATATAATGGCCCCACATATAGCCCTGCACATAATATAATGGCCCCTCATATAGTCCTGCACATAATATAATGGCCCCACATATAGTCCTGCACATAATATAATGGCCTCACATATAGTCCTGCACATAATATAATGGCCCCACATATAGTCCTACACATAATATAATGGCCTCACATATAGTCCTACACATAATATAATGGCCTCACATATAGTCCTACACATAATATAATGGTCCCACATATAGTCATACACATAATATAATGGCCCCACATATAGCCCTGCACATAATATAATGGCCTCACATATAGTCCTACACATAATATTATGGCCCCACATATAGTCCTACACATAATATAATGGCCCCACATATAGCCCTGCACATAATATAATGGCCCCACATATAGTCCTACACATAATATAATAGTCCCACATATAGTCCTACACATAATATAATGGCCCCACATATAGTCCTACACATAATATAATGGCCCCACATATAGTCCTGCACATAATATAATGGCTGCACATATAGTCCTACACATAATATAATGGCCCCACAAATAGTCCTGCACATAATATAATGGCCCCACATATAGTCCTGGACATAATATAATGGCCCCACATATAGTCCTACACATAATATAATGGCTGCACATATAGTCCTACACATAATATAATGGCTGCACATATAGTCCTGCACATAATATAATGGCTGCACATATAGTCCTGCACATAATATAATGGCCCCACATATAGTCCTGCACATAATATAATGGCTGCACATATAGTCCTACACATATTATAATGGACCCACAAATAGTCCTACACATAATATAATGGCTGCACATATAGCCCTGCACATAATATAATGGCCTCACATATAGTCCTGCACATAATATAAAGACCACACATATAGTCCTACCCATAATGTAATGACCCCACATATAGTCCTACACATAATATAATGGCCTCACATATAGTCCTGCTCATAATATAATGGCCTCACATATAGTCCTGCACATAATATAATGGCCCCACATATAGTCCTACACATTATATAATGGCCTCACATATAGTCCTGCACATAATATAATGGCCTCACATATAGTCCTGCACATAATATAATGGCCTCACATATAGTCCTACACATAATATAATGGCCCCACATACAGTCCTGCACATAATATAAAGACCACACATATAGTCCTACCCATAATGTAATGACCCCACATATAGTCCTACACATAATATAATGGCCTCACATATAGTCCTGCACATAATATAATGGCCTCACATATAGTCCTGCACATAATATAATGGCCCCACATACAGTCCTGCACATAATATAAAGACCACACATATAGTCCTACCCATAATGTAATGACCCCACATATAGTCCTACACATAATATAATGGCCTCACATATAGTCCTGCTCATAATATAATGGCCTCACATATAGTCCTGCACATAATATAATGGCCCCACATATAGTCCTACACATTATATAATGGCCTCACATATAGTCCTGCACATAATATAATGGCCTCACATATAGTCCTGCACATAATATAATGGCCTCACATATAGTCCTACACATAATATAATGGCCCCACATACAGTCCTGCACATAATATAAAGACCACACATATAGTCCTACCCATAATGTAATGACCCCACATATAGTCCTACACATAATATAATGGCCTCACATATAGTCCTGCACATAATATAATGGCCTCACATATAGTCCTGCACATAATATAATGGCCCCACATATAGTCCTGCACATAATATAATGGCCCCACATATAGTACTACACATAATATAATGGCCTCACATATAGTCCTGCACATAATATAATGGCCTCACATATAGTGCACATAATATAATGGCCCCACATATAGTCCTGCACATAATATAATGGCCTCACATATAGTCCTGCACATAATATAATGGCCCCACATATAGTCCTACACATAATATAATGGCCTCACATATAGTCCTGCACATAATATAATGGCCCCACATATAGTCCTACACATAATATAATGGCCTCACATATAGTCCTGCACATAATATAATGGCCTCACATATAGTCCTGCACATAATATAATGGCCCCACATATAGTACTACACATAATATAATGGCCTCACATATAGAACTGCACATAATATAATGGCCTCACATATAGTCCTGCACATAATATAATGGCCCCACATATAGTACTACACATAATATAATGGCCTCACATATAGTCCTGCACATAATATAATGGCCTCACATATAGTCCTGCACATAATATTATGGCCTCACATATGGCAGACGCGGTACTGTATAAGGAGCGTGTCTCTGACTGGGGAGCACACAGAGAGCTGCACGTAAAGAATGTCTGTGCCAGTTCCCCCCTAGCATCACTCCCCCCTTAGTGATGCACTAATTGGAAGACCCCCAGCCGGCCAGTGGGCACTAGAGGGGAGGGGTCCTACGGCCACTCCTACAGGGGTTAAATCCAGGTGTCCGGCCAGGAACTTTCTCTTTCACTCTCGGCAGGACACCTGGAAGCTTTTGTCTGTGCCCCTGCAGTGATGTCGGACCCCCTGGTTGCGGCCCTGTTGAAGGGAGCGGCACAGAAAGGTGAGCACTGGCTTCAGGCCATTTTTACCGGGGTCAGGGCTCAGCTTTCTGTCCCCTCTCCTCCCCCCTGCTCACAATCCCCTCACCTGGTGGTCCGGCTAGAGTCGTCTCCCCTGGGCCCTCAGGTTGCTCCATGTCCGGCTCTCCTCAGCCGCGGATCGGCACGCCGGCTACAGGTCGTTCTGCGATGGGTGCCGGGGGTACGGAGGGTGGAGCTGCCTGGATACCTGCGCCCCCCTCTGGTCCGCAGCTGTCCGAGGCCCGACCAGCGTCGGGCGGGCATAGGCGGCGGAGTAGGGCCGGGCGACGCACCCGCCATAGAAATGTTTACAGTCCCCCGTCAGGGGGGGCGGCGGGTCGCGCCGTTCCGCCCGCGGCACCGCCACTTTCCCCGCCTGCAGCTCTGGCTGCAGGCGGTGTGTCGGCGTGCAGCCCCGGGCGGTTAGAGCCCTCGCCCCAATCCCCGGTCGCGCCGTTCTGCCCGCGGCGCCGCCACTTTCCCCTCCTGCAGCTCCGGGGGCAGCAGCGGGGGTGTGCAGCGCCGGGCGGTTAGAGGTATCGCCCCAACCCCCGGCCGCTCCAGGGCCGCTGCGGGCGATACAGGGGGGAAAGGCGGTCCGCCCGCTTACCCCGCGCCCCAGAGCGGCTCCAGGTCGGGGAGGGGGCGGCCTCGCAGCTGCCGGCATCTTCCGGCTCCCTCCTCGGGCTTGGTCCGGCACCGGGGAAAAGCTCCACCCACCAACTTCCTGTCTCCGCCCACCCACTTCCGGTCATCGGATCCCAGCGAGGAGAACAGCGCTAACCAGTTCTCCATTACCTTCCCTGCGGGCACATATACGCTGCCCGCAGGGTGTAACCTGGAGGCTGGTTTTAACCCCTCACGTTCCCCAGAGCGCGCTGTTCGGTCGAACTCGACTGAACAGCGTGCTGATTTGTCACCGGGCGTGACCTCTAGCCTACCCCCGGCAGGCGCAGCACTGATGCCTGTACGGGGGTATCAGGGGTCAGGCCAGAGAGGTCATAGGGTGGCTGAAGAGCGTGTTGTTCGGTCCCTTAGGACCGAGCAAGGCGCTCAACAGCCGCAAAGCAGGAATCACGGCGACATCTCAGTAAACGCACCAAGCACAGACACATTCTCACCTCCCCCCACTGCCCAAAACCTTAATAAAAATCTTCCGTTAACCACCGCCCCGTCAAATCCCAGCAATAGGGAAGAATACAGTTACCTCCTTACGCCCCCCCCCTCTTCTAATTAGCACTGCAGGACCATCTACGGCCAATAATCCCCCTCTGTCTACTCATAGAATTCCCCCCATTACACCGCATTATAACGGCGGACGAAGGCGTAGACGCCGCACGTCCTCCCAATCTTCCTCCGATAACTCCCTTCGCCGTTCCCGCTACTCCTCTAAACGCCACTACCGTCGCAGACGCAGCTCCCATAGGAGCCGCCGCAGATCCCGGCCACAGGATGGCCGTCATCAGCAACATCCGAGGGGTCCGATGTATCGCTAAGTCCGGATAGGAGTCATCATGCACGCGGCAAGTCCTCTAAATCACGGTCACCCTCTAGGGCTATCAGCCGGGGAGAACAATCCCCCGCGGCTTCCAGCCACAACAACCACCACGCAGTCACGGAAGACAGAGCCATCAATCCACCACCACGTGGTAGTAATCGGGCTCCAACGCACGATAATCAGTGCATCGGCCAGCACATCGGCCAGTCCCTCGCTGTAGCGGGAGCCAGAGTTTCCCCGTCCTGCGACATCCCCCCGTCAACATCTGCGGGGGTTCCTCCAGGATCGGTGTCCACTCGTCCAGAGTCACACAGCGGTGAGTGTACCAAGGATAGCGAGGAAACGTTATGCTACGGGGTTATTGTAAAGGAAATGGAGATAACTTCAGCGTTAAAGGAGATAATCCTACAATTAACTCATGCAAGGGGAAATGTGGTGAACAATTCAACACCACAGTCCACTAATCTACACAAAGACGCCTTCTTCTGCGGGATCAGCCCGCTAGGCGCTCATATAGATCAGGAAACTAGACTGAAAATCTGGAACAACGATTATATTGATATTTGGTCGCTGTTATCAACGGACCAACAAACGGTTGATAGAGCTAACGAAAGGGGTTTCGATAGAGGGAGATCAAAAATCGGGTTAACCATGAATAATTGGCTCCAGGCCTTCGCAGTATTAGTCCACAACTGCAGGTCAGAACTCAGTGGTCGTGCAAAAAACCGGGGCCTGCTGGCTATATAACGAGGGAAACTGCCGTTTCCACAATTTATGCAAATTCAGACATGACTGTTCCGCTTGCGGGGGGGGACACCCAGCGTCAAGGTGCATTTGTCAGGCATACAAAGGGCCTACAAGGCTGAACCCCTGTGAGCGCAACCGCGATGGCCCCCTGGCTAAATCTCTACCCCAATAAGGAAGCGGCTCAGCAGTTGCAGGCAGGATTCTCTGACGGGTTCTTTCTTCCCTTTAGGTTAACAAGAACGCCAACCCTATCTGATAACCTAAAATCGGCTCGCGAATTCCCCAAAATCTTAGACAAAAAATCATCAAGGAGGTGGAAATGGGTAGGGTAGCAGGCCCCTTTAAGTCGCTCCCCTTCAAAAACATTAAAATATCTACATTAGGCATCATACCAAAAAAGGAACCCGGTAAATACCGCCTAATCCATCATTTATCTCACCCAAAGGGCGATTCGGTTAACAACGCAATTTTCCCAGAAGAAGCTTCCGTCTCATACGCGTTGTTCGATAAAGCGGTAGAATTAGTACGGGCAGCCGGACCCGGCGCCCTACTAGCCAAATCCGACATAGAATCGGCATTCCGGTTACTACCCGTGCACCCCGAATGTTTCCACTTTCTGGGCTGCAAAGTGGACCAATACTATTACTTCGACATGTGCCTCCCAATGGGATGTTCCATCTCATGTCACTATTTCGAGCTATTCAACACGTAGTTCGGTACGAAACGGGCAGTAAATCCCTAATTCACTACCTCGACGATTTCCTGTTTGTCGGCCCCAGAAATTCTAAACTCTGCTCCAATCTACTAGAAAAATTCAAATCTATCTCACTGAAATTCGGCGTGCCCTTGTCACCGGAAAAAACGGAGGGACCATGTAATGTATTGCCCTTTCTGGGCATTGAAATAGATACCAAGATGATGGTTTTCTGATTACCAGAGGATAAAATACAAAAAACCCTGCAAAGGTTGAAAAGCTTCCTCGAAGTTAACAAGGTAACCCTACAGCAAATGCAGGCGTTATTGGGTCTACTGACCTTCGCCTGCCGCGTAATGCCGGTCGGCAGAGCTTTCTCGCGCAGACTATCCCTGGCAACAAAAGGCGCTTCTTAGCCCGGCCCTAGAATTAGGCTCACTCGTTCGCTAAAAGCAGATCTGCTGGTATGGCAGACGTTCCTACAATCGTACAACGGTCACACGTGCGTCATGGCTAGAGAGATCACAAGCAAGGAATTAGGGCTGACAATAGGGTGGAACAAAAAAGAGGGTTTCGCAGCAATCTATAAAAACCAATGGTGCAAATCTGGTTGGCCAGAGAAATGGACGACAACAATGTGGGGGCAAGACCCGGCCCTATGGGAATTGTTTGTGGTTGTAGCAGCGTTGGAGATATGGGCCGATCAGTTGAGGAACATGAACATTCATTTCCAAACTAAAAATGTGAAAACAGCGAAGAGTTTAAATCACATGTCTTCTTCATCCTTTCCCATACTCGCTCTCTTGCGACGGCTTGCACTGATATGCCTAGAAAACAATATTTGGTGTAGAGCCACCGTGGTGGCGGAAGTCGACGAGAATATCATTAACCCATTGTTATTTTCCAATAGGCAGGCTTTCAGAATCCAGCAGCCCAACGCGCAACCCCCGGGGTATTCGGTGTCCACAGTCCCTGTGGGACACAGTGGCCAATCATTGATGCCCTTAATCCGGGCCTCTGTTTCGCCAGCTACCTGGCACGTGTATGGTAAGGCTTGGGAGGAGTGGTGCTCACTAATTCGGGGTAGGCCAGTCGATAAATGCGACCGAGCACGAAGCGCGGTGACAACCGATTTCTTATTACGGATGAGGGAAAGTGGGGCGTCGGGCTCACCTCGGCACAACGGAAATTATCGGGGCTAGCATTTTTCTTTCAATTATTGGGTTGGGTACACGTAACTAAGTCCTTTTGCATAAGACAGGCCATAAAAGGTTTGGAAAAGGCTTCAGCCAAGCCAAGAATGTCGCCGCCCCATTTCTCTGAGACTATTGCAGGACCTGATTGCGATATCCCCGTCGGTCTGCTTATCGCAATATGAGGCGGCCCTCATATCAGCAACTTTTGCGACCGTCTTTTTCGGAGCGCTGCGTATCACCGAATTGCTACCGCGGTCAAAAAACGCGTCGGAAGGAGGCCTAACTAATGAGGACATAGTTATATGCAGTGACGCCCTGCGCATCAGGGTTAGAAAATCCAAATGCGATCCCACTGGTAGGGGCACATGGGTACTGTTTAACTCCACAGATGGCCCAGCTTGCCCGCTAAAAATGGTTAGAAGATACGCCGGGATAAGACACGCTGGTAGATTTTTCTTCACTCATACAGACGGGCCCCCTATGACCAAGTACCAATTTCAGGCGATGTTCAAGCTATGCTTGAAAAAAAAAAAAAATGGCGCAAATCCAAAAGAGTACGGAACACATTCGTTCCTCATAGGGGCAGCCACAGAAGCAGCTAGGGCAGGAGTGTCAGAGGCCGAGGTGCAGAGAATGGGTCGTTGGAAGTCCGCATGCTTCTTCAGATACATAAGACCCGACTTGCTTAATTAACATGTGTTGTCTCTTTCAGGGGTTGATGTTTGGGTTGTAGGAGATTCCTACGTTTACTGGGCCGAAAAGAGGGCCAAACTGCGGCCAGGAGGAACAAATCTTTACCTCCCGGGCATGAAAGTTAACTGAAGGGGTGTCAGAGGCCTCCAGTGGAAACAGGTGTTTAAAGAGATGGTTGGCATAATGGTGGTACACGCGAGTGGCAATGACCTGGGCAAACAAAAGGTGGCCGAATTGTACAAATGGGTGACAATGGATATGGAAAGGTTCAGCTGTCTATTCAGGAACATGATACTGGTGTGGTCGGATATAACACCATGGGCCGTTTGGCGAGGAGTAAGAGATAAAAAAGCCATAGAGTGGACAAGAAGGAAATTCAACGCGCGGATTGGAAAATATGTGAGAGGAAGAGGCGGTATCGTGATTCGTCACCTCCCGTTACAAGGGGATAACACGCCACAATTAAGACCGGACGGAGTTCACCTAACGGACATTGGCCTCGATATTTTTCTGTCTGGTTTACAGGATGGGGTTGAACAGGCCCTAACATCGAGCGGTGGGGTCGGAGTCCCGCGTAGTTAATACACGGGATCCTCCGTGGCGGAAAAAGCGGAGGAGGGCAAAGGTCGTAACCGCTCGTTGGGCCAATTCCCCTGTCGATCACTGACAGGAGCTCGGCGCGAGCCGCTCGTTACGATATGTAATTGCCCTTTCTCCGATTATTTAATTAATAAACTGTGACCGACCTGTTCAACCCACCTAGGACTGTGTGTGTTTCATTACGGGATTGATGGGAGGGGGGAAGGCACTGGTTACGACACCCAGGTCTCCACAGTCTGGCAGACGCGGTACTGTATAAGGAGCGTGTCTCTGACTGGGGAGCACACAGAGAGCTGCACGTAAAGAATGTCTGTGCCAGTTCCCCCCTAGCATCACTCCCCCCTTAGTGATGCACTAATTGGAAGACCCCCAGCCGGCCAGTGGGCACTAGAGGGGAGGGGTCCTACGGCCACTCCTACAGGGGTTAAATCCAGGTGTCCGGCCAGGAACTTTCTCTTTCACTCTCGGCAGGACACCTGGAAGCTTTTGTCCCACCCACCCTCCCTTTTAAAGGCTAATGATTAAACTAACCCCCAGGAGAATGTAAATGTGTGAATTATGTTATAAGAGTTAAAAAAAAAAAAAAAAAAAATTTTTATTACGTATGTTGTTATAACTAACCCTGGTAACCTTTATTAAGTCACAGCGGAAAAAGCGGAGGAGGGCAAAGGTCGTAACCGCTCGTTGGGCCAATTCCCCTGTCGATCACTGACAGGAGCTCGGCGCGAGCCGCTCGTTACGATATGTAATTGCCCTTTCTCCGATTATTTAATTAATAAACTGTGACCGACCTGTTCAACCCACCTAGGACTGTGTGTGTTTCATTACGGGATTGATGGGAGGGGGGAAGGCACTGGTTACGACACCCAGGTCTCCACAGTCTAGTCCTGCACATAATATAATGGCCCCACATATAGTACTACACATAATATAATGGCCTCACATATAGTCCTGCACATTATATAATGGCCCCACATATAGTCCTGCACATAATATAATGGCCTCACATATAGTCCTGCACATAATATAATGGCCCCACATATAGTCCTGCACATAATATAATGGCCCCACATATAGTACTACACATAATATAATGGCCTCACATATAGTCCTGCACATAATATAATGGCCCCACATATAGTACTACACATAATATAATGGCCTCACATATAGAACTGCACATAATATAATGGCCTCACATATAGTCCTGCACATAATATAATGGCCCCACATATAGTACTACACATAATATAATGGCCTCACATATAGTCCTGCACATAATATGATGGCCTCACATATAGTCCTGCACATAATATAATGGCCCCACATATAGTACTACACATAATATAATGGCCTCACATATAGTCCTGCACATAATATAATGGCCTCACATATAGTGCACATAATATAATGGCCCCACATATAGTCCTACACATAATATAGTGGCCTCACATATAGTCCTACACATAATATAATGGCCCCACATATACTGTAGTATTACACATAATATAATGGCCCCACATATAGTCCTACACATAATATAATGGCCCCACATATAGTCCTGCACATAATATAATGGCCCCACATATCGTACTACACATAATATAATGGCCTCACATATAGTCCTGCACATAATATAATGGCCTCACATATAGTCCTGCACATAATATAATGGCCCCACATATAGTACTACACATAATATAATGGCCTCACATATAGTCCTGCACATAATATAATGGCCTCACATATAGTCCTGCACATAATATAATGGCCTCACATATAGTGCACATAATATAATGGCCCCACATATAGTCCTACACATAATATAATGGCCTCACATATAGTCCTGCACATAATATAATGGCCCCACATATAGTACTACACGTAGTATAATGGCCTCACATATAGTCCTACACATAATATAATGGCCCCACATATAGTCCTGCACATAATATAATGGCCCCACATATAGTCCTACACATAATATAATGGCCTCACATATAGTCCTGCACATAATATAATGGCCCCACATATAGTACTACACATAATATAATGGCCCCACATATAGTCCTACACTTAATATATTGGCCCCATATATAGTCCTACACATAATATAATGGCCTCACATATAGTCCTGCACATAATATAATGGCCCCACATATAGTACTACACATAATATAATGGCCCCACATATAGTCCTACACTTAATATATTGGCCCCATATATAGTCCTACACATAATATAATGGCCTCACATATAGTCCTACACATAATATAATGGCCTCACATATAGTCCTGCACATAATATAATGGCCCCACATATAGTCCTGCACATAATATAATGGCCCCACATATAGTCCTACACATAATATAATGGCCTCACATATAGTCCTGCACATAATATAATGGCCCCACATATAGTACTACACATAATATAATGGCCCCACATATAGTCCTACACTTAATATAATGGCCCCACATATAGTCCTACACTTAATATAATGGCCTCACATATAGTCCTGCACATAATATAATGGCCTCACATATAGTCCTTCACATAATATAATGGCCTCACATATAGTACTACACATAATATAATGGCCTCACATATAGTCCTGCACATAATATACTGGCCCCACATATAGTCCTGCACATAATATAATGGCCTCACATATAGTCCTGCACATAATATAATGGCCCCACATATAGTCCTACACATAATATAATGGCCTCACATATAGTCCTGCACATAATATAATGGCCCCACATATAGTACTACACATAATATAATGGCCCCACATTTAGTCCTGCACATAATATAATGGCCTCACATATAGTCCTGCACATAATATAATGGCCCCACATATAGTCCAGCACATAATATAATGGCCTCACATATAGTACTACACATAATATAATGGCCCCACATATAGTCCTACACATAATATAATGGCCCCACATATAGTGCACATAATATAATGGCCCCACATATAGTACTACACATAATATAATGGCCCCACATATAGTGCACATAATATAATGGCCCCACATATAGTCCTGCACATAATATAATGGCCCCACATATAGTCCTGCACATAATATACTGGCCCCACATATAGTCCTGCACATAATATAATGGCCTCACATATAGTCCTGCACATAATATAATGGCCCCACATATACTACTACACATAATATAATGGCCTCACATATAGTCCTGCACATAATATAATGGCCCCACATATAGTACTACACATAATATAATGGCCCCACATATAGTCCTACACATAATATAATGGCCTCACATATAGTCCTGCACATAATATAATGACCCCACATATAGTCCTACACATAATATAATGGCCCCACATATAGTACTACACATAATATAATGGCCCCACATATAGTGCACATAATATAATGGCCCCACATATAGTCCTGCACATAATATAATGGCCCCACATATAGTGCACATAATATAATGGCCCCACATATAGTCCTGCACATAATATAATGGCCCCACATATAGTCCTGCACATAATATAATGGCCTCACATATAGTGCACATAATATAATGGCCCCACATATAGTAATACACATAATATAATGGCCTCACATATAGTACACATAATATAATGGCCCTACATATAGTACTACACATAATATAACGGCCTCACATATAGTCCTGCACATAATATAATGGCCTCACATATAGTACTACACATAATATAATGGCCCCACATATAGTCCTACACATAATATAATGGCCTCACATATAGTACTACACATAATATAATGGCCTCACATATAGTCCTGCACATAATATAATGGTCCCACATATAGTCCTACACATAATATAATGGCCTCACATACAGTCCTGCACATAATATAATGGTCCAACATATAGTCCTACACATAATATAATGGCCTCACATATAGTCCTGCACATAATATAATGGACCCTCATATAGTCCTACACATAATATAATGGTCCCACATATAGTCCTACACATAATATAATGGCCTCACATATAGTCCTGCACATAATATAATGGCCTCACATATAGTCCTGCACATAATATAATGGACCCTCATATAGTCCTACACATAATATAATGGCCTCACACATAGTCCTGCACTTAATATAATGACCCCACATATAGTCCTACACATAATATAATGGTCCCACATATAGTCCTACACATAATATAATGGCCTCACATATAGTCCTACACATAATATAATGGCCTCACATATAGTCCTGCACATAATATAATGGCCCCACATATAGTCCTGCACATAATATAATGGACCCTCATATAGTCCTACACATAATATAATGGTCCCACATATAGTCCTACACATAATATAATGGCCTCACATATAGTCCTGCACTTAATATAATGACCCCACATATAGTCCTACACATAATATAATGGCCTCACATATAGTCCTGCACATAATATAATGGCCTCACATATAGTCCTACACATAATATAATGGCCCCACATATAGTACTACACATAATATAATGGCCTCACATATAGTCCTACACATAATATAATGGCCCCACATATAGTCCTACACATAATATAATGGCCCCACATATAGTCCTGCACATAATATAATGGCCCCACATATAGTCCTACACATAATATAATGGCCCCACATATAGTCCTACACATAATATAATGGCCCCACATATAGTCCTGCACATAATATAATGGCCCCACATATAGTCCTGCACATAGTATAATGGCCTCACATATAGTACTACACACAATATAATGGCCTCACATATAGTCCTGCACATAATATAATGGCCCCACATATAGTCCTACACATAATATAATGGCCTCACATATACTCCTGCACATAATATAATGGCCCCTCATATAGTCCTGCACATAATATAATGGCCCCACATATAGTCCTACACATAATATAATGGCCCCACATATAGTACTACACATAATATAATGGCCTCACATATAGTCCTGCACATAATATAATGGCCTCACATATAGTCCTGCACATAATATAATGGCCTCACATATAGTCCTGCACATAATATAATTGCCCCACATATAGTCCTGCACATAATATAATGGCCTCACATATAGTCCTGCACATAATATAATGGCCTCACATATAGTCCTGCACATAATATAATGGCCCCACATATAGTACTACACATAATATAATGGCCTCACATATAGTCCTGCACATAATATAATGGCCCCACATATAGTACTACACATAATATAATGGCCCCACATATAGTCCTGCACATAATATAATGGCCTCACATATATTGCACATAATATAATGGCCCCACATATAGTACTGCACATAATATAATGGCCTCACATATAGTGCACATAATATAATGGCCCCACATATAGTACTACACATAATATAATGGCCTCACATATAGTCCTACACATAATATAATGGCCTCACATATAGTCCTGCACATAATATAATGGCCTCACATATAGTCCTGCACATAATATAATGGCCCCACATATAGTCCTACACATAATATAATGGCCTCACATATAGTACTACACATAATATAATGGCCCCACATATAATACTACACATAATATAATGGCCTCACATATAGTCCTGCACATAATATAATGGCCTCACATATTGTACTACACATAATATAATGGCCCCACATATAGTCCTACACATAATATAATGGCCTCACATATAGTACTACACATAATATAATGGCCTCACATATAGTGCACATAATATAATGGCCCCACATATAGTCCTACGCATAATATAATGGCCTCACATATAGTCCTGCACATAATATAATGGACCCTCATATAGTCCTACACATAATATAATGGTCCCACATATAGTCCTACACATAATATAATGACCCCACATATAGTCCTACACATAATATAATGGCCTCACATATAGTCCTGCACATAATTTAATGGCCTCACATATAGTCCTGCACATAATATAATGGACCCTCATATAGTCCTACACATAATATAAAGGTCCCACATATAGTCCTACACATAATATAATGGCCTCACATATAGTCCTGCACATAATATAATGGCCTCACATATAGTCCTGCACATAATATAATGGCCTCACATATAGTCCTGCACATAATATAATGGACCCTCATATAGTCCTACACATAATATAATGGTCCCACATATAGTCCTACACATAATATAATGGCCTCACATATAGTCCTACACATAATATAATGGCCCCACATATAGTCCTACACATAATATAATGGCCTCACATATAGTCCTGCACATAATATAATGGCCTCACATATAGTCCTGCACATAATATAATGGACCCTCATATAGTCCTACACATAATATAATGGCCTCACATATAGTCCTGCACATAATATAATGGCCCCACATATAGTTCTACACATAATATAATGGCCTCACATATAGTGCACATAATATAATGGCCCCACATATAGTACTACACATAATATAATGGCCTCACATATAGTCCTGCACATAATATAATGGCCTCACATATAGTTCTACACATAATATAATGGCCTCACATATAGTACTACACATAATATAATGGCCTCACATATAGTCCTGCACATAATATAATGGCCTCACATATAGTTCTACACATAATATAATGGCCTCACATATAGTACTACACATAATATAATGGCCTCACATATAGTGCACATAATATAATGGCCCCACATATAGTACTACACATAATATAATGGCCTAACATATAGTCCTGCACATAATATAATGGCCCCACATATAGTCCTACACATAATATAATGGCCCCACATATAGTCCTACACATAATATAATGGCCCCTCATATAGTCCTGCACATAATATAATGGCCCCACATATAGTCCTACACATAATATAATGGCCCCACATATAGTCCTACACATAATATAATGGCCCCACATATAGTCCTGCATATAATATAATGGCCCCACATATAGTACTACACATAATATAATGGCCTCACATATAGTCCTGCACATAATATAATGGCCCCACATATAGTCCTGCACATAATATAATGGCCCCACATATAGTACTACACATAATATAATGGCCTCACATATAGTCCTGCACATAATATAATGGCCCCACATATAGTCCTACACATAATATAATGGCCCCACATATAGTCCTACACATAATATAGTGGTCCCACATATAGTCCTACACATAATATAATGGCCCCTCATATAATCCTACACATAATATAATGGTCCACATATAGTCCTGCACATAATATAATGGCCCCACATATAGTACTACACATAATATAATGGCCTCACATATAGTCCTACACATAATATAATGGCCCCACATATAGTCCTGCACATAATATAATGGCCCCACATATAGTACTACACATAATATAATGGCCCCACATATAGTCCTGCACATAATATAATGGCCTCACATATAGTTCTACACATAATATAATGGTAGGCACGGCACTGTATAAGGAACGTGCCTCTGACTGCAGAGCCCCTAAGGGATAGCTAGAGGGGAAATCAGTGCAGTGCCCAATTCCCCCCTCCCACTACCTCCCCAGGTGAGGTCATGATTGGGACGCCCAGCGGACAAACCGGGGAGAAGAGGTGAGTCAGGCCACACCCTCAGGGGTTAAATTCTAGTGACGGGGCCAGGTTCTCCCTCTTTCTCCCCGGTTGACCCTTGGAAGCTGTTGTTGTCCCTGATCTCCTGACCACCATGGCTGCCCCTACGACCGAGGCCCTACAGCAAGGAGCTGCACAGGAAGGTGAGCAATGGTCTCGATCCCCTAATCCTGGTTTGGGTGCTCACCTTCCTGTGCCCTCTCCTCACCCCCTAGCCTCCCCTCAGGCCTCCCCATCGTCCCCCTGGGCTCCATCCCTGCACACCCCCCCTCCTGGGGCCTCGTCCTCTCCTCACCCCCTGGCCTCTCCGTCCTCCCCCAGGGCTCCGTCCCTGCTTATCCCCCCTCCTGGGGCCTCATCCTCTCCTGTCTCCCCAGCGCTACTAGCCCCCACTCACCAGCTCATTATATCTGCAGACTCCGGTCCTCCGGGGCTCCAGCTGCTAGCCCCTGGCGCTCCGGCTGACCGGGCCGCAGCGGCGCCCCAGGGCAGACATTCGGGGCGGTCCTCCCGTCCTCCCGTGCGCCTACGTGTCGGAGGGGAGCCGGCGCTGCCAAGTCGCCGTGCTTCTGCCCCACGTGTGGCGCCGGGATGCGCGGCGGACGTCTCGGCGCTTGCCTCTGGCGCCGCTGCCCGCCGGTGCCAGGTGTCGGCTCCATACGCCAATCGCGTCCGGGCCCCAGGCACTTCCTGTCCCCGCTCTGAAACCCGGGGCCCGGCGCGCTTAGTGTTTCATCCGCCGCCCTCCCATGCTATGCAGGCCCGCCCTGCCTCCCATAGTGCAGTGCGGGCCGGGCAGGACACGCCCACTTCCGGCCCCACTTCCTCCAGGCAATCGCACTGCAATGCGGGAGCAAGCAGGGGACCGCCCGCCGCCTCGGTCCCCTCGGCGGCGCGCCAGCCGCTCAGGGGGACCGGGGGGCAGCCGGCCCAGGCATACCACAGGTCCCCGGCAGCGTCAGGGAGTCCCCTCTCCCTGATGCCGGCTTGGGACCACCAAGCCCCGCCCACTAACAGCGGCGGGGCCCCAACCCGCCAAATCGGTCGGGGGGGCGCCTCAAAAACGGCGCTCACAAGCTCCCCGAGCCAGGTCCCTCACCGTGGACCTCTGGCCAGCCCACCCCTGGCCCACCGCGTCCCCCCAGCAGGCACATCAGCGTTGCCTGTGCGGGGAGGCGGGCGGTCGGGGGCCAGAGCCACGAACACGGCCGCGGAGCGTGATGACTGGTCTATTCAGACCAGCCAGCACGCTCCGCAGCCAGGAATGTACGCACCAAACACGCACACAGTCGCACCAAACACTAACACAGCTGCAATAAATTACGCGCCGCCAACACCCCCATGCTCCCAAACGCTAATCGCAGACAGTTTCCTATCAGTCCCCGCCCTGTTGCGCTCACCCTGCGGTTCCAGCCTAATAGTCTCCGCACCTTCCCCGTCTCTACCCCCTGCACCGCCACTCAAACCCCATGGCCAAGATAATGTCCCCCTTACTCCCGAGGTAAATGCACCTAACACAACCCCTAGACAGGGCGATCACAGGCATAGATGCCGCAGATCGTCCTCACCCTCATCAGTAGATTCCCGCCACCGTTCCCGCTGTCCCTCTAGCTGTCGCCATTCCCACTCCAGACGCCGACACCACTCACGCAGGAGCCACCACAGATCCCGCTCCTCCAGATGGCGCTCGCCATCCACAACCGGTTCAGACACATCGGGGAGTCACAACGGGCGGTACCGGTCGCACGCCGAAAGACGGCGGTCTCACCGGACACCCAGAGCGGGTACCCGGTGGGAACAGACACTGACACCCCCCGTTACCGACCAGGCAGAGATCGGGGCCCCGATAGCCTCTCATCCTCGAGCACACGACAGATCTCATCCGTCACGTGCTCCTTCATTGGCTGACGCATGGGGAGACATGCCATACATACCTCCCCGGTCCACCAGCCAGCACCGAGCTCCGTCCTGGGCTGACGCACAGGGAGACACGCCATACGTACCTCCCCGGTCCACCAGCCAGCACCGAACCATGGAGACAATTGACGCCGGAGCACCTCCCTCTCCAGGGGACGCTCGGCACCAGACTAGAATACATCCCCGTGCCACGGCGCTGGCCGCTGGCCTGCCATCTTCATCCTCCTGGGCGGGCGGCCAGCACCAGGACAGCGCCACGGCAGGAGCCAGAGTACCTCCGTCCGGAGACACTCGGCCGGCATCTGACAGCGGTGAGTTCTTTGATGTTGGTGAGCATTCTACAATGCAAAATGCGGGAGAAAGCGAGCTGGCGGCCGCTATTAAGACCCTAGTTCAGCAGTTGACACGCCCAGGCGTACCAACTGACACTAGCACCACCCAAGCAGCTAGTCTGCACAAGGATGCATTTTTCTGTGGATTAAGCCCACTGGGAGCGCATGTTAACTTGGAGACAAAGCAAAAAATTTGGGATAATGGTTATGTGGATATATGGTCACTGTTATCGGCCGACCAACAGTCCGTAGACAAGGAAAGGAGGATTGGCGAGCGGTTGCAAGATAGGAGCAAACCAAAAATAGCTCAAACAATGAATAACTGGCTCCAGGCATTCGCGGTTCTCGGATGTATAATGGGCCAAAAGCACCCAGAGCGTTGTTCTGAATTATTTGTTTACCAAGATCTAATATATAATTCATATAAGTGTCACAGCGGGGCGGCATGGAAACGGTACGACGAGGAGTTCCGCAGGCGGTTGGCCATGCAACCGGATTTGGGCTGGGGGGTAAAAGCGACGGACGTTTGGTTACGACTGATGTTGTCCCAAAAACACCCCCCCTTTTCAGCAGCGACCACTTATCACTCAACAGCAGCAGGCCAGAATACAGTGGTCGCACGCGGACCTGGGGCCTGCTTAATGTTTAACGATGGATACTGCCGTTTCCAAGGGTCCTGTAAATATAGACATGAATGTTCCTCCTGCGGAGGTGGACACCCTGCATCCAGGTGTACCCGCCAAGCAAACAGAGCACCTGCGAGGTTTAACCCCAGTGAACGTAACCGCAATGGGCCCATGGCTAAGCCGTTATCCCAATAAAGAAGCGGCAGAACAACTATATTTCGGTTTTAAACACGGTTTTTATATCCCTTTCAAACCCAGCCCCTCGCCAACTATTGCAAATAATTTAAAATCGGCACGCGAATTCCCCGATATTTTACAGCAAAAAATCCAAAAAGAAGTTGAGCTGGGCAGGATGGCGGGACCTTTTAGTTTGTTGCCATTTAAAAATCTCAGAATCTCGCCTTTAGGTATTGTTCCCAAAAAGGAGCCAGGAAAATATCGGCTAATACATCACCTTTCCTACCCAAAAGGCGCATCGGTTAACGACGCAATACCCGCGGAAGACTCGTCCGTAACCTACTCTTCTTTTGACAGGGCGGTCGAGCTCGTGCGCGCAGCTGGGCCCGGTGCCCTGCTGGCGAAATCCGACATAGAGTCAGCCTTCCGCCTTTTGCCCGTTCACCCAGAATGTTTTCATTTATTAGGCTGTGAGGTGGACAGGCTATTTTATTTCGATATGTGCCTACCAATGGGCTGCTCCATTTCCTGTCATTACTTCGAGCTTTTCAGCACCTTCCTAGACTGGGTATTACGATACGAAACCGCTAGCAACTCAACGATTCACTACCTCGACGATTTTTTGTTCGTCGGTCCCGGGGACTCCAGACTCTGCTCCTTTCTTCTCCAAAAGTTTAAGTTTTTAGCCGGAAAATTTGGGGTACCACTCTCACCGGATAAAACAGTCGGCCCTTGTAACGTTTTGCCTTTCCTCGGTATTGAAATAGACACCAATGCAATGGTGTTTCGATTACCAGCTGATAAACTGCAAAAAACTCTGCAAATGGTTAAAAATTGCTACGAAGCAAAAAAAGTCACCCTGCAGCAGATGCAGTCCCTGCTAGGATTGCTCAACTTTGCCTGTCGTGTAATGCCGGCGGGCAGAGCTTTTTCACGCCGACTATCACTGGCAACCAAGGGCATAGCCCAGCCGAGCCACAGAATTAGGCTAAACCGCTCCCTGAAGGCAGACTTGCTGGTCTGGAGGACATTCCTGGAGTCGCCAAGCAAAGATTTAGACTTGATGGTTGGTGGAAATATTACTGATGGTTTCGCGGCGATATACAAAAACCAGTGGTGCAAAGGCCAATGGCCTGAACTATGGACCACGGCCGCATGGGGCCGTGACCCAGCACTGGTGGAAATTCTGGCGATAGTAACATCAGTCGAGCTATGGGGTGCCCAATTGGAAAATACAAACATCAGATTTACAACAAAGCAGCTGAGAACAGCAAAAGCCCTAAACAGCATGTCCTCTTCTACTCGCGCTGTTGCGCCGCCTAGCACTATTATGCCTGAAGCACAACATCTGGTGCCGGGCCAGATTTACAGCGATTGTAGATGACAAAATTGTTAACTCTTTGTTATCTTCCGATTGGCAGGCATTCAAACTCTTCCTCCCCAGAGCGCGAACGTCGGGCCTGCGGTGTCCTCCTTCTCTCTTGGACATGGTGGCCAATCATTGATGCCCTTGATCCGCGCTTCAGTGACACCGGCGACTTGGCAGGTTTACGGTAAGGCGTGGGAGGAGTGGTGCTCGCTAACGCAAGGAAGACCAGTCGATAGGTGCAACCGGACGAGATGCGACGTCCTAGTAGAACTTTTAGAAAAGCTCAGGCGTAGAGGTGCGTCAGGGACATTAGCGCAACGTCATCTGTTGGGAATAGCATTCTTCTTTCAGCTGCTGGGGTGGGTGGACGTAACCAAATATTTTTTCATCAAACAAGTCGTTGAAGGCTGGAGAAGGCTGTGTTGTGAATTCTGTGGCTGAATTCACTCCTGTGGTCACAAGTGGTACTGCAGCTTCTGAGCTTCCTCCCTCAGGTGTTCTGGTGAGCTCGTTAACTGCTTCATTACTTAACTCCGCCTGATGCTGCTATCCTTGCTCCTTGTCAATGTTTCAGTGTTGGATCTGAGCTTCTCCTGATTGTTCCTGTGACCTGCTGCTCTGTATAGCTAAGTGCTTTTTGTTTTTTTGTTGCTTTTTTTCTGTCCAGCTTGTCTTTGTTTTTGCTGGTAGCTCTGAGACGCAAAGGGTGTACCGCCGTGCCGTTAGTTCGGCACGGTGGGTTTTTTTTGCCCCCTTTGCGTGGTTTTGCTTTAGGGTTTTTTGTAGACTGCAAAGTTCGCTTTACTATCCTCGTTCTGTCCTAGAATATCGGGCCCCACTTTGCTGAATCTATTTCATCCCTACGTTTTGTCTTTTCATCTTACTCACAGTCATTATATGTGGAAGGCTGCCTTTTCCTTTGGGGAATTTCTCTGGGGCAAGTCAGGCCTATTTTTCTATCTTCAGGCTAGCTAGTTTCTTAGGCTGTGCCGAGTTGCCTAGGTAGTTGTTAGGCGCAATCCACAGCCGCTTTTAGTTGTGTTTAGGATAGGATCAGGTGTGCAGACTACAGAGTTTCCACGTCTCAGAGCTCGTTCTTGTATTTTTGGGTATTTGTCAGATCACTGTGTGCGCTCTGATCGCTAAGCACACTGTGTCTCTGGATTGCCTTCATAACACCTGTCATTAGCAAACATAACAGTACAAGGAGCCAAAACTAATGATTCTCAATAGAGGGAAAGAAAAAGTTCTGACATCATTTTTTTTTTTTTTTTCTGCTCTGTGTTCACTTTTTTTTTTCCCCCTAGACATTTGGGTGATTCTGGACACAGGTGTGGACATGGATATTCAGGGTCTGTGCTCTTCAATGGATAATCTCGTTATAAATGTACAAAAAATTAAAGATACTATTGATCAGAAATCTATGTTAGAACCAAGAATTCCTATTCCTGATTTGTTTTTTGGAGATAGAACTAAGTTTCTAAGTTTCAAAAATAATTGTAAGCTATTTCTGGCCTTGAAACCTCATTCTTCTGGTAATCCTATTCAACAGGTTTTGATTATTATTTCTTTTTTGCGCGGCGACCCTCAAGACTGGGCATTTTCTCTTGCGCCAGGAGACCCTGCATTGAGTAGTGTCGATGCGTTTTTCCTGGCGCTCGGATTGCTGTACGATGAGCCTAATTCAGTGGATCAGGCTGAGAAAAATTTGCTGGCTTTGTGCCAGGGTCAGGATGATATAGAAGTATATTGTCAGAAATTTAGGAAATGGTCAGTACTCACTCAGTGGAATGAATCTGCGCTGGCAGCTTTGTTCAGAAAGGGTCTCTCTGAGGCTCTTAAGGATGTCATGGTGGGATTTCCTATGCCTGCTGGTTTGAATGAGTCTTTGTCTTTGGCCATTCAGATCGGTCGACGCTTGCGCGAGCGTAAATCTGTGCACCATTTGGCGGTACTGCCTGAGGTTAAACCTGAGCCTATGCAGTGCGATAGGACTATGACTAGAGTTGAACGGCAGGAATACAGACGTCTGAATAGTCTGTGTTTCTACTGTGGTGATTCCACTCATGCTATTTCTGATTGTCCTAAGCGCACTAAGCGGTCCGCTAGGTCTGCCGTCATTGGTACTGTACAGTCCAAATTCCTTCTGTCCATTACCTTGATATGCTCTTTGTCGTCGTTTTCTGTCATGGCGTTTGTGGATTCGGGCGCTGCCCTGAATCTGATGGATTTGGATTATGCTAAACGTTGTGGGTTTTTCTTGGAGCCTTTGCGGTGTCCTATTCCATTGAGAGGAATTGATGCTACACCTTTGGCCAAGAATAAACCTCAATACTGGGCCCAGCTGACCATGTGCATGGCTCCTGCACATCAGGAAGTTATTCGCTTTCTGGTGTTGCATAATCTGCATGATGTGGTCGTGTTGGGGTTGCCATGGCTACAAACCCATAATCCAGTATTGGATTGGAATTCCATGTCGGTATCCAGCTGGGGTTGTCAGGGGGTACATGGTGATGTTCCATTTTTGTCGATTTCGTCATCCACCCCTTCTGAGGTCCCAGAGTTCTTGTCTGATTATCAGGATGTATTTGAAGAGCCCAAGTCCGATGCTCTACCTCCGCATAGGGATTGTGATTGTGCTATCAATTTGATTCCTGGTAGTAAATTCCCTAAAGGTCGATTATTTAATTTATCCGTGCCCGAACACGCTGCTATGCGCAGTTATGTGAAGGAATCCCTGGAGAAGGGACATATTCGCCCATCGTCATCACCACTGGGAGCAGGGTTCTTCTTTGTAGCCAAGAAGGATGGTTCGCTGAGACCGTGTATTGATTACCACCTTCTTAATAAGATCACTGTTAAATTTCAGTATCCCTTGCCATTGTTATCTGACTTGTTTGCTCGGATTAAGGGGGCTAGTTGGTTCACTAAGATAGATCTTCGTGGTGCGTATAATCTGGTGAGAATCAGGCAAGGAGATGAATGGAAAACTGCATTCAATACGCCCGAGGGTCATTTTGAGTATCTAGTGATGCCGTTCGGACTTGCCAATGCTCCATCTGTGTTTCAGTCTTTTATGCATGACATCTTCCGTGAGTATCTGGATAAATTCCTGATTGTTTACTTGGATGACATTTTGATCTTCTCAGATGATTGGGAGTCTCATGTGAAGCAGGTCAGAATGGTTTTCCAGGTCTTGCGTGCTAACTCTTTGTTTGTGAAGGGATCAAAGTGTCTCTTCGGTGTGCAGAAAGTTTCATTTTTGGGGTTCATCTTTACCCCTTCTACTATCGAGATGGATCCAGTTAAGGTCCAAGCCATCCAGGATTGGATTCAGCCGACATCTCTGAAAAGTCTGCAAAAGTTCCTGGGCTTTGCTAATTTTTATCGTCGCTTCATCTGTAATTTTTCTAGCATTGCCAAACCATTGACCGATTTGACCAAGAAGGGTGCTGATTTGGTTAATTGGTCTTCTGCTGCTGTGGAAGCTTTTCAGGAGTTGAAGCGTCGTTTTTGTTCTGCCCCTGTGTTGTGTCAGCCAGATGTTTCTCTTCCGTTCCAGGTCGAGGTTGATGCTTCTGAGATTGGAGAAGGGGCGGTTTTGTCACAGAGAGGTTCTGATTGCTCAGTGATGAAACCATGTGCTTTCTTTTCCAGGAAGTTTTCGCCCGCTGAGCGTAATTATGATGTGGGCAATCGAGAGTTGCTGGCCATGAAGTGGGCATTCGAGGAGTGGCGTCATTGGCTTGAAGGAGCTAAGCATCGCGTGGTGGTATTGACTGATCATAAGAACTTGACTTATCTCGAGTCTGCCAAGCGCTTGAATCCTAGACAGGCCCGTTGGTCGTTATTTTTTGCCCGCTTCGACTTTGTGATTTCGTACCTTCCGGGCTCTAAAAATGTGAAGGCGGATGCTCTGTCTAGGAGTTTTGTGCCCGACTCTCCGGGTTTATCTGAGCCAGCGGGTATCCTCAAGGAAGGAGTCATTGTGTCTGCCATCTCCCCTGATTTGCGGCGGGTGCTGCAAAAATTTCAGGCGAATAAACCTGATCGTTGTCCAGCAGAGAAACTGTTCGTCCCTGATAGGTGGACTAATAAACTTATCTCTGAACTTCATTGTTCGGTGTTGGCTGGTCATCCTGGAATCTTTGGTACCAGAGAGTTAGTGGCTAGCTCCTTCTGGTGGCCATCTCTGTCACGGGATGTACGTACTTTTGTGCAGTCCTGTGGGATTTGTGCTAGGGCTAAGCCCTGCTGTTCTCGTGCCAGTGGGTTGCTTTTGCCCTTGCCGGTCCCAAAGAGGCCTTGGACACATATTTCGATGGATTTCATTTCTGACCTTCCCGTTTCTCAAAAGATGTCAGTCATTTGGGTGGTCTGTGATCGCTTTTCTAAAATGGTCCATCTGGTGCCCTTGGCTAAATTGCCTTCCTCCTCTGATTTGGTACCTTTGTTCTTTCAGCATGTGGTTCGGTTGCATGGCATTCCTGAGAATATTGTTTCTGACAGAGGTTCCCAGTTTGTTTCAAGGTTCTGGCGAGCCTTTTGTGGTAGGATGGGCATTGACCTATCCTTTTCCTCGGCTTTCCATCCTCAGACTAATGGCCAGACCGAACGAACCAATCAGACCTTGGAAACATATCTGAGATGTTTTGTTTCTGCAGACCAGGATGATTGGGTGTCCTTTTTGCCGTTGGCTGAGTTCGCCCTTAATAATCGGGCCAGCTCGGCTACCTTGGTTTCTCCATTTTTTTGCAATTCTGGGTTCCATCCTCGTTTCTCTTCAGGACAGGTTGAGTCTTCGGACTGTCCTGGTGTGGATTCTGTGGTGGATAGGTTGCAGCAGATCTGGACTCAGGTAGTGGACAATTTGATCTTGTCCCAGGAGAAAGCTCAACTTTTCGCTAATCGCAGACGCCGTGTGGGTCCCCGACTTCGTGTTGGGGATCTGGTTTGGTTATCTTCTCGTCATATTCCTATGAAGGTTTCCTCTCCTAAATTTAAACCTCGTTTTATTGGTCTGTATAGGATTTCTGAGGTTCTCAATCCTGTGTCTTTTCGTTTGACCCTCCCAGACTCCTTTTCCATACATAATGTATTCCATAGGTCGTTGTTGCGGAGATACGTGGCACCTATGGTTCCATCTGTTGAGCCTCCTGCCCCGGTTTTGGTGGAGGGGGAATTGGAGTATATTGTGGAGAAGATTTTGGATTCTCGTGTTTCTAGACGGAAACTCCAGTATCTGGTTAAATGGAAGGGTTATGCTCAGGAAGATAATTCCTGGGTTTTTGCCTCTGATGTTCATGCTTCCGATCTTGTTCGTGCCTTTCATGCGGCTCATCCTGGTCGGCCTGGGGGCTCTGGTGAGGGTTCGGTGACCCCTCCTCAAGGGGGGGGTACTGTTGTGAATTCTGTGGCTGAATTCACTCCTGTGGTCACAAGTGGTACTGCAGCTTCTGAGCTTCCTCCCTCAGGTGTTCTGGTGAGCTCGTTAACTGCTTCATTACTTAACTCCGCCTGATGCTGCTATCCTTGCTCCTTGTCAATGTTTCAGTGTTGGATCTGAGCTTCTCCTGATTGTTCCTGTGACCTGCTGCTCTGTATAGCTAAGTGCTTTTTGTTTTTTTGTTGCTTTTTTTCTGTCCAGCTTGTCTTTGTTTTTGCTGGTAGCTCTGAGACGCAAAGGGTGTGCCGCCGTGCCGTTAGTTCGGCACGGTGGTTTTTTTTTGCCCCCTTTGCGTGGTTTTGCTTTAGAGTTTTTTGTAGACTGCAAAGTTCGCTTTACTATCCTCGCTCTGTCCTAGAATATCGGGCCCCACTTTGCTGAATCTATTTCATCCCTACGTTTTGTCTTTTCATCTTACTCACAGTCATTATATGTGGGGGGCTGCCTTTTCCTTTGGGGAATTTCTCTGGGGCAAGTCAGGCCTATTTTTCTATCTTCAGGCTAGCTAGTTTCTTAGGCTGTGCCGAGTTGCCTAGGTAGTTGTTAGGCGCAATCCACAGCCGCTTTTAGTTGTGTTTAGGATAGGATCAGGTGTGCAGACTACAGAGTTTCCACGTCTCAGAGCTCGTTCTTGTATTTTTGGGTATTTGTCAGATCACTGTGTGCGCTCTGATCGCTAAGCACACTGTGTCTCTGGATTGCCTTCATAACACCTGTCATTAGCAAACATAACAAGGCTGCAACCTAGTCAGGAATGCCGCCGCCCAGTTTCCTTAAGGTTGCTGGCCGACATAATTGCAATTTCTTCATCGGTGTGCAAATCACAATACGAGGCAACGCTGATATCCGCAGCGTTCGCAATCGCCTTCTTCGGGGCACTTCGCATCAGCGAATTAGTGCCCCAGTCAAAAACAGCATCAATAGGCGGCTTAATCAATGAAGACCTCGTCATATGCAGCGAAGCTCTGCGCATTAGAGCACGGAGATCCAAATGCGACCCCACCGGGAGGGGGACATGGGTATTGGTCAAGGCGTCAGGCGCCCTATATGCCCCGTAAAAATAGTTAAACTCTATGCGGTAGTAAGACATCCGGGTAGATTCCTCCTTTCACACACCGACGGGTCCCCTCTTACTAAATATCAATTTCAAGCGATTTTTAGACAGTGCCTAGAGGCACTCGGCGTGGCTCCAAAGGAATATGGGACACATTCATTCCGAATAGGGGCGGCGACCGAAGCAGCTAGAGCGGGGGTATCGGAAGTCGAGGTGCAGAGAATGGGCCGCTGGAAATCCGCATGCTTTGCAAGATACATAAGACCAGACCTGCTCTAACACTTCTTGTCTCTTACAGGCAGCTTTAAGCCCACAGTTTGGGTAGTGGGGCATTCTTTTGTCTACTGGGCGTGCAAAAGGGCCAAACTCAGGACGGGGGGAACCAATTTTGTCTTCCCGAATTTGGAAGTCAACTGGAGAGGCGTCAGAGGGCTTCGGTGGCGTCAGATCTTCCCGGAGTTGGTCGACATCGCTAAGAAGGCCAAGGGGCCGGTGGTTCTGGTGCTACATGCCGGAGGCAATGATTTGGGCAAGTGGAAAGGGGCCGAGCTGTACACAGTAATGTCAACGGACATCGAGCGGTTTGTCTGTTTATTACCAGATATGGTGGTGGTGTGGTCAGAGATAATACCTCGAGCGGTCTGGCACGGAGCTAAGGACGTAAAAGCCATCGAAAACGCAAGAAAAAGGATTAACACAAAGATGTCGAAGTTTGTGAGAGAAAATTACGGCATTGTGGTTCGACACCAGGAGTTAGAAGGGAACAATTTAGCTTTACTAAGACCGGACGGCATCCACCTCACGGACATCGGGCTGGACATATTCTTGGAGGGTTTGCGGGATGGTGTTGAACAGGCTCTAATGATGTTGTGTGGGGGTCGGAGTCTTGTGTAGGTCATACACATGATCCTCCGTGGCGGTAGGTAGAGGGGGGCAAAGGTTCGTAACCTCTCATCGGCTTGCTGGCCCAGCGGTCGTCGGCTGGGGCCTTCAGCAATGAGTGCGTCGCAATGTGTAATTGCCCTTCTCTACTTTGCAAATAATAAAACTGTGACCGACCTGTTCAACCCATCCTGGATTGTTGGTATCTTTTATTACAGAGTGGTGGGACGGGGAAAGGCACTGGTTACGACACACTGGTCTCTGCAGTCTGGTAGGCACGGCACTGTATAAGGAACATGCCTCTGACTGCAGAGCCCCTAAGGGATAGCTAGAGGGGAAATCAGTGCAGTGCCCAATTCCCCCCTCCCACTACCTCCCCAGGTGAGGTCATGATTGGGACGCCCAGCGGACCAATCGGGGAGAAGAGGTGAGTCAGGCCACACCCTCAGGGGTTAAATTCTAGTGACGGGGCCAGGTTCTCCCTCTTTCTCCCCGGTTGACCCTTGGAAGCTGTTGTCCCACCCTCCCTCCCTTATAAATTGGTAAATGTGCTGTGCAATTACTGTTAAAATGTTTTAAATTTTAACCCCTTCCCGACCTTTGACGCATACGCTGCGTCATGAAAGTCGGTGCCATTCCGACCCATGACGCAGCATATGCGTCATGGAAAGATCGCGTCCCTGCAGATCGGGTGAAAGGGTTAACTCCCATTTCACCCGATCTGCAGGGACAGGGGGAGTGGTAGTTTAGCCCAGGGGGGGTGGCTTCACCCCCTCGTGGCTACGATCGCTCTGATTGGCTGTTGAAAGTGAAACTGCCAATCAGAGCGATTTGTAATATTTCACCTAAAAAACTGGTGAAATATTACAATCCAGCCATGGCCGATGCTGCAATATCATCGGCCATGGCTGGAAACACTTATGTGCACCCACCCCACCCCTCCGATCGCCCCCCCAGCCCCCCGATCTGTGGTCCGCTCCCCTCCGTCCTGTGCTCCGCTCCCCCGTCCTCCTGTCCGCTTCCCCGTGCACCAATCACACCCCCTGTGCTGCAATCAAACCCCCCCGCACTCCGATCCCCCCCCCGCACACAGCGACCCCCCCCCCGTGCTCCGATCCACCCCCCCGCACAGCGATCCCTCACCCCGTGCTCCAATCCTTCCCCGTGCTCCAATCCTCCCTCCCGTGTTCCGATCCACCCCCCCCATGATCCGATCCACCCCCCCGTGCTCCGACGCCCCCCCCCGTGCCCTGATCTCCCCCCCCTTATACTTACCTGGCCGCCCGAGGTCCGTCCGTCTTCTTTCCTGGGCGCCGCCATCTTCCAAAATGGCGGGCGCATGTGCAGTGCGCCCGCCGAATCTGCCGGCCGGCAGATTCGTTCCAGAGTGAATTTTGATCACTGAGATATATCCTATCTCAGTGATCAAAATAAAAAAAATAGTAAATGACCCCCCCCTTTGTCACCCCCATAGATAGGGACAATAAAAAAAATAAAGAATTTTTTTTTTTTTCACTAAGGTTGGGGTAAGAACTAGGGTTAGGGTTAGGGGTAGGGTTAGGGGTAGGGTTAGGGGTAGGGGTAGGGTTAGGGCTAGGGTTAGGGGTAGGGTTAGGGGTAGGGTTAGGGCTAGGGTTAGGGTTTCGGTATGTGCACACGTATTCTGGTCCTATGCGGATTTTTCCGCAGCGGATTTGAAAAATCCACAGTGCTAAACCGCTGCCGATTTATCGTGGATTTACCGCGGTTTTTCTGCGCATTTCACTGCGGTTTTACAACTGCGATTTTCTATTGGAGCAGTTCTAAAACCGCTGCGGAATCCGCAGAAAGAAGTGACATGCTGAGGAATGTAAACCGCTGCGTTTCCGTGCAGTTTTTCCGCAGCATGTGTACAGCGATTTTTGGTTCCCATAGGTTCACATTGAACTGTAAACTCATGGGAAACTGCTGCGGATCCGCAGCGTTTTCCGCAGCGTGTGCACATACCTTTAGAATTAGGCTATGTGCACACGGTGCGGATTGGCCGCTGCGGATCCACAGCAGTGTTCCATCAGGTTTACAGTACCATGTAAACATATGGAAAACCAAATCTGCTGTGCCCATGGTGCAGAAAATACCGCGCGGGAACGCTGCGTTGTATTTTCCGCAGCATGCCAATTCTTTGTGCGGATTCCGCAGCGTTTTACACCTGTTCCTCAATAGGAATCCACAGGTGAAATCCGCACAAAAAACACTGGAAATCCACGGTAAATCCACAGGTAAAACGCAGTGCCTTTTACCCGCGGATTTTTCAAAAATGATGCTGAAAAATCTCATACGAATCCGCAACGTTGGCACATAGCCTTAGAGTTGGGTTGGAATTAGGGTTGTGGTTAGGGTTAGGGGTGTGTTGGGGTTAGGGTTGTGGTTAGGGGTGTGTTGGGGTTAGGGTTGTGATTAGGGTTACGGCTACAGTTGGGATAAGGGTTAGGGGTGTGTTGGAGGTAGAATTGAGGGGTTTCCACTGTTTAGGCACATCAGGGGTCTCCAAACGCAACATGGCGCCACCATTGATTCCAGCCAATCTTGTATTCAAAAATTCAAATGGTGCTCCCTCACTTCCGAACCCCGACGTGTGCCCAAACAGTGGTTTACCCCCACACATGGGGTACCAGCATACTCAGGACAAACTGCGCAACAATTACTGGGGTCCAATTTCTCCTGTTACCCTTGAGAAAATAAAAAATTGCTTGCTAAAACATCATTTTTGAGGAAAGAAAAATGATTTTTTATTTTCACGGCTCTGCGTTGTAAACGTCTGTGAAGCACTTGGGGGTTCAAAGTGCTCACCACATATCTAGATAAGTTCCTTGGGGGGTCTAGTTTCCAAAATGGGGTCACTTGTGGGGGGTTTCTACTGTTTAGGCACACCAGGGGCTCTGCAAACGCAACGTGACGCCCGCAGACCATTCCATCAAAGTCTGCATTTCAAAAGTCACTACTTCCCTTCTGAGCCCCCACGTGTGCCCAAACAGTGGTTTACCCCCACACATGGGGCATCAGCGTACTCAGGAGAAACTGGACAACAACTTTTGTGGTCCAATTTCTCCTGTAACCCTTGGGAAAATAAAAAATTCTGGGCTAAAAAATTATTTTTGAGGAAAGAAAACGTATTTATTATTTTCACGGCTCTGCGTTATAAACTTCTGTAAAGCACTTGGGGGTTGAAAGTGCTCACCACACATCTAGATAAGTTCCTTTGGGGGTCTAGTTTCCAAAATGGGGTCACTTGTGGGGGGTTTCTACTGTTTAGGCACACCAGGGGCTCTGCAAACGCAATGTGACGCCCGCAGACCATTCCATCAAAGTCTGCATTTCAAAAGTCACTACTTCCCTTCTGAGCCCCCACGTGTGCCCAAACAGTGGTTTACCCCCACACATGGGGTATCAGCGTACTCAGGAGAAACTGGACAACAACTTTTGTGGTCCAATTTCTCCTGTAACCCTTGGGAAAATAAAAAATTCTGGGCTAAAAAATTATTTTTGAGGAAAGAAAACGTATTTATTATTTTCACGGCTCTGCGTTATAAACTTCTGTAAAGCACTTGGGGGTTGAAAGTGCTCACCACACATCTAGATAAGTTCCTTTGGGGGTCTAGTTTCCAAAATGGGGTCACTTGTGGGGGGTTTCTACTGTTTAGGCACACCAGGGGCTCTGCAAACGCAATGTGACGCCCGCAGACCATTCCATCAAAGTCTGCATTTCAAAAGTCACTACTTCCCTTCTGAGCCCCCACGTGTGCCCAAACAGTGGTTTACCCCCACACATGGGGTATCAGCGTACTCAGGAGAAACTGGACAACAACTTTTGTGGTCCAATTTCTCCTGTAACCCTTGGGAAAATAAAAAATTCTGGGCTAAAAAATTATTTTTGAGGAAAGAAAACGTATTTATTATTTTCACTGCTCTGTGTTATGAACTTCTGTGAAGCACTTGGGGGTTCAAAGTGCTCACCTCACATCTAGATAAGTTCCTTTCGGGGTCTAGTTTCCAAAATGGGGTCACTTGTGGGGTGTTTCTACTGTTTAGCCACATCAGGGGCTCTGCAAACGCAACGTGACGCCCGCAGAGCATTCCATCAAAGTCTGCATTTCAAAACGTCACTACTTCACTTCCGAGCCCCAGCATGTGCCTAAACAGTGGTTTACCCCCACATATGGGGTATCAGCGTACTCAGGAGAAACTGGACAACAACTTTTGGGGTCAAATTTGTCCTGTTACCCTTGGGAAAATAAAAAATTGCGGGCTAAAATTCATTTTTGAGAAAATAATTTTTTTTTTTTATTTTCATGGCTCTGCGTTATAAACTTCTGTGAAGCACTTGAGGGTTCAAAGTGCTCACTACACATCTAGATTAGTTCCTTTGGGGGTCTAGTTTCCAAAATGGGGTAATTTGTGGGGGATCTCCAATGTTTAGGCACACAGGGGCTCTCCAAACGCGACATGGTGTCCGCTAATGATTGGAGATAATTTTCCATTTAAAAAGCCAAATGGCGTGCCTTCCCTTCTGAGCCCTGCCGTGCGCCCAAACAGTGGTTTACCCCCACATATGGGGTATCTGCATACTCAGGACAAACTGGACAACAACATTTGTGGTCCAATTTCTCCTATTACCATTGGCAAAATAGGAAATTCCAGGCTAAAAAATCATTTTTGAGAAAAGAAAAATTATTTTTTATTTTCATGGCTCTGCATTATAAACTTCTGTGAAGCACCTGGGGGTTTAAAGTGCTCAGTATGCATCTAGATAAGTTCCTTGGGGGGTCTAGTTTCCAAAATGGGGTCACTTGTGGGGGAGCTCCATTGCATAGGCACACAGGGGCTCTCCAAATGCGACATGGTGTCCGCTAACAATTGGAGCTAATTTTCCATTCAAAAAGTTAAAAGGCGCGCCTTCCCTTCCGAGCCCTGCCGTGTGCCCAAACAGTGGTTTACCCCCACATATGAGGTATCGGCGTACTCGGGAGAAATTGCTCAACAAATTTTAGGATCCATTTTATCCTATTGCCCATGTGAAAATGAAAAAATTGAGGCGAAAATAAATTTTTTGTGAAAAAAAAGTACTTTTTCATTTTTACGGATCAATTTGTGAAGCACCTGAGGGTTTAAAGTGCTCACTAGGCATCTAGATAAGTTCCTTGGGGGGTCCAGTTTCCAAAATGGGGTCACTTGTGGGGGAGCTCCAATGTTTAAGCACACAGGGTCTCTCCAAACGCGACATGGTGTCCGCTATCGATGGAGATAATTTTTCATTCAAAAAGTCAAATGGCGCTCCTTCCCTTCCGAGCCTTACCATGTGCCCAAACAGTGGTTTACCCCCACATGTGAAGTATCGGTGTACTCAGGAGAAATTGCCAAACAAATTTTAGGATCCATTTTATCCTGTTGTCCATGTGAAAATGAAAAAATTGAGGCTAAAAGAATTTTTTTGTGAAAAAAAAGTACTTTTTCATTTTTACGGATCAATTTGTGAAGCACCTGGGGGTTTAAAGGGCTCACTATGCATCTAGATAAGTTCCTTGGGGCGTCTAGTTTCCAAAATAGGGTCACTTGTGGGGGAGCTCCAATTTTTAGGCACACGGGGGCTCTCCAAATGTGACATGGTGTCCGCTAAAGAGTGCAGCCAATTTTTCATTCAAAAAGTCAAATGGCGCTCCTTCCCTTCCAAGCCCTGCCGTGCGCCCAAACAGTGGTTTACCCCCACATATGAGGTATCAGCGTACTCAGGACAAATTGGACAACAATGTACGTGGTTCAGTTTCTCCTTTTACCATTGGGAAAATAAAAAAATTGTTGCTGAAAAATCATTTTTGTGACTAAAAAGTTAAATGTTCATTTTTTCCTTCCATGTTGCTTCTGCTGCTGTGAAGCACCTGAAGGGTTAATAAACTTCTTGAATGTGGTTTTGTGCACCTTGAGGGGTGCAGTTTTTAGAATGGTGTCACTTTTGGGTATTTTCAGCCATATAAACCCCTCAAACTGACTTCAAATGTGAGGTGGTCCCTAAAAAAAATGGTTTTGTAAATTTCGTTGTAAAAATGAGAAATCGCTGGTCAAATTTTAACCCTTATAACTTCCTAGCAAAAAAAAATTTTGTTTCCAAAATTGTGCTGATGTAAAGTAGACGTGTGGGAAATGTTATTTATTAACTATTTTGTGTCACATAACTCTCTGGTTTAACAGAATAAAAATTCAAAATGTGAAAATTGCGAAATTTTCAAAATTTTCGCCAAATTTCCGTTTTTATCACAAATAAACACAGAATTTATTGACCTAAATTTACCACTAACATGAAGCCCAATATGTCACGAAAAAACAATCTCAGAACCGCTAGGATCCATTGAAGCGTTCCTGAGTTATTACCTCATGAAGGGACACTGGTCAGAATTGCAAAAAACGGCAAGGTCTTTAAGGTCAAAATAGGCTGGGTCATGAAGGGGTTAAATAAAAAAAAAAATAAATTTTGATGTTCTTTTATATACGTCACAGTGGCGGTAGGTAGAGGGGGGCAAAGGTTCGTAACCTCTCATCGGCTTGCTGGCCCAGCGGTCGTCGGCTGGGGCCTTCATCAATGAGTGCGTCGCGATGTTTAATTGCCCTTCTCTACTTTGCAAATAATAAAACTGTGACCGACCTGTTCAACCCATCCTGGATTGTTGGTATCTTTTATTACGGAGTGGTGGGACGGGGGAAGGCACTGGTTACGACACACTGGTCTCTGCAGTCTGGCCCCACATATAGTCCTGCACATAATATAATGGCCTCACATATAGTCCTGCACATAATATAATGGCCCCACATATAGTCCTGCACATAATATAATGGCCCCACATATAGTACTACACATAATATAATGGCCCCACATATAGTCCTGCACATAATATAATGGCCTCACATATAGTTCTACACATAATATAATGGCCTCACATATAGTACTACACATAATATAATGGCCTCACATATAGTCCTACACATAATATAATGGCCCCACATACAGTCCTGCACATAATATAATGACCCAACATATAGTCCTACACATAATATAATGGTCCCACATACAGTCCTGCACATAATATAATGGCCTCACATATAGTTCTACACATAATATAATGGCCTCACATATAGTACTACACATAATATAATGGCCTCACATATAGTGCACATAATATAATGGCCCCACATATAGTACTACACATAATATAATGGCCTCACATATAGTCCTGCACATAATATAATGGCCTCACATATAGTCCTACACATAATATAATGGCCCCACATATAGTCCTACACATAATATAATGGCCCCACATATAGTTCTACACATAATATAATGGCCCCACATATAGTCCTACACATAATATAATGGTCCAACATATAGTCCTGCACATAATATAATGGCCCCACATATAGTCCTACACATAATATAATGGCCCCTCATATAGCCCTGCACATAATATAATGGCCCCACATATAGTCCTGCACATAATATAATGGCTCCACATATAGTCCTGCACATAATATAATGGCCCCACATATAGTCCTACACATAATATAATGGCCCCACATATAGTCCTACACATAATATAATGGCCCCTCATATAGCCCTGCACATAATATAATGGCCCCACATATAGTCCTGCACATAATATAATGGCCCCACATATAGTCCTACACATAATATAATGGCTGCACATATAGCCCTGCTTATAATATAATGGCCCCACATATAGTCCTGCACAAAATATAATGGCCCCACATATAGTCCTACACATAATATAATGGCCCCACATATAGTCCTGCACATCATATAATGGTCCCACATATAGTCCTATACATAATATAATGGCCCTACATATAGTCCTACACATAATATAATGGCCCCACATATAGTCCTACACATAATATAATGGCCCCACATATAGTCCTGCACATAATATAAAGACCACACATACAGTCCTGCACATAATATAATGGCCCCACATATAGTCCTACACATAATATAATGGCCCCACATATAGTCCTACACATAATATAATGGCCCCACATATAGTCCTACACATAATATAATGGCCCCACATATAGTCCTGCACATAATATAATGGCTCCACATATAGTCCTACACATAATATAATGGCCTCACATATAGTCCTGCACATAATATAATGGCCCCACATATAGTCCTACACATAATATAATGGCCCCACATATAGTCCTACACATAATATAATGGCCCCACATATAGTCCTGCACATAATATAATGGCCCCACATATAGTACTACACATAATATAATGGCCTCACATATAGTCCTGCACATAATATAATGGCCACACATATAGTCCTACACATAATATAATGGCCTCACATATAGTCCTGCACATAATATAATGGCCTCACATATAGTCCTACACATAATATAATGGCCCCACATATAGTCCTGCACATAATATAATGGCCCCACATATAGTCCTACACATAATATAATGGCCCCACATATAGTCCTACACATAATATAATGGCCCCACATATAGTCCTGCACATAATATAATGGCCCCACATATAGTACTACACATAATATAATGGCCTCACATATAGTCCTGCACATAATATAATGGCCACACATATAGTCCTACACATAATATAATGGCCTCACATATAGTCCTGCACATAATATAATGGCCTCACATATAGTACTACACATAATATAATGGCCTCACATATAGTCCTACACATAATATAATGCCCTCACATATAGTCCTGCACATAATATAATGGCCCCACATATAGTACTACACATAATATAATGGCCTCACATATAGTCCTGCACATAATATAATGGCCACACATATAGTCCTACACATAATATAATGGCCTCACATATAGTCCTGCACATAATATAATGGCCTCACATATAGTACTACACATAATATAATGGCCTCACATATAGTCCTGCACATAATATAATGGCCCCACATACAGTCCTACACATAATATAATGGCCCCACATATAGTCCTGCATATAATATAATGGCCTCACATATAGTCCTGCACATAATATAATGGCCCCACATATAGTCCTACACATAATATAATGGCTCCACATATAGTACTGCACATAATATAATGGCCCCACATATAGTCCTACACATAATATAATGGCCTCACATATAGTCCTGCACATAATATAATGGCCTCACATATAGTCCTATAAATAATATAATGGCCCCACATATAGTCCTGCACATAATATAATGACCCCACATATAGTCCTGCACATAATATAATGGCCCCAGATATAGTACTACACATAATATAATGACCCCACATATAGTCCTGCACATAATATAATGGCCCCAGATATAGTACTACACATAATATAATGGCCCCACATATAGTCCTACACATAATATAATGGCCCCTCATATAGTCCTGCACATTATATAATGGCCCCACATATAGCCCTGCAAATAATATAATGGCCCCTCATATAGTCCTGCACATTATATAATGGCCCCACATATAGTCCTACACATAATATAATGGCTGCACATATAGTCCTACACATAATATAATGGCCCCACATATAGTCCTGCACAAAATATAATGGCCCCACATATAGTCCTACACATAATATAATGGCCCCACATATAGTCCTGCACATAATATAAAGACCACACATATAGTCCTACGCATAATATAATGGCCCCACATATAGTCCTACACATAATATAATGGCCCCACATATAGTCCTGCACATAATATAATGGCCCCACATATAGTCCTACACATAATATAATGGCCTCACATATAATCATACACATAATATAATGGTCCCACATATAGTCCTACACATAATATAATGGCCCCACATATAGTCCTACACATAATATAATGGCCCCACATATAGTCCTGCACATAATATTATGGCCCCACATATAGTCCTACACATAATATAATGGCCTCACATATAATCATACACATAATATAATGGTCCCACATATAGTCCTACACATAATATAATGGTCCCACATATAGTCCTACACATAATATAATGGCCCCACATATAGTCCTGCACATAATATAATGGCCTCACATATAGTCCTACACATAATATAATGGCCTCACATATAGTCCTACACATAATATAATGGCCTCACATATAGTCCTACACATAATATAATGGCCTCACATATAGTCCTGCACATAATATAATGGCCCCACATATAGTCCTGCACATAATATAATGGCCCCACATATAGTCCTGCACATAATATAATGGCCTCACATATAGTCCTACACATAATATAATGGCCTCACATATAGTCCTGCACATAATATAATGGCCCCACATATAGTCCTACACATAATATAATGGCCCCACATATAGTCCTACACATAATATAATGGCCTCACATATAGTCTTGCACATAATATAATGGCCCCACATATAGTCCTACACATAATATAATGGCCTCACATATAGTCCTGCACATAATATAATGGCCCCACCTATAGTCCTACACATAATATAGTGGCCCCACATATAGTCCTGCACATAATATAAAGACCACACATACAGTCCTACACATAATATAATGGCCTCACATATAGTGCACATAATATAATGGCCCCACATATAGTCCTACACATAATATAATGGCCTCACATATAGTGCACATAATATAATGGCCTCACATATAGTGCACATAATATAATGGCCTCACATATAGTGCACATAATATAATGGCCCCACATATAGTCCTGCACATAATATAATGGCCCCACATATAGTCCTGCACATAATATAATGGCCTCACATATAGTGCACATAATATAATGGCCCCACATATAGTCCTGCACATAATATAATGGCCCCACATATAGTCCTGCACATAATATAATGGCCTCACATATAGTCCTGCACATAATATAAAGACCCCACATATAGTCCTACACATAATATAATGGCCTCACATATAGTCCTGCACATAATATAAAGACCCCACATATAGTCCTACACATAATATAATGGCCCCACATATAGTCCTACACATAATATAATGGCCTCACATATAGTCCTGCACATAATATAGTGGCCCCACATATAGTCCTACACATAATATAATGGCCCCTCATATAGTCCTGCACATAATATAATGGCCTCACATATAGTCCTGCACATAATATAAAGACCCCACATATAGTCCTACACATAATATAATGGCCTCACATATAGTCCTGCACATAATATAAAGACGACACATATAGTGCACATAATATAATGGCCCCACATATAGTCCTACACATAATATAATGGCCTCACATATAGTGCACATAATATTATGGCCCCACATATAGTCCTACACATAATATAATGGCCTCACATATAGTCCTGCACATAATATAATGGCCCCACATATAGTCCTACACATAATATAATGGCCCCTCATATAGTCCTGCACATAATATAATGGCCTCACATATAGTCCTGCACATAATATAAAGACCCCACATATAGTCCTACACATAATATAATGGCCTCACATATAGACCTGCACATAATATAAAGGCCCCACATATAGTCCTACACATAATATAATGGCCCCACATATAGTCCTACACATAATATAATGGCCTCACATATAGTCCTGCACATAATATAATGGCCCCACATATAGTCCTACACATAATGTAATGGCCCCTCATATAGTCCTGCACATAATATAATGGCCTCACATATAGTCCTGCACATAATATAAAGACCCCACATATAGTCCTACACATAATATAATGGCCTCACATATAGTCCTGCACATAATATAAAGACCCCACATATAGTCCTGCACATAATATAATGGTCCCACATATAGTCCTGCACATAATATAAAGACCACACATATAGTCCTACACATAATATAATGGCCCCACATATAGTCCTACACATAATATAATGGCCTCACATATAGTCCTACACATAATATAATGGCCTCACATATAGTCCTGCACATAATATAATGGCCTCACATATAGTTCTGCACATAATACAATGGCCTCACATATAGTGCACATAATATAATGGCCCCACATATAGTCCTGCACATAATATAATGACCCCACATATAGTCCTACACATAATATAATGGCCCCACATATAGTCCTACACATAATATAATTGGCCCCACATATAGTCCTGCACATAATATAATGGCCCCACATATAGTCCTACACTTAATATAATGGCCCCACATATAGTCCTACACATAATATAATGGCCCCACATATAGTCCTACACATAATATAATGGTCTCACATATAGTCCTACACATAATATAATGGCCTCACATATAGTCCTACACATAATATAATGGCCTCACATATAGTCCTGCACATAATATAATGGCCTCACATATAGTGCACATAATATAATGGCCCCACATATAGTCCTGCACATAATATAAAGACCACACATATAGTCCTACACATAATATAATGGCCCCACATATAGTCCTACACATAATATAATGGCCTCACATATAGTCCTACACATAATATAATGGCCCCACATATAGTCCTGCACATAATATAATGGCCCCACATATAGTCCTACACTTAATATAATGGCCTCACATATAGTCCTATAAATAATATAATGGCCCCACATTTAGTCCTACACATAATATAATGGCTGCACATATAGTCCTGCACATAATATAATGACCCCACATATAGTCCTACACATAATATAATGACCCCACATATAGTCCTACACATAATATAATGGCTGCACATATAGTCCTGCACATAATATAATGGTCCCACATATAGTCCTACACATAATATAATGGCCCCACATATAGTCCTACACATAATATAATGGCCCCACATATAGTCCTGCAAATAATATAATGGCCACACATATAGTCCTGCACATAATATAATGGTCCCACATATAGTCCTACACATAATATAATTACCCCACATATAGTCCTGCACATAATATAATGGCCCCACATATAGTCCTGCACATAATATAATGGTCCCATATATAGTCCTGCACATAATATAATGGCCTCACATATAGTCCTACACATAATATAATGGCCTCACATATAGTCCTACACATAATATAATGGCCTCACATATAGTTCTACACATAATATAATGGCCCCACATATAGTCCTACACATAATATAATGGCCCCTCGTATAGTCCTGCACAAAATATAATGGCCCCACATATAGTCCTACACATAATATAATGACCCCACATATAGTCCTGCACATAATATAATGGCCTCACATATAGTTCTACACATAATATAATGGTCCCACATATAGTCCTACACATAATATAGTGGTCCCACATATAGTCCTGCACATAATATAATGGCCCCTCATATAGTCCTACACATAATATAATGGCCTCACATATAGTCCTACACATAATATAATGGTCCCACATATAGTCCTGCACATAATATAATGGCCCCACATATAGTCCTACACATAATATAATGACCCCACATATAGTCCTGCACATAATATAATGGCCCCACATATAGTACTACACATTATATAATGGCCCCACATATAGTCCTACACATAATATAGTGGTCCCACATATAGTCCTGCACATAATATAATGGCCCCTCATATAGTCCTACACATAATATAATGGCCTCACATATAGTCCTACACATAATATAATGGCTCCAAATATAGTCCTGCACATAATATAATGGTCCCACATATAGTCCTACACATAATATAATGGTCCCACATATAGTCCTACACATAATATAATGGTCCCACATATAGTCCTACACATAATATAATGGTCCCACATATAGTCCTACACATAATATAATGGTCCCACATATAGTCCTGCACAAAATATAATGGCCTCACATATAGTCCTACACATAATATAATGGTCTCACATATAGTCCTACACATAATATAATGGTCCCACATATAATCCTGCACATAATATAGTGTTCCCACATATAGTCCTGCACATAATATAATGGCCCCACATATAGTCCTGCACATAATATAATGGCCCCACATATAGTCCTGCACATAATATAATGGCCTCACATATAGTCCTACACATAATATAATGGTCTCACATATAGTCCTACACATAATATAATGGTCCCACATATAATCCTGCACATAATATAGTGTTCCCACATATAGTCCTGCACATAATATAATGGCCCCACATATAGTCCTACACATAATATAATGACCCCACATATAGTCCTGCACATAATATAATGGCCCCACATATAGTCCTACACATAATATAATGACCCCACATATAGTCCTGCACATAATATAATGGCCCCACATATAGTCCTGCACATAATATAATGGCCCCACATATAGTCCTGCACATAATATAATGGCCCCACATATAGTCCTGCACATAATATAATGGCCCCACATATAGTCCTGCACATAATATAATGGCCCCACATATAGTCCTACACATAATATAATGACCCCACATATAGTCCTGCACATAATATAATGACCCCACATATAGCCCTGCACATAATATAGTGGTCCCACATATAGTCCTGCACATAATATAATGGTCCCACATATAGTGCACATAATATAATGGCCCCACATATTGTCCTACACATAATATAATGGCCCCACATATAGTCCTACACATAATATAATGACCCCACATATAGTCCTGCACATAATATAATGGCCCCACATATAGTCCTGCACATAATATAATGGCCCCACATATAGTCCTGCACATAATATAATGGCCCCACATATAGTCCTGCACATAATATAATGGCCCCACATATAGTCCTGCACATAATATAATGGCCCCACATATAGTCCTGCACATAATATAATGGCCCCACATATAGTCCTGCACATAATATAATGGCCCCACATATAGTCCTGCACATAATATAATGGCCCCACATATAGTCCTGCACATAATATAATGGCCCCACATATAGTCCTGCACATAATATAATGGCCCCACATATAGTCCTGCACATAATATAATGGCCCCACATATAGTCCTGCACATAATATAATGACCCCACATATAGTCCTGCACATAATATAATGGCCCCACATATAGTCCTGCACATAATATAATGGCCCCACATATAGTCCTGCACATAATATAATGGCCCCACATATAGTCCTACACATAATATAATGACCCCACATATAGTCCTGCACATAATATAATGACCCCACATATAGCCCTGCACATAATATAGTGGTCCCACATATAGTCCTGCACATAATATAATGGTCCCACATATAGTGCACATAATATAATGGCCCCACATATTGTCCTACACATAATATAATGGCCCCACATATAGTCCTACACATAATATAATGACCCCACATATAGTCCTGCACATAATATAATGGCCCCACATATAGTCCTGCACATAATATAATGGCCCCACATATAGTCCTACACATAATATAATGACCCCACATATAGTCCTGCACATAATATAATGACCCCACATATAGTCCTGCACATAATATAATGGCCCCACATATAGTCCTGCACATAATATAATGGCCCCACATATAGTCCTACACATAATATAATGACCCCACATATAGTCCTGCACATAATATAATGACCCCACATATAGCCCTGCACATAATATAGTGGTCCCACATATAGTCCTGCACATAATATAATGGCCCCACATATAGTCCTACACATAATATAATGACCCCACATATAGTCCTGCACATAATATAATGGCCCCACATATAGTCCTGCACATAATATAATGGCCCCACATATAGTCCTGCACATAATATAATGGCCCCACATATAGTCCTGCACATAATATAATGGCCCCACATATAGTCCTGCACATAATATAATGGCCCCACATATAGTCCTACACATAATATAATGACCCCACATATAGTCCTGCACATAATATAATGACCCCACATATAGCCCTGCACATAATATAGTGGTCCCACATATAGTCCTGCACATAATATAATGGTCCCACATATAGTCCTACACATAATATAATGGCCCCACATATAGTCCTACACATAATATAATGACCCCACATATAGTCCTGCACATAATATAATGGCCCCACATATAGTCCTGCACATAATATAATGGCCCCACATATAGTCATAAAGCACCACCATAAAGCCCTGATACATGAAGGTGAAACAGAAAAACCAGAACCCCCGGAACAGCCCAGCCAAACCCAACCGGAGCAGAACACCAATCACAACAACCTGACAAAAGCCGGAATTAGGAAGATGGCAGATGAAGGCCAGGAGAGGTATGTCAGTGACTGGAAGAATGATATCAGCTCACAGAAACTGACCATGTACCGGAGCCTACAGAGAGACTACAGACTGGCCCCATATCTGGAGAAACTCCCGGACCCCAGAGACCGCCAGATCCTGAGCCGATATAGACTCAGTGCCCACAGTCTGGCCATCGAATGTGGCCGACACAGGCAGAGCTACAAGCCCAGGGAGGAAAGACTGTGCCAACACTGCGACCAGGAGGCCATAGAGGACGAAACCCACTTCCTGCTACACTGCTCCAAATACTCAGCAGTGAGGGACACTCACTTCAGGAGACTCTCACATCTCTTCCCAGACTTCATCACCATGAAGGAGGAAGGGAAAACATATATCTTGCTGGGAGAAGAAGAGAGCGCAGTGGAGATAGCAGCGCGGTATGTGAGCGAATGTCATAGACTGCGAGAAAGAGAACTATGATGCCATGGACTATAGCCCCCACAATGGATCTGCCCCCATCCACCTCCCCTATGCCATGGACTATAGCCCCCACCCTGGATCTGCCCCATCCACCTCCCCCCACAGCTCCTACCCAACATCCCCTCAGTCCCTATCCCTATTGCCTCTATACACTTGCTTTGGCAAAACTGATGTGTATTTGGTCCTGCCAATAAAGCTTCTTTGAATCTTGAATCTTGAATCTATAGTCCTGCAAATAATATAATGGCCCCATATAATATATAGTCCCACACATAATATAATAACCCCACATATAGTCCTACACATATTATAATGACTCCACATATAGTCCTACACATAATATAATGGCCCCACCTATTGTCCTACTCATATTATAATGACTCCACATATAGTCCTACACATAATATAATGGCCCCTCATATAGTCCTACACATAATATAATGGCCTCACATATAGTCCTACACATAATATAATGGCTCCACATATAGTCCTGCACATAATATAATGGTCCCACATATAGTCCTACACATAATATAATGGACCCTCATATAGTCCTACACATAATATAATGGTCCCACATATAATCCTGCACATAATATAGTGGTCCCACATATAGTCCTACACATAATATAATGGTCCCACATATAGTCCTACACATAATATAATGGTCCCACATATAGTCCTACACATAATATAATGGTCCCACATATAGTCCTACACATAATATAATGGTCCCACATATAGTCCTGCACAAAATATAATGGCCTCACATATAGTCCTACACATAATATAATGGTCCCACATATAGTCCTGCACAAAATATAATGGCCTCACATATAGTCCTACACATAATATAATGGTCCCACATATAATCCTGCACATAATATAGTGTTCCCACATATAGTCCTGCACATAATATAATGGCCCCACATATAGTCCTACACATAATATAATGACCCCACATATAGTCCTGCACATAATATAATGGCCCCACATATAGTCCTGCACATAATATAATGGCCCCACATATAGTCCTGCACATAATATAATGGCCCCACGTATAGTCCTGCACATAATATAATGGCCTCACATATAGTCCTACACATAATATAATGGTCTCACATATAGTCCTACACATAGTATAATGGTCCCACATATAATCCTGCACATAATATAGTGTTCCCACATATAGTCCTGCACATAATATAATGGCCCCACATATAGTCCTACACATAATATAATGACCCCACATATAGTCCTGCACATAATATAATGGCCCCACATATAGTCCTGCACATAATATAATGGCCCCACATATAGTCCTACACATAATATAATGACCCCACATATAGTCCTGCACATAATATAATGGTCCCACATATAGTCCTGCACATAATATAATGGCCCCACATATAGTCCTACACATAATATAATGGCTCCACATATAGTCCTGCACATAATATAATGGTCCCACATATAGTCCTACACATAATATAATGGCCCCACATATAGTCCTACACATAATATAATGACCCCACATATAGTCCTGCACATAATATAATGGCCCCACATATAGTCCTGCACATAATATAATGGCCCCACATATAGTCATAAAGCACCACCATAAAGCCCTGATACATGAAGGTGAAACAGAAAAACCAGAACCCCCGGAACAGCCCAGCCAAACCCAACCGGAGCAGAACACCAATCACAACAACCTGACAAAAGCCGGAATTAGGAAGATGGCAGATGAAGGCCAGGAGAGGTATGTCAGTGACTGGAAGAATGATATCAGCTCACAGAAACTGACCATGTACCGGAGCCTACAGAGAGACTACAGACTGGCCCCATATCTGGAGAAACTCCCGGACCCCAGAGACCGCCAGATCCTGAGCCGATATAGACTCAGTGCCCACAGTCTGGCCATCGAATGTGGCCGACACAGGCAGAGCTACAAGCCCAGGGAGGAAAGACTGCCAACACTGTGATCAGGAGGCCATAGAGGACGAAACCCACTTCCTGCTACACTGCTCCAAATACTCAGCAGTGAGGGACACTCACTTCAGGAGACTCTCACATCTCTTCCCAGACTTCATCACCATGAAGGAGGAAGGGAAAACATATATCTTGCTGGGAGAAGAAGAGAGCGCAGTGGAGATAGCAGCGCGGTATGTGAGCGAATGTCATAGACTGCGAGAAAGAGAACTATGATGCCATGGACTATAGCCCCCACAATGGATCTGCCCCCATCCACCTCCCCTATGCCATGGACTATAGCCCCCACCCTGGATCTGCCCCATCCATCTCCCCTATGCCATGGACTATAGCCCCCACCCTGGATCTGCCCCATCCACCTCCCCCCACAGCTCCTACCCAACATCCCCTCAGTCCCTATCCCTATTGCCTCTATACACTTGCTTTGGCAAAACTGATGTGTATTTGGTCCTGCCAATAAAGCTTCTTTGAATCTTGAATCTTGAATCTATAGTCCTGCAAATAATATAATGGCCCCATATAATATATAGTCCCACACATAATATAATAACCCCACATATAGTCCTACACATATTATAATGACTCCACATATAGTCCTACACATAATATAATGGCCCCACCTATTGTCCTACTCATATTATAATGACTCCACATATAGTCCTACACATAATATAATGGCTCAGCATATAGTCCTACTCAGAATATAATGGCCTCATATATAGTCCTGCACATAATATAATGACCCCACATACAGTCCTACACATAATATAATGACCCCACATATAGTCCTGCACATATTATAATGACCCCACATATAGTCGTACACATAATATAATGGCCCCACATACAGTCCTACACATAATATAATGGCCCCATATGACATGGAGTAAAAGACACTGATGGAGGGGTCAATGCGAGAATGACAGCAAAACCGCCAGCAAAGCCAATTCTGGAAAACGACCTCCTGTGTTCTTGCTGAAGCCTGGGAATACCGGGTGGCTGCATTAGGCCTTTCTCACACGTCCAGATAATTCCGGTACCGGAAAAACCGGTACCGGAATTATCCGTTTCAGTGTGCTTACGTTGAACATCAGTGTGGCACACGTGCGGCAGCCGTGTGCCGCCCGTGTGCCGACTGAGGATCACACGGACCGCGCAGGAGACAGTGCTAGAGTTAAGCGCTGTCCCCTGCGTGCGGTGCTGAAGCCGGTATTCATTCCTTCTTCCCAGCAGCGTTCGCTGGAAAGAAGGAATGGATAATCTTTTTTTTTTTAATTATTTTTGTTTTTAAAATAAAGTTGCCGGTAATCTGCCCCCTCCCACCCCCTGTGCGCCCCCCCGCTGGCATTAAAATACTTACTCAGCTCCCTCGGCGCTTACATCCTCCCAGTGTCTCTGCTTGTCCTGTATGAGCGGTCACGTGGTGCCGCTTATTACAGTAATGAATATGCGGCTCCACCCCTATGGGAGGTGGAGCCGCATATTCATCACTGTAATGTGCGGCACCACGTGACCGCTTATACAGGCCAAGCAGCGACGCTGAAAGGATGTAAGCGCCGAGGGAGCTGAGTAAGTATTTTAATGCCAGCGGGGGGGGCGCACAGGGGGTGGGAGGGGGCAGATTACCGGCAACTTTATTTTAAAAACAAAAATAAATTTAAAAAAAAGATTATTCGTTCCTTCTTTCTAGCGAACGCTGTTGGGAAGAAGGGATGAATGGGGCTTCAGCACCACACGCGGGGGAAACATCACTTACAGTAGCGCTGTCTCCTGCATGGCACACAGACTGCACACGGACAACATCCGTGTGCGGTACGTGTTTTACACGGACCCATTGACTTTAATGGGTCCGTGTGATCCGTGCGCTCCCACGAACACTGACATGTCTCCGTGTTTTCCAAACGGACACACGGTCCGTGATAACACGCTGATTTTAATGTGTCTACGTGAGTCAGTGTCTCCGGTACGTGAGGAAACTGTCACCTCACGTACCGGAGCCACTGACGTGTGAAACCGGCCTTAGAAGGTGTGGACATAACCTTACTGATCTTTTAGCCATGAATGTCCCTGATAACAGGGCCAAGGATCACTGAATACATTGCCATCCACAATAATCCCTAAACTCCTTCTGTGTGAAGCACCAGAACATGTCCGTTTACTATTGACATACAGGTCTATAGTGAAGCTTCATTGTTGTGTGTAATATAAATGTACAGAGTGAGACAGACGTGTATCATTCCCATATACACATGTGTTTGCCATACTCCCCTCATTTCTGTACCATTAGTGTATTGCCACTTTCATACATCTGGAATACAGTAAAACTCCCAGCTAACTAGCCTGTGCTCCATTGATAAGATGCTGTAGCTTAGAATTTGTCTGCCCTGACTTTTTAACTTTCATGCTTTTAAACCCTCATTCTTTATCTCCCTAAGACAAGAAGGACATCAAGTTCCAGCATTCGCTAGGATAGAAGTTAATGAAGCAGAACAAGCTCAGCTGTCTTTGATGGCCCTAAACCATCTGGTAACCTTATTAGAAAACAGTCTCCTTTTCTTCTTTGACTTTTCCATGTCACTTTTGTCTTTCCTCCACTTTTAGAACATCATTTTGGCAATTTCGATTCCGCAAACTCGTTTCCCAGCAAGCATCTTTGTGTGTTTTCGAAAAAAACAAAATATTGGCACAAGCTGTGGATTAACAGGATCTCATGGCTAACGACTCGGAAGAAGGTGAATGCTGTTGACTGTATAGCTTAGTCTGAGAACATTTCTCCATTGACAAAGCCGGGATATCTTGCCAAAGTACGAGAGCTTCAAATCTCAGTAACGGGGTCCAAAATCTGATAAAACAGTTACTAATCCGCAATATGTATAGGCTGTAAATCAACACCCTAGGGCTCTGCCTGGCTTGTCTTTTATGTAAGGAATACGCGACATATATTGGACTTTTGCTTCAGGCACATCTTTGGATACAAGTGTCCTGAGGTAAAATGAAAGAAGCCCTAATAAGAGCTGAGCGCTGCGGATCTGCAGAGACCTGTGATAAAAACTTTTTTTACTTTATTTTTTAGTATGTGCATGAAATTTAGCATTTTATTTTATCTTCGTATTTGGATTTTCCCCTCGCGGCTTCTAAGGTCTAACATTATCATTCTCTACATAGAACAGCTGTGCTTTATCTAAAGGAAAAAAAAAGAAAGTCAAAGGACAGCTCATCAAAAGGATGGACAATTCTTTGGGATTGATTCATATTTACACGGACAATAACGAAGTCTTCCTGTAGGAACATATGTCGGGCATTCCACCCCGCAGCTGGCTGCATGCATGCTTCCAAACCACTTTTATAGTAAAGCACAGGAAACCATTGGATGGGGGAGTTAAGTCATTCAGTAACATATGTTTCATGTATTCTTTTTTTTTTTTTCTCTATTTTTTTTTCTCTTTGTCAGTTTTACAAACTTTTGGCTCAAAATGTTATTCTATTCAGGTTGTCTATTTGTATTAGAACGATTTTTAGATCAATTTATGGAATAGAAACCTGGCCTGGATTTGCATGAGTTTTTTTACTTTTATTTGTGTGAAATATTTAATCCGGCATCAGACAGCTATTGCTATGTCTTTACTTGTAAGATCTGTAAAATGGCCGTTGTGATTGGTGGAAAAATAGCACGAGAGGAACAGTAAGTGGTGTCTGAAAGCATCTTGGAATGAAAACTGGCTTGTGGTCAGTCATATACGTTTCCTGCATGGTTTTATCAATTTTAATCAGTTTTCCTTGTCTGCTCTCCTTCTCCTAAGTTCAGTAACATCTTGAAAAGCAACATGGACATTTCAGCGTTGAGGATGTTATGTTCCCTCAGTCTTGACCAAGTCATTAGAAGGCTATGAAAATGTATTTATAGATCTGAAAGATATTTTATAGTAATATCTACCTATATTCCGGTGGGTTACTTTGTCCTAATCTTATTGGACTAAAATATCATGGCGAAGTTTAGTGCCATCATCCAGTCCCTCTTAAAGAGGACATTTCACCAATTTTTACCATATGAACTGTACATTACTGAGCATAGTAGCAAGAATGGATATAAAAACACTCTGTTGGGGCAATACAAAGCACTATGGCACTGTCTGATCATAAAATGGCAATAGGAAAAAGTAGACGCCCACAATTCCAACCTTGATTAAGCCCCCATTGAGATCAGCAACTGGGCCAGCACCATCTCACATGACCATGCTGACTACGTCTCCCTCCCTAATGTAATACCATCGATTGCTCCCACACTCTGATGCTGCTGCAAGGATCGTTGTGGGAGCAGCTGAAGACCGAGGATAAGTATAAGGCCAGGATCACACTTGCGAGAAACTCGCACGAGTCTTGCATCTCAATACCCGGCATTGCTGCCGGCACTCGGGACAGGAGTGTGCGGTTGCATGTATTTCTATGCAGCTGAGCTCTCCGGTCCGAGTGCCGGCAGCAATGCTGGGTATTGAGATGCAAGACTCGTGCGAGTTTCTCGCAAGTGTGATCCCTGCCTTAATGTTAGGGCTTGTTCATATGCCGGTTTTGTCTCCATCAGATTATTCTGATCAGGATATAATCAGATTTTCTCAGAGGAAGAGAGCAAAATAAAGCTTTCCCACTCTCTACATTCTTTCAGTTTGCGAAAAATTGCGATCTCAGGGCAGTCTGATGTCTTTCACAGAACCATAAACTTGCATTACCGATTTTGATCCATCACTGGGATCAGAATCGGAATTGTCTCTGATAGAAAGCCCCTTAGAATCTCATGGGAACGAGTGCTCTCTGTGAAAACCACGGATAGCACTCATCTGATCTATTCGGTCATGAGCCCCCAGGGAGGGAGATGTCCTCAGTGGGGTCAGACCGCGTTAGCACAGATCCTGACCTTAATGGCTGCTTCATTTAAGTCAGAACCCGTCTACTTTTTTCCTACTTTTGGTCGTTACTCTTTCGTGATTGGGCAGCGTCTTAGTGGGATGAAAGCACATGCTGACAGATCTGAAAAAACAAAAATGCCCTGTAGAATAGTGGACAAAATAATATACTAGGCCCCAATCAGTGCCCTGTATCTCCACAATGGAGTGGAGAAAAAAAATGATGTACATTTGCAAAAGAGTAGAAGAAAATCAGCACTCGCCCCCCTCTGAAAGTACATCAGTCCATTTTTATTTTCATTCCATTACGACAGGGGCATAAAATGCAATAGGGCTAGCAGTGTGATTGAAGGGGCAGGGATTTCAAAAGAGAGACATGATGGACAACGAACATTTCGCACTCTAGTTGCTCTTTTACTAGTCCATGTTACATTCTTCCGTATTTAACAAGTTTATGTACATACCTGCTACTATGTACATGAATGTACAGTTTATAAGGAAAAAAATAGGTATAGGTTCTCTTTAAAGGAAACCTGTCACCAGGAATAACGCTGTTAACCTGCAGTTATCGGGTTAATAATGCTGTCCGGCGCCTGCACGCAGCCGAATGCAGCGGGAAGAAAATGATCTTTATCCTCCCCTCCAACATTTGGTATTCAGTCATAGGGGCGGGGGCGGCACCGGTTCAGTCACCGTCGTGAGTATACAGAGCAGTTCTATGACCATGCCCCCTGCCCTGACTGACATTGGCTCTGCATTGCGGCTGGCTGTCAGCCCCTCTGTGTACTCACAACGGTGACTGAACCAGCGCCGGCGGCTCCACCATGGCTGAATACCGAATTCTTGCAGGGAGAATAAAGTAAAGTTTCTCCCCACTGCGTGCAGGTGCCAGACAGCATAATAACACCGTTAACCTGCAGATTAACCGCATATTTGCAGGTTATTATTACCATAGTCCTGATAGATAGTGGCTCATAAGTCACTTCAACAAGTATACATAGCAATAATCCTCTAAGGGGTATGCCACGCAGAGGATAAGAAGTGAAATGAACAATGGGTAAAGTTAAAATAACTGTTTATTAATACATCCTTGCGAATCGGCGCTCATTGGGCGTCGGGAGAGCGCGGCCACACTCAGCTATACGCCTCTACATGCCTGCCTGAACCCCTCAGCAATTGTCTTCATCTCCTTCACCACATTATACAGGTAATAATCCACCTTACCTACGCCATCTTTTTAGCCATATATTCAGCCATTATATAGGGACTTTTTTCTCATTAGCCTTAAGAGTAGCTGTTTACCATTCAGCCTCTGCGGCTTCGGTACTTTGAAATATTCCTTATTATTACCTTACTTTTGGCCCTGGTCACATGTGCTATTATTGTGATTAATAGTTTAGATGGCAGGGTATGCCTGCTTTATGTGGAAGGTCTATTTAGCCAGACTCTGGTAACCACACTTGTGTGTTGTGGATTCTGTTTTTGGGCTCCCTCTGGTGGTTACAGATGGTACTGGGTGACTTTTGTTCTCTGCGGTCTCTGGTGTCCACCTGTTCTATCAGGATATGGGAGTTTCCTATTTAACCTGGCTTTCTTGTCATTTCCTCGCCGGCGATCAATGTAATCAGTGTGTCTTGTTACCTCTGCTTTCCGCTTCAGTAATCTTCAGGACAAGCTAAGTTTTTGATTTTCCTGTTCCACGTTTTGCTTTATTTTTGTTTTAGTCCAGCTTGCAGTTATGTGATTCCTTGTTGCTGGTTGCTCTAGTGGGCTGATATTACTCCTCATGTTCCATGAGTTGGCACATGAGTTCAGGTAATTTCAGGATGGTTTTTTGTAGGGTTTTTCGCTGACCGCGCAGTTCACTTTTGTATCCTCTGCTATCTAGTTTTAGCGGGCCTCATTTTGCTGAATCTGTTTTCATTACTACGTATGTGCTTTCCTCTCATTTCACCGTCATTACATGTGGGGGGCTGCTATTTCTGTGGGGTGTTTCTCTGGAGGCAAGAGAGGTCTTTGTTTCTTCTAATAGGGGAAGCTAGTCCTTCGGCTGGCGCGAGACGTCTAGAATCATCGTAGGCACGTTCCCCGGCTACTGCTAGTGTTGTGAATTAGGTTCAGGATCGCGGTCAGCTCAGTTTCCATCACCCTAGAGCTTGTTCTGTTTTTTGTGTGCTTGTCCTTTTGTGATCCCCTGCCATTGGGATCATGACACTTGTGTTATATAAACCGTTGATATATATCTTCTGTGTTGGAGGGAGCATCTGTTCATGCGGCACATGTAAGATTCTACATATAGATCCATTGTTGCTGGCCTCTCTCTCCCTTTACCACTTGGAAGTCCCTATTTTGTGTCTTTTTTACTCTCCTTTTTTTTGGTCCACTTTCCCTTCCCCTTCCCCCTTGCCTTTTTTTAATATGTATTAATAAACAGTTATTTTAACTTTACCCATTGTTCATTTCACTTCTTATCCTCTGCGTGGTATACCCCTTAGAGGATTATTGCTATGTATATTTGCAGGTTAACAGCGTTATTTCTGGCGACAGGTTCCCTTTAAACTTACTAATGACATAACAGCAGCCATAACTTTATAATTATACTGTAGGTGTATTTGGACTTGTTTTTGCTGAAAATTTTGCATAAGTTCCTACATCCCTTTTAATATATAGCAGAGCTCCCAATACATCTGCTAAAAGTAGCTCAGATCCTAGCAGTATAACGCCTTAGATGCTATGGTCAATAGTTACCGTGGCATTTACAGAGTTTGACAGGGGGAGAATGCTTCCTCTGTCAGACCAAAGCCCCCAACGCACAATGCTATCGCAGAATACCACTGTACTCCATATCTGTCATATACCTAAGCCTCTTAGATCCTGTAGGAGATTCGGTCAGTGGCCTGTCATTATAGCTCTGACAGGCATGTGCAACACACTGAACGATATAAGTAGTATATCATGGGGTTGAATTAAGTCACTTTGTGTGATGGCTAATAAATATTGTAAAAAATAAATAAAAAGCAAATTGTTTTAAAGTGTTTTGAACAAACCCCTCTCACCCCTAAAAAAACATTAAAAATGCTCCTAATTAAAAAGGAGAAAAATTGGACAACATCTCTGTGTTGGCAACGACCCATACCATAAAACTATATAATTAATGACCCCACGATGTGAACCCCGTACAATAAAAATGCGAAAAACAATGCCTGAATTGCTACTTTTGATGAAAAAAAATCAACAAAAATTGATGAAAGGGATTAAAAAGTCATACATATACCAATGGTTCAAAGGAAAACTGCAGCTTTTTATACCTAAAAAGCAAACTCAAACAGCTCTGTTAGCAGAAAAATAAAAAAGTGATGACTTTCAGAATACGATGACTAAATAAAGAAAATATTTGCTTAAAAAGTTATTTTTTTGCAGTAAAGTATAAAAATATTGTAAAAACCGTGCATCACCATTATTGTATTGACCCATACTGACATACTATAACATAATTGGACATGTTGAACACTGTAGAAAAAAATATAAAAAAGACAGAATTGCTGTTTTTTGTTCATCCCTCCCTCAAAAAAGTGGAATAAAAAGTGTTCAGTCATATGTATCCTAAAATGGTACAAGGGAAAGCTACAACTTCATTAGCTACATAATCACCACAGCTTCTATCCTGGATCTATTTTGTCTTCATGTGCTTTACTCCTTATCTATAGCCTGTTTTCTCAACCCTCCCTGACTCTGTACATGTTTTCTTCCCTCTCTCCAAACAGTAGAGACCTGTGTACGATCCATTTCCCCTCCCTGTTGAATTTCACCAATATGATAAAGCTATTAAACTGCAGATATGGGATTACCCTGCCAGTTAATAGCATTTTGAACCTAAGAACCAATAACGATTATGAAGGAGCCACTTATCAGGGATAATAAAATACACCAAATTGTAGTTATATATTATAAAACACGATTAATAAATTCAATGGCACATAAATTAAAACTTTCATAATCTCAATGGGACATGAAAACAAGAACTAGCAAGCAGGAACACACTTCATGATATAATTTATTTTAACACATGTAGAATAATATAGAAATATAGTAGTGAATATCATATATAATTATAATAAAAAGTATTTCTATATCTAGACAATCAATGTCTATATACTTTATTACAAGATAGGTAATTAATGGATCTAGAGATTGTAGAAGACCAAAAAGCTTATAGTAGTAGTAATACCATGATCAAAGTAACAATGCGGTGGCACATAAAGTCATGCATGAGTAAAATTGTTTGATCCATTAACTGTACCCATAATGCAAGGGATGTGTGGACTGCTAGCTCCCACCTCGACGCGTGTTTTACCGTCTTTGCATTTTTGTCAGAACCTGCCTGGCTCCCGCATTTAGAGCACCGATGCCATGAGGAAATTAACTTTATTCCTCCCCGTAGGGTCCTGGTATCAATCATGGGGGCAGCGCCAACACGGCTTCAGTCACTACTCTCTGTATAGAGAGCGGTGGTTGTAACTCCAGCCCTTCACTGACTGACATCAGCTCAGCATTAGACTCAGCTGTCAGTGCGGAGAGTGTGGCTGCAATGGGATATGTTGAAGCATTTCAGAGTTATTTCTACAAGTGACAATGGTCAGACTTCAAACATATGGCCCAGTCATTAAGAGGTTAAGGGCTTGTGCAGATGATCATAAAAATCAAATGGGTGCTATCCGTTGTTTTAATGGATAGCACTCATACCCATGTTATCCAATGGGGTCATGCTCATGTCCTATTGAAAAAAATTGCAGCATGCACGATTAATGGATCACACTCATCTATTCATATGGGTCTGTGGAAAAAATTAGACTCTGATGACATTCAAGTGCAGTCGGATTTTTTTTCACATCCAAGAAAATCAGATCAGGCCAAGCGCGTACTACAGAGGTTCACCACCAGAAACGGAGGTGCGTACTGCAGAGAGAAGCAGGAGCACGCTGGGGAACCACGCAGTGGGGCCAGGAGGTGAGTAAGCTGGAGTCCCTGCATGGAAGGAGAAGAGTACACTATGCACGGGTGCCTGCCATAGCATTACACAGCTCCTGTATGAGCTGAGTGCAAAGAACTGTATGGGCTCACATGACATTCTATGGGTCCATACACCTCTCTCACAGGCCTGTGGATGGACCCTAAGGGCACAATCAGACTGGCATATAGCACATAGAAGAAACTAGTCCAGGAGAGGTGACATTCAGAATAGGTTCCCAACAATAACTTACGCCTTGTCGATAGCTGTTGGGCTCTCATGAATTGGCCAGTTTATGCACTATGTACCTTCATTTTCTCTGTAGTATTTTTTTATGTAGCAATATATTGCAGTTCTATTTTTCAGTATTTCATATTTACAAAATATCAGACAAAAGAGGGAGACACAAAAGCGCAAATAGGGTCTTATCAAACGTTACACAAAGTTGCCCACCAAGAGAACTACTCACCTGGTGAGATCCACAGGTCAGTGCAGGACCTGATTGAAGCACACACTTAGAGAGGAGAAAAAAGGATCATCCCCGCGCTGCGTAGGATAACGAAACGCTTAGAATAAACCACGTTGAAACCTCTACAATTTTTGAAATTCTTCTCACGGCAGCGCGGGGATGATCCTTTTTTTCTCCTATCTAAGTGTATATTTACAAAATATAGCATTCACATATTTTCTATTGCAGTAATGCAGTCCCAATTTTCTAAATTAATTGTTTCTATTATTTCAGAGTGCGGCTATTTTTTCTTAGATTGATTGACTTGGTTGTCCTTGTCTGCACCTATTCACACTAGTTTGGATGTGCCGGTCAGTTTTTTTCCATTTGGACACTGTATAGTGTCATGTACAAAGATAGTTTTTGTTCAGAACGTAAGGAAAGATAAATATCTTGTTACCTTGCTAGCCAGTGGATAGAAAAATATTTAGAATGGAGAGTCCTCAGTGGTTGATACCTTTTAATGGCTAACTGTTAGCCATTAAAAGGTATCAACCACTGAGGACTCTCAATTCTAAATATTTTTCTATTCAGAACCTAAAGAGTTTATCTATAAGAGAGGGAATAACTTTGATTAATGGAGGTTAGACTGTGCAGACTCCCAATGATCCCAGAACCTGCTAAGCCCAATCTTAAATGGAGTGCTCAGGTATTTCCAGCCATCCCATAGACCATAAATGGAGCCGAGCATGCACACCTCCGTTCCATTCAAGACAGAGCTGTACAGCTCAGTTTCCAGCCCCAATCACAAGATCAAAGGACGTTAATTTTTTTTTTTATGGAAAATCATCTGCTTGTCACTGTATGACAAGTTCCAACCACGTACAAGTAAGTGGTCTTCTAGGAAAATTGTCCTCTCAGACCAGTAGACTAGTACACACAATACATAGTAGAACTCAAAACTTGTCAACGTAAATCTGGCCTGGATAAAGGGTTGGTCTTCCCAAGTAGGTGATCTTTTGGAGAGGTTTCGCTGTACTCTAGAAAAGTTGAGACGTGGCACTGTCTTTTTTTTTGCTTCTTTCTCAGTCATGTAAACACACTATTCCATATTTTGGAGGCCAATTAAAATGGGTTATCCAACAGTGAAAGAAAAAATTAGCCTTGGATTGATTAAAAATGATAAAAGGGACATATAATCACCTTCCAGCACCCCCGTGGATCCAGCACAGGATGCTCCGAATGCTTCTTCCATTATAGTCTTATAGTCAAGCAAACAATTGCAGGCTTCAGTCATGCTAGGTGTCACGGGGCTACCACAACAGAGAGGTTCCAGAGAACCGCAGCGCTCTGGGCCTCGTTCACACACAGTGAACAGAAGCTCTTCTCCTGTATTTTGACCTGGCTGCTTTGTGCCAGCAGTGCAGGAGTTAACCTTATTTGCTAAGTTGCTGTGAGCTGGGTCTCTCAGCTGAAGTGGATTTTTGTAATCTCCTTCTCTATATAGACCCAGCCTTGACTACAGCTAGTGTCAGTGATCAGTTCTGCTGCCTTGCTTGGAGGTTGAAGGAGAGTGATATTTGGAGCTTGTAGGTTTATTACAGAGATTGGTGTCTGCTGTTTTGGTTGCTTGTTAAACCTGTTTTCCTTCCTAGTTTTCTCCTTCTCTTCCCTTCTATGTGTACCCTCTGTGGTTGTGTGAGCATTTGGTGAGTTTGAGACTTTTAGTTACCTTGTCTGTATACCCTGTTTATTGTTGTGTTTATATACTGGTGCAGTCCTCCTCCCTGGGGGGAAGAGGGGGCCACTGATAGGGCCTGCACAGGAGACAGGGATATGCTGGCGGCTCGGGTCTCCTAACCATCATAGGTACCCCCGAGATAAGGGAAAGCCAAGGCCCCATTAAAGTGGTAGGGACAGGTGCGGGTCCCAGTACGCCATCCTGCCCCTTTAACGCCGCTTACGGCATGACACTAAGACTTCCGAATGGGTTAGACGTTTTGAGAACCTATGGAGACTTCCAAAGTGGCCTTCGCTGGGGTGCTGGATGGTCATTACGGTGACGTGCTGTTGTAGTCACCAGACCACTACAGACAATTACAGGCTGCAGTGCTGCTGGAATGTTCAACCTTGACTTTCAGAGTTAGTGGAGACCTCCAGATCAGCCTGTGCTGGGTCCTCACAGGTACTGGAAGTTGAGCAATCCATAGCTAAACATTATTATTATCTTATTATTTTTATTGTACAACCCTTTTAACTTAAAATTCTGCTTTTGATGTTTGAGAGGAGAACAGAGAACTAAAGTCAGAATAAGCTTTTAACACTCGATATTGAAAGCACAACTAACAGATCTAGTAATACTTCATTTCTAGTAAGTCTGCAGGTATTCAAGTGATTTCCCGATGAAAGGTGTTCAGCCAAGTGTAAATTACTGGTGCCAGGAACAGACTAGTTTGGTATCTCACAGCTTGGATGACTGGCACCTTGTCACTAGTATAACACACCTATATGAAAAAGTGCCAAAACCAACAAACTGCATAGGTGAAATTAAAAATTCTCATCCTGATAATGCTAATGTGCTTTGACAAATCTTTACAAATTTGTCAACTGTAGCGAATGTTAAGATGGTGGCTTTTAATGTAAAACCCTTTAATTGCTTTTTTTTACTTTTATTTTTTTTTTGTATTTACTTTATAAAGTCTCCATGTCTTATTCATACCATATGTTATGTTCTCCAGTTCTCCAGTTTTTAGAATTTTTTTACACAAATATAGCATATTGGCTTTTGTGGTTCGCCAACCGCCCCAATAGAAATGCTATAATCTTTTTTTTTTTTTTCTTGCATAATTATTCCCGTACCATTTCCGTTCCGTGTACACAGCCTACAGTACAAAGTTGGGCTATGTAACCACGCCGTCTACGCAGTAATCAAAAGACAGATATGTTTGCCATTCAAATAACCACATTATTGGGATGTGAATGTATAAAAAGTGTTGCGGCTTACGAGTATTGTTAAATGGCTGGAAAATGTTGAAAAATAATTTATGAGGTGGTCATAAAACGTGCCAGACTGTGTTTGACATTGATTACTGAGTTTCTTTCTTTCAATAATGACTTTCAGTGAAATGTAACTTCTAAATATGGGTGAAAGCCATACATTAATGCAATCAACCTTCTTATAGTTGACCAATCATATAGCATGACGTAAACAAAAAAAACACAAATCTTACCTAAAATGAATATTTAAATAAATAAAAATAATAAAGAAATTGATAGCAAAAATAAAAACATAAATATTTCATAAATTAAAACAAAAATCAACTTTAGATTAAAAATGCCCTGAAATTTAAATAAAAAACTAATTATATTAATTTAAGAAAAATATACATTTAAAAAAAAACAAACAAACTTTGCATTAATTGCTGCAAACAATATTATATATTAAAATATATTATTGACCTATGTCAGTAAAACTTACCCAAACCAATCATACCAGATAAAATCGATCACATCTCCACTGCATAACGCTGGTAAAATTTAATATACAGGTTTTATTTACTAGCTCACTTTGTCAGTGTGCTCTGCATTATCACATAGAATTTTAATAGTGTTTGCCATGGTTAATTTCATTAGGTGATGACATGAAACCTTAAAGGAAATGCTACTTTTGACCTTTTGAAGAGAAAACCTTTCTGTGAACTCAAATTATTCTTCTCAAAGCCATAAATGCTTCACGTTTTAGATGCAAGATATTTATTTTGTGAAAGTCTATGGAACATTTTAATACTGTCTTGAACAAAAACACAGACTTTGTGGCTATTCATTTTAATTCTTATCTGTAAGTGCTTGGTTTAGAATTAAAATATGTATGTAATATATATATATATATATATATATATATAAATATATATATGTATATATATAATATTTGGGTTGTTTTAACTGTTGGATGATTTATATGGGTTTCTGATTAAATAATTTTAAATACTTGTTGATGGATCATTACCAGGTTTGGTTATAAATTATGTATTAATGGGAAAGGAGCACAAAGGAATACTTTAAAAATATAAAGTAACAATTTTTCAGTTCATTTTCTTTTCATAGTAAAACTAAGAAAAGAAACACAATTAAAAATATTTAGCATAAAGTTACGGTAAATTCATTCTTTATGTATGTTGTATCGTTGACTTAGTATTAACCAAAAGATCATGGACTCAAAGTCTATAAGTTTATTGCAGAGTAATAAGGCCATTGCTACTGGTTCAGGATGTACATGTGACACTCGTCACTACTCATGGACACTTCGGGAGGTGGGGAAGTCAAGGAGTCAGAGGTCAAAAATCAGGAGGGTACATCATAAATAGATGGGTGAGGCATAGTCAGGTCACAGTCCGGGGTCAAGAAGGTAGGGGCTAGGCAAACGGTTAAAGGTAAATCCAAGGTCTGTCAACAAAAATCAAAATACTAGACCTCAAAGCACAGAGCAAACACACAGACCACTTGAGCAGAGCTACAACTGGCAGATATGAGCGGCAGACAGCCAGCTAAATAGCCTGGGAATCATTCCATAAAGGAGACACCTGTAGGAAGATCAGCACACTTTGGCCATAATTGGGCGTCTGGACTGTCACTCAGCACACTGACAGCTCAGCATGCCCAAGCCACAGATTGGACAATTGAGCTGCCACTCACCATACTGAGAGGAGAAATCGTTACAGTGCAAAAAGATGTTAAATGATTTATCTTCTTGACTGCAGAGACCCGTGTGTCGTAACCAGTGCCTTCCCCCGTCCCACAACGCCATAATAAAAGATACCGACAAACCTGGATGGGATGAACAGGTTGGTCACAGTTTATTATTTGCAAAGTAGGGAAGGGCAATTACATTTCGCGACGCACTCATTGCTGAAGGCCCCGCCGACGACCGCTGGGCCAGCAAGCCGATGAGAGGTTACGAACCTTTGCCCCCCTCTACCTACCGCTGTGACGTATATAAAAAGAACGTCAACATTTTTTTTTTTTAAATAATTTAAAAACATTTTTAATAGCACAGTACATTCACCAGTTTATAAGGGAGTGAGGGTGGGACAACAGCTTCCAAGGGTCAGCCAGGGAGAAAGAGGGAGAACCTGGTCCCGTCACTAGAATTTAACCCCTGAGGGTGTGGCCAGGCTCCCCTCTTCTCCCCGGTTGGTCCGCTGGGCGTCCCAATCGTGACATCACCTGGGGAAGTAGTGGGAGGGGGGAATTGGGCACTGCACAGTTTTCCCATCTAGCTATCCCTTAAGGGCTCTGCAGTCAGAGGCACGTTCCTTATACAGTACCATGCTTACCATTCATAACCAATTGGGGCAGGCTTATTAGGCATTAAAGGGGGTTGTCTAGGCTTGGGGCTCAAGTTTACAGTCACTCTATGTGACTGCAGACTTGCGAATCCTCACAGCGCAGAGTGTGCATGCAGTTAGGATTCTCTGGTGCCAGTGTTGAGAGCAGGCAAGTGTGACTGCACATATGTGATTTGCATACATGCAGTCACGTGTCGACTAAACTTGCTCAGCATCACAAAATACAAGTGAATTGTGCAAGGCTAGACACAAAAGTTTTGCAGTATATGGTTTACACTGGTTATTTGTCAGGTTGTGAATAAGATAATCACGTAGGACACTATAATTCTTGTATGTGAACCAGCACAGTTCTCACCAAAGAAGTTTTGTGCATGTGATGTTTGCAAATACCGGATAGTTGAGTCATTACACCGTAGCTGATATCCATATATGGGAATCAATTAGTATTTTTTTACACTTCTTTTCACGTTTTGCACTAGAGCAATTTTTAAATAGGTCCCATATCTGCGTGCTTACTTTATGCCCATGAGGTTATATTTAATTCTGTTTGGACTTATGTGATATAAAATACTAATATAATATGCTGTTTTATAAGCCACAATGTTTTTGTGAAAAAATGGAGAAAAACAGTGTTCCCTCTATGTCCTAAACTTTTAGCTTTCATTGCGAAAATGTATTTTTCCAGTAAGGTTTATATTGGTGTTCATCTGCTTTTTTTTACACCATATTTTGAAAGCAGATCTGATACACCAGATTTCACAATACAAGCTGCATACATTTAAAAATAGATCTCACACTGCCCAATACAAGCTTCAACCTGCTAAGTACAAGCTGGATGGGCAAAAACAGAATACACTTGGACTCAAGAGCTCAGTCTGGGTGGGTGGAGACTGAATATACCTGGACTCATGAGCTGTCGTTCTGGGTGGGTGAAGACTGAACACACTTGGACTCATAAGCTGTCAGTCTGAGTGAGTGGAGACTGAATAAACTCACACTCGAGCTGTCAGTCTGAGTGGGTGGAGACTGAATACACTTGGACTCATAAGCTGTCAGTCTGGGTGAGTGGAGACTGAATACACTTAGAATCGAGCTGTCAGTCTGAGTGGGTGTACACTTAATACACTTGAACTCATAAGTTGTCAGTCTGGGTGGGAGGAGACTGAATATACTTGGACTCATGAGCTGTCAGTCTGGGTGGGTGGAGACTGAATATACTTAGATTCAAGCTTTCAGTCTGAGTGGGTGGAGACTGAATACATTTGGACTCATGAGCTGTCAGTCTGGGTGGGTAGAGACTGAATACACTTGGACTCATGAGCTGTCAGTCTGGGTGGGTAGAGACTGAATACACTTGGACTCATGAGCTGTCAGTCTGGGTGGGTGGAGACATAATACACTTGGACTCATGAGCTGTCAGTCTGGGTGGGTAGAGACTGAATATACTTGGAGTCATGAGCTGTCAGTCTAGGTGGGTGGAGACTGAATACAATTGTACTCATGAGCTGTCAGTCTGGGTGGGTTAAGACATAATACACTTGGACTCATGAGCTGTCAGTCTGGGTGGGTAGAGACTGAATATACTTGGACTCATGAGCTGTCAGTCTGGGTGGGTGGAGACTGAATGCACTTGGACTCGAGCTGTCAGTCTGAGTGGGTGGAGACTGAATAAACTTGGACTTATGAGCTGTTAGTCTGGGTCAGTGAAGACTGAATAAACTTAAACTCATGAGCTGTCAGGCTGGGTGGGTAGAGACTGAACATACTTGGACTCATGAGCTGTCAGTCTGGGTGGGTGGAGGCTGAATATACTTGGACTCATGAGTTCTCTCACTTTCCAGGTGAAGTAAAAAATATTCATCTTAATATCAGGATTATGCAGTCATTGTAGCTTAGATTTTAAAATTGTGTACACCAGTGTTAGGAGTCGAGTTTCCTCTGCTGCACAGGGGGAATCTCGATCCGTCTCCGCTGCGGTCTCCCATTCTCCTCCAGCCGCAGTGGAGTCTGCTCAGCAGGGACGTCGATTCCAGCGTCTCGCTCAGTCTGACTCTGTGCGAAGAGTTACTGCTGCTTTTCCTGCTTCTGCCATTGAAGCCAGTGCTGGGCAGCGGCGAGTAGACGTTTCTGGATCTAAGTCCTTATTTGCACACACTGAGCATGCCCAGGGCAAGATCTCCTGTTGGAGATCGAGGGTCACATGCTCAGGTACTGCAGCACATCCCATTGGTCCTTTTGGCAGGTCCTGAAAGGGCAAAACTTCTGTAGCTGTTTCCTGTGCTGCAGCTATATAAACTGCGCATGACCGCACGGCCATGCGCTAGTATTGTCTTGTAAATATGTGTGTGTGTTGTGAGTGAAAGTCGCTCTTTAAATAACCCTCCCTATTGAATGTCTGTTCGCGGAAGGTGTATGTTTGCTATCTAGCGCCCGACTTATCCAACAGCACGTAACACACATTTCAGCTACCAGTTGCTGTGTCCGCCTGTACGGCGCCGTGCGCTTGCTCTGCGCTTTCCTGACCCAAGCCTGGGTGGTTAGTGGCGTTCGTCTGTGCGGCACCGCACGCACTCTTGTGCCTTAATATTATTATTTAGTTTCCTTACACACCCAGTTGTGGTGTTGTGCCAGCAAGTGTCTAATCGGACTTCAATCCTAGTTGGGCTTGAGTTCGCTGACTCCTTGCTCGCGCTCTATGTGCGGTACCGCGGTCCTGTGACGCAACAGGATCGCTTCCTTCACGCAGGGTGTAGTTAACCCGTGCGTGTATACTTGTAGTACCGCCATATAGTCCGTCTTACTAGCAGCAGGGTTTTTCCTGCACGGTGGACCTCGGACTGCGAACGCACCTAGTTCCATTTCATCTTGTACTTGGTGCGTTCCGCCAGTCCTTAACATAATACTAGCGCCAAGGTCTGGCTAGTAAATGATGGACGATCAGCGTTCACAGCGGTACATCCAGCAGCTGGAGGGAAGGTTGGCGGCTCTTGAGCGTTCAACCTCAGCTGTGGATGTCACTGCTGTCGCTGTTCAGGCTGCTAGTGTTGCTGCAGCCACCTTGTCCACTGCCGCTCCTGTCCCGACTCTAACTCGCCTCCCGCTTCCAGAGAAATTCTCTGGTGACAGTAAGTCTTGTAGGGGTTTCGTGAGTCAGTTCTCTATCCATCTCGAGCTTCTGGCCTCTCGTTTCCCTACAGAGCGGGCTAAGGTGGGATTTATAGTGTCTCTTCTTTCGGACAGGGCGTTGCAGTGGACTACGCCGCTATGGGAGCGTAGCGATCATGTGGTGCAGAGTGCTCCGTTGTTTCTGAGCACTCTAAAACAGGTCTTTCTAGGACCTCGTGTCACCCATGATACGGCGCTCCAATTGATGGCATTGACTCAGGGCTCATCCTTGGTCAGTCATTTTGCCGTCCACTTCTGCACCTTAGCATCTGAGCTGGAGTGGTCGGATAAAGCCCTCATTCCAATATTTTGGAGGGGGCTGGCTGACCACGTTAAGGACGCCCTGGCCACTAGGGAGATTCCCGCCACACTGGAGGAATTAATAACTCTATCCACTCGTATTGATCTCCGTTTCCACGAGCGGAGGTTAGAGCGAGCCCAGTGTAGGCAGAGGTTTCGGCTGGCTCCCACCTTCGCCAAACCTTTGGAATCTCCAGACCAGGCTCCTGAGCCCCATGAGCCTGTGGTAGAGTCACGAGCGGGATCTAAGTCCCGGACCGCTCGTGCACTCCAGATTTGTCATCTTTGCCAACAGTCTGGACATCTTGCCTCCAGATGTCTCCAGCGGTCGAGGAAACGTCAGCGTCTAGTGGTAATTGGTGGAGTTGCACTAGACACGGCGACGTTTGCCTCCAAATTGTCCTTTAAGGGGACAATAACATTGGGCTCATCCTCTCACTCGGTAGAACTCTGCGTGGATTCTGGGGCGGAGGGCAATTTTATGTCTTCAGCCTTTGCCCAGCGTCACGCAATTCCTCTGGTCATGCTATCTCAACCAGTAACAGTACGAGTGGTGAATGGGTCGACACTGCCCGCACAGATTACACATCAAACTATCCCTTTTACTCTGTCCATGTCACCATCTCATCAGGAGATTATATCTCTACTCGTCATTCCTGAGGGAATTGATGAGGTTCTCTTGGGGATACCTTGGTTACGGTACCACTCTCCTCACATCGAGTGGTCCTCAGGCAGAATTCTGGGATGGGGTGAATCTTGTGGGAACAGGTGTCATCGAGAGTGCTTTCAGGTTGCTACTACAGAGGTACCCGCAGATCTTTCCTCTCTCCCCAAGCAATATTGGTCTTATGCAGACGTGTTCTCCAAAAAGGCAGCGGAGACCCTTCCGCCCCATCGCCCCTATGACTGTCCTATTGATCTCTTGCCTGGTGCTGAGCCTCCCCGGGGTCGAGTCTATCCATTATCTCTCCCGGAAACGGAGGCAATGTCTCAGTACATTCAAGAGAATCTGGCAAGAGGGTTCATCAGGAAGTCAGTGTCACCTGCTGGGGCAGGGTTCTTTTCGTGCAGAAGAAGAATGGGGAATTACGTCCATGCATAGACTACAGGGGTCTTAATGCTATCACAGTTAAGAACAAGTACCCTTTGCCTTTGATATCTGAGCTTTTCGATAGGCTTCGGGGAGCTAGAGTGTTTACTAAGCTAGATCTGCGGGGTGCTTATAACCTGATTCGCATCCGTGAGGAGGACGAGTGGAAAACGGCATTTAACACCAGAGATGGGCACTATGAGTATCTGGTGATGCCCTTCGGGCTCTGTAATGCACCTGCCATTTTCCAAGACTTTGTCAACGACATCTTCGGGGATATGCTTTCCACCTCGGTTGTAGTCTATCTGGATGATATTCTCATCTTTTCTCCAGATATTGACTCCCACCGGAGAGATGTTGGCAAAGTCTTCGACCTCCTACGGGCAAACTCTCTTTATGCGAAGTTGGAGAAGTGTGTGTTTGAGCAGGAGTCCTTACCTTTCTTGGGCTATATCATCTCCGCCCAGGGATTGGCTATGGATCCTGCCAAACTACAGGCTGTGATGGACTGGCAAGAGCCCCATTCTCTTAAAGCGGTGCAGCGCTTTATGGGGTTCATAAACTATTACCACCAGTTCATTCCCCACTTCTCAACTCTGGTAGCTCCCTTGGTAGCCCTCACCAAGAAGGGAGCAAATCCCAAAGTGTGGTCTGAAGAGGTCTCCAGGGCCTTTTCTTCTACTAAGTCTCATTTAGCTAGCGCTCCGATCCTACATCGTCCCGATGTCGATAAGCCATTTATAATGGAGGTGGATGCCTCTTCCGTTGGTGCTGGAGCAGTCCTCTTCCAAAAGGATGCTCAAGGTCGGAAGCATCCGTGCTTCTTCTTCTCCAAGACCTTCACACCAGCGGAGAGGAATTATTCCATCGGGGACAGGGAGTTGCTAGCGATGAAATTGGCTTTCTCAGAGTGGAGACATCTCTTGGAGGGGGCTCGTTTTCCCTTTCATGTTTTTACAGACCACAAAAATTTGCTTTATTTGCAAACAGCCCAACGGCTAAATTCTCGTCAGGCCAGATTGTCCTTATTCTTCTCCCGATTCCACTTCACCCTCCATTATCTCGCTGGGGAGAAGAACATTCGAGCTGATACTCTTTCTCGCTCTGTTGTGTCATCTGAGGAGGAGGAAGGAGAGCCTCGGCTTATTGTTCCTTCTGAGAGCTTGAGAACCGTGGCTCCGGTGTCGCTTGAGTCTGTGCCTCCGGGCAAGACTTTTGTGCCCATAAATTTGCGACCGGAGGTTCTCTCTTGGGCTCATTCCTCCAGGGTGGGTGGACACTTTGGGACAAAAAGGACATCTGAGCTGCTGGCGAGGACGTACTGGTGGCCGCATATGCTCTGAGATGTCAGAGATTACGTTCTGGCATGTGTCTCATGCGCCAAAAATAAGTTTCCTCGACAACGGCCGTCTGGGTTACTCTATCCCTTGCCGCTCGCAGACAGGCCCTGGGAGATGGTCGGGATGGACTTTGTGGTGGGTTTGCCCAAGTCTCGTGGCTGTACCGTCATTTGGGTTGTTACCGATCATTGCGTCTCGGTTTTGGAGAGAGCTTTGTCGTCTTCTCAGCATTGAGTTAAATCTCTCTTCCGCATATCATCCCGAGACGAATGGGTTGGTGGAGAGGGCCAATCAGACTCTGGTCACATATCTGCGACATTTTGTTTCTGCCAGGCAGGATGACTGGGCATCTTTATTACCATGGGCAGAGTTCGCCCTTAATAGCGCTGTAGCTGACTCCACCGGTCAGACTCCTTTCCTCCTTAATTACGGCCAGCATCCGCGGGTTCCTGTGCCTATGCCCGTGTCCTCTGCTGACTCCAGGGTGGCAGACTGGGCAGTGGAGGCACGGGACATTTGGGACCGCACTCAGGATGCCATTCGGGCCTCGAAGGAGAGAATGAGGTCCTCCGCCGATGCACATCGGCGCCCTGCCCCGACCTTTGCTCCTGGCGATTTAGTGTGGCTCTCCGCCCGTAACATCAGTCTGCGTGTAGAGTCCACTAAGTTTGCACCTCGCTACTTGGGTCCCTTCAAGGTCCTCGAACAGGTTAATCCTGTGGTCTATCGTTTGGCCCTTCCGCCACGCCTGGGTATCACCGACACCTTTCATGTGTCCCTCTTGAAACCTGTGTATATGTCCCGGTTCTCCGAGTCATCTACTGGGACATCGGGTTCGTCTACGGACGATTATGAGGTGAACGCTATTTTGGGGTGCAAGGTGGTACGTGGCAAAAAATTTTATTTGGTAGACTGGAAGGGTTATGGCCCCGAGGACAGGTCCTGGGAGCCTGTTGAGCACATTCGGGCCCCGCAGCTCATTGCTGCCTTCGAACGTAGCGAGGCCCAAGGAGGGGGGGGGCCCTAGGAGGGGGGTACTGTTAGGAGTCGAGTTTCCTCTGCTGCACAGGGGGAATCTCGATCCGTCTCCGCTGCGGTCTCCCATTCTCCTCCAGCCGCAGTGGAGTCTGCTCAGCAGGGACGTCGATCCCAGAGTCTCGCTCAGTCTGACTCTGTGCGAAGAGTTACTGCTGCTTTTCCTGCTTCTGCCATTGAAGCCAGTGCTGGGCAGCGGCGAGTAGACGTTTCTGGATCTAAGTCCTTATTTGCACACACTGAGCATGCCCAGGGCAAGATCTCCTGTTGGAGATCGAGGGTCACATGCTCAGGTACTGCAGCACATCCCATTGGTCCTTTTGGCAGGTCCTGAAAGGGCAAAACTTCTGTAGCTGTTTCCTGTGCTGCAGCTATATAAACTGCGCATGACCGCACGGCCATGCGCTAGTATTGTCTTGAAAATATGTGTGTGTGTTGTGAGTGAAAGTCGCTCTTTAAATAACCCTCCCTATTGAATGTCTGTTTGCGGAAGGTGTATGGTTGCTATCTAGCGCCCGACTTATCCAACAGCACGTAACACACATTACAGCTACCAGTTGCTGTGTCCGCCTGTACGGCGCCGTGCGCTTGCTCTGCGCTTTCCTGACCCAAGCCTGGGTGGTTAGTGGTGTTCGTCTGTGCGGCACCGCACGCACTCTTGTGCCTTAATATTATTATTTAGTTTCCTTACACACCCAGTTGCGGTGTTGTGCCAGCAAGTGTCTAATCGGACTTCAATCCTAGTTGGGCTTGAGTTCGCTGACTCCTTGCTCGCGCTCTATGTGCGGTACCGCGGTCCTGTGACGCAACAGGATCGCTTCCTTCACGCAGGGTGTAGTTAACCCGTGCGTGTATACTTGTAGCACCGCCATATAGTCCGTCTTACTAGCAGCAGGGTTTTTCCTGCACGGTGGACCTCGGACTGCGAACGCACCTAGTTCCATTTCATCTTGTACTTGGTGCGTTCCGCCAGTCCTTAACAACCAGTTTCATCAAGTCTAAGAGATCTCTTTAGTAAAGTATGCAATTTAAAGTGTGAATTCTGATGACAGACCCACTTGAATAAGTTATCTAGTACTTTTAAAGAAATCACTTAATGACTTAATTTGATCAAAAAAAGTGATTTTCTATTTACCTTGCAGCACTGACCTGGCGTCAATCTCCTGTTGGTCAAGTGAATGCCGTCATCTGTATATAATCCACTTCCTATCCTGTCCCATATAAAGACTTCAGCCTTGTCTTCTGTTCTGACAATGAAGAGGCAGTTAAAAAGCCAGGGAATTAAAAAAAGGAAGAGTATGGTGGACATCTCAGAGTGTTAGACGTAGTGCATGTAGGATATCAGTGGAAGAAACCCCCTAAAATGTATGTTATTATTGTTGTGCTCATGGACCCAAAGGGAGCATATACAAAAATAACATGATATTACGGAATTGTTATTTATACAACTTTCTGGTCTAAGTGGATGCAGGGGCAGAAACAGAGAGAAGAGTGACCCTGTGCAAGAACTTCAAGAGTATATAGGCTGTTTTCAGTCCAGTAGTTCATCATAGTGCACAATTCTACCTGCTTTAGATTTGGACATCAGTCCCTTTACCTCCTGGACCCGTGTGCGGCTTCACAGGACGCACCAATGGTATGCCCACTTGACTGGATCCACAATAATTGCTAATTTTTGAACTTTGGATTTTTAAACTCGAAAATTCCTAGAAATCACCAAAGCCAACATAACTTTTGTCAGTGTAACAGTTAAATAGAGTAAAACGTGTTCCCCTGCAATTACCTGCACATACTGCTAATATTATTTGTGTGTTTCTAAATCGTCTGATACTGTTTCACTGTTGTATCACTAATAACCTGTCTACTATGAATCTCAGTTTCCTTCCATGCTTTGCTTAGTTGTGAACTCTCGGCACCCTATGATACATTGTGACTGTAGTCATGAAATATTTAATCAATGTCACCATCTTATTTTTTCCTCTTCCGAGCTGTGTTGCTGCAAGCTCAGCCGTTCTACCTTCAGCATCCTCCTCTTGTTTCCTTATCTGTAATTACTCTTCATATTTCATCTGTCATTTCTGAGACAGTCAAGTGTAACCCGAGACCCTATCATTAAATGTAAGTCAATTTTCTAACCAATTATAGCTAGCAGTCTATCATGCTGTTATATGCTCCAACAAATCAGGGAAATCGAGTGGATTTGCCTTACAGTAAATAATTTTCATAAATACTGTTGGACAAAATATTACAACACTTTGTAACACAGTTTTACACAAACAAAATTTTGTCCTGTTGCTTATGTAGCTCCAACATATTCCGCAACTCTGTACAACTATTTATTTTACTCACTTATATAGTGCTATTAATTCTCCAGCGCTTTACAGACATTATGGGCACTGTCCACATTGGGGATCACAATGTAAATTTCCTATCAATATGTCTTAGGAGTCTGGGAAGAAACCGGAGAACCTGGAGGAAACTGAAGTACCTGGAGGAAACTGAAGTACCTGGAGAAAACTCAAGTACCTGGAGGAAACTCAAGTACCTGGAGGAAACTCACACAAACACAGGAAAGCATACAAACTACTTGTACTTTTTGTCTTTGGTAAGTTATGAATTAAGGCCCTAAGCACTGCAAAGCAATAGTGCTAACCAAAGAGCCACTGTGCCACCAAGAGATTGTAATTCCAGTCATGCACAGGTTTCATAACCATTTTTAGTATGTTTTTGGAGTGTTAGAGAACGAAGAATCAGAGTACCTGTTATGAATCTGTCAACTCAAGTAGGCAGTTAGGCTCACCTATTGAGATGGATTCTCTAATCTTCTGGTCTGGATGGGCACACGAATCCCGGACGTTGATGCCTCAAACAGGAAGCAATCTCAGGAGAAGAAAGGCAGATAGTTGAGCACATCAAACATAGGACTAGAGTCTCAATCCCAAGACACAAGTGTGTGTCTTAATGGGTCTCAAATAGGCTTAGAGAAATAATGTCACTAATCCATGCTGGGCAACTTGCAAAACCTGATGTAGAGCACAACAAAGGGCAGCAGACCCAGGTGAAGGAAGTGGAGAACAAGATACCAGGGACAGGTGTGTATCATACACTACCACAGAAATACATGATGAAAGCCACTCCACTTTGCAGATTCCAAGGATACTCTTGTGTACACTCTTTAACCCCTATTCATGGATCTGGCATTCACTACCGAGGCCTCCTGGTTGTGTTCACATAGTAGTTGGTGGATGGTAGCGTAGGTTCAGAGTATAGGTTGAATTAAACCAGGCCAAAATCAGAGAGAGGCTGACAATGACAGATATTGTCGGGTCATAACCAGTTGGTCAAGTACAGATGTCAGACAGACGAGTAAGCATACAGTAAAAGGGTCAAATCTACAAAAGTCTCCAATTCGTAAACCAGCAGGGTAAATGAGAAACAGAAGTAGCTTCTTTACTCCTATTTGCTTTTGAGTTTGCCCTGCCATTGGTTACACACTGACTGGAACCCAACTGTTATTTTTTTTTTTTTACTTAAATGCAGTCATCTGAGGCTGAAAATCATTTTTTAATTTTGTGATTTATTAAAAAAAAGTATGCACTTTTTGCGGTGTATAGCCTTTATTTTGCACTGTCTATTGCTGGCAGCAGAATGTGTGAACTAAGAATTTGTCAGTAAACTTGTTGTGACAGAAGAGGTTGAACGGGGCTTTTTTTCATCCATTTAGTATATTTTTAGCTCCTCTCAACTGATTTATGACCACAGAACACATTAAAATTGATTGTGTAGAAAAATAAAGAGCCTGTAAAAGCCAATGGAGCAAATTTCTTAATGAACCCCATTTGTACGAAATATATGTATTTAAGTAGAAGAAAATGCTGCCAAATATAGAAAGCCCCTATAACATTGATGGCTGGGCAGTACTCAGAAGATTTGAAAGTAGAGAGTGCAAGTGCAGTGCCAACTCTGATTTCGCCACTGCCTGCCTCACTGTCAGCCCTTCCTACTGAAAGGGAGCACGAAAATGGGGATCAAAGGTTTATCGGATAAATCAGTGGAAACCCATCAAAATATGGGGGATGTGGAGAATTCTAACTCCATGCAGATGCTGCCCTTTGTCAACATGCTAACCACCGAGGCACTGTGCTACATTGTACTCCTATCTAAAGGACAGCTTGATTTTGGCTTATAGTTGAGTGTGCCAGATTGGGGACCCTATCTTATGAATGTCACATTTGCAGATGCCATGCTTAGTAGGACATGTTAATCAAATGGAAAGTCTGAGCTTCTTTGGTAGTCAAATGAATGTCGGCATCATGGGCACCTCTAGCTATTACTATGTCCTTGCAACTGAGTGACAAAGAATGAGGCCCATATAAAAAAAAACTGAAAGACTATCATTTTGAAACAGAAAAACTGATGTGTACAGGTGCAATCTAAGAGTAGCCATCTGTATACATAACTAACAAATAAAGTGGCACTCTGTAATGCTATAGCATGTAAACATAAAATATATGAAGTTTGAATTGCATTACTGCGCTAGATAATAATATAAAAAATGGAGACGCTTGGCACATAATTTAGCCAATTCATGCAGGCCCAGCAACCAACAACAAGGAGAATTACGGTTTCTGGGAACCTATCTAATGCCAATCCTCCCTTAGGCTGAACCCTGCATTCATGGGTAGGTAGGTCCCTGCTGCAATAAAAAAATGTTTCTTTGTTATGTATAGAGATGGCTACTTTTAGTTTGTACCTGCACACACCAGTTTTTCTGTTTGGAAAGGACAGTCAGTCTTTTGTTATTTGTATATTGACTCTCTGACTGAACTTTACATTCACCAGACTGTGGCAGTTTTAATTGCAGCAGGGACTTACCTACCCATAAAAACAGGCTTCAGTTTAGGAGAGGAGTTATTTTAGTTAGGTCACCAGCAAACTGAGATTGCCTTGTCATTGGCTGCTGGGCCTGCATGAGTTGGCCAAATTATGTGCTAAGCATCTCCATTTTTATATTATTATCTAGAGCAGTAATGCAATTCTTATTTCATATATTTCATGCTTACAAGCTATAACACTATAGAGTGTAACTTTGTTTGTGTAGAAAGAGGCCCAGTCACTGTGCCTCATTGATATCAACTGTGCTGCAACGACCTGACATTACAGGGGCCTAGATATCGTAATTGTAGTTTTGGCCATGGTCTGGTGACTGCTCACCCTACCCTGGTTCAGTAGCCATGAAATACTAAAGTGATGCCTCATCGGAGTACTGCACAGGGGCGGACATATCATTGGTTCAACCTGTGCAGCCACACAGGGGACCAAGAGGTAAGGGGGCCCATTTCTACCTCCAAAAAAGGTGCAATTTTGCATTTTTAGGAGCTCTTGGACTGCAAAGGGCCCCTATATTGTTCTTGCACAGGGGCCCTCTTCCTTTGTCCGCCAGTGGTACTGCAAAATATTTTTTCTTTTTGATTGTTTTTCTTTTGCACCTTACGCTTCTTACCTTATTCATCAATTACAACTCTTAAAAAGTCGCAAAAATTTTCACAAATTTACTCCAGTTCCTCTCACTGGAATGATTTTATATATGCCAGCTAGGAAAGAGTCAGACGGGCGTATAACTCGAATGAGGATCGCAACACAATTCTCGTACTGGCCATTGGCTCTTCTGATCCAAGCACAACAGCTGCATAGAAATTCCATCACGGATAAGGAGACCTGATAGCCAGCATGAGCATTGCATTGCAATCCTTGTCCATATAGCTTATCTGGACGTCTGACTCTTCCCTTATTTTGCTAAAAAAAAAAAAAAAATTGTAAACTTTGTAAAATGTGGAACTTTTTGAGCTATAAATTTGCAAAAAGGCTTAAAGACAAGAAAAAGAGCATATTTAAATTTAAAAACCAAGTATGCCAGTTGGTAAAAAAATTGGCACAGAAAGCGGAAATAAATACACGGCAAAAAAAAAGGAAAGTGACTCTAAAAAAACCCAAACACTCAAATGATGAATCAGGGCCTAAATGGTCAACACAAAATCAGCTTGGTTGAATCTGTATAAAGAATAATAATGAAAAGCAAAAAGTGTCCTTGAGTAAGAAATGGAAATGAATGTGCTGAGGATGTCATCCAAGTATGTGAGCATTTTCTGCAGCACTCCTTTTTTACATCTTATGTGGGTCCCACTGATCATCCATCAAACCTTACTTGCAGTGCTACAGGTTTATGTTAGTTTGTGGTTTCCAGATTCAGGCTGATATTACAAAATGTTCCATATTATCCCTAAACTCTACAATTTATAAAAAGTGTGTGGCTTTTCTTTGACCTCCAGAAAGCTGATAACCAAAATACTTCTTCCAAAGTCTTACTTTGGGTTCTCCAGGTCTCGCATTTCTTTCTTATCATTGTAATTTATGCAGTGCTGTATTTCTCTACCGTGGCAGTGTTTGGCCCATGTAAAATATAATAGTAGGATTCTGTATAACCAAGGCTTGTAAACAAATCTATGTTTTAGCCTTTGTCTGTAAGACTTGTGCCTATAAATCTGATTCAAAGTCTATAAATCAGAAATGTCCATGGACGATCCACCTTTCCATTATTTCTGATCACTGCAGGTTTTTCACTTAGTTGAGTTTTGCTGTTTTAAAACTCAAGCTGATGAGAAAAACTTTCATTATATTGTTTCATCTGACCACTCACCATGAGGCAGATTTTATGGATGAACCTGGATTTATTCCTGTCTCAAAAATAAAGGACAATAAGCAGATTGCAAATGAAAGATTTTGTAGAAAGGAGCAATGATACGAGACTGGTAAGAAGTTTTCTTTTGCAAAAAATTGGAAATGGCTTATATGGAATTAAGTGGGAGAGGGGTCTCAGCTAAATTTAATACAGTTGTGCTCAAAAGTTTACATACCCGGTAGAAGTTTTGCTTTCTTGGCCTTTTTTTCAGAGAATATGAATGATAACACTTAAACTTTTTCTCCACTCACGGTTAGTAGTTGGGTGAAGTCATTTATTGTCAAACTACTGTATTTTCTCTTTTTAAATCATAATGACAACCCAAAACATCCAAATGACCCTGATCATAAGTCCACATACCCTGGTGATTTTGGGCTGATAACATGCACAGAAGCTGACACAAATGGGTTTGAATGGCTACTAAAGGTAACATGCTCACCTGTGACCTGTTTGATTGTAATCAGTGTGTGCATAAAAGCTGAGTGAGTTTCTGGGATCCAGACAGACTCTAGCATATTTCACCCAGCCACGGACAGTTCTGGATTGTGTGTCATGGGAAAGCAAAAGAATTGTCAACGGATCTACGGTAAAAGGTAGTTGAACTGTATAAAATAGGAAAGGGATACAAAAAGATATCCAAGGATTTGATAAAGTTAGTCAGCAGCATTGAAACTGTGATTAACAAAATGGAAAATCAGGGGCACTGTAAAAACAAAACCACAGTCAGGTAGATCAACAAAAAATTTTGCCCACAACTGTCAGGGAAACTGTTTGGGATGCAAAGAGAAACCCACAAATAACATCAGCAGAAATACTCTGAAAACTAGCCGTGTGGCTGTTTCAAAAGTGCACAACAAGGAGGCATTTGAAGAAAAATGGGCTGCATTGTCGAGTCGCCAGAATTACTGTGCAAATGCCACAAAGTATCTTGCCTTCAATACACAAAACAGCACAGAGACCAGCCTCAAAACTTCTGGTAAAAGGTAATTTAGAGTTATGAGACCAAAATTAAACTTTTTGGCTACAACCATAAATGTGACATTTGGAGAGAGGTCAACAAGGCCTATGATGAAAAGAACACCATTCCTACTGTAAAGCATGGAGGTGGATTTCTAATGTTTCGGGGAGATTTGAGCTACAAAGGCACAGGAAACCTGGTCAAAGTTGAAGGAAAGATAAATGCAGCACGTTATCAGCAAATACTAGAAGCAAATTTCCAATCATCAGCCCGGAAGCTGAATACTTGGACGTTCCAACATGACATCGATCCAAAACACAAGGCCAAGTCGACTTGCTGTAGCAAAACAAAGTGAAGGTTCTGGAGTGACCATCTTTGGCTCCTGACCTCAATATCATAGAGTCACTCTGGGGAGATCTCAAGCACGCAGTTCATGCTAGACAGCACAGGAATTTACAGGAACTGAAGGCTTTTTGCCAAGAAGAGTGGGCAGCTTTACCATCTGAGTAAATAAAGAACCTCATCCACAACTAACACAAAACACTTCAAGCTGTCATTCATGTTAGAGGGGGCAATACACAGTAACATTTGTGTTTTAGTTAAGTTTTTCATTTTATTTTTATGCTATTTAATGGTGGGAGGTGATTGAAAAAGGGCAATTCAGGCTTTTTTATTTTCTTACAGCAGGTGAACATGTCATTAGGTTCATGCTGCGAGTGGTCTCTTCTATTTCAGGGGTCAGAAGATCTCTTTAGGAACTGTATGGGTTGAGGTGTTATGCTACGGCCCCTTTTCCTCTGTGTGGACCGCATGGGACGAGGTGTCACACTATGGCCCCTCACAGCTACTCTCAGTTTCCAGTCCACAAGAGTCATAGACTTCATCCTGCAGCAATGTGTCCTGTGATTTCTCCATAGGAAAAGATGTGTCCCAATATGGCGACACTTGACTTTCTTTACTGTAGATGCTTAGTAGCTACAATGAAATACATGTTCTCTTGCTTCCCTTTACTTTTGCCTTCTGTTACCTCTCTGATGAAGACTTTGTAGCGCCTGCTAGGCTTCTTGTCCCAGGCCTCAATATTCTCTCAATCTTTGTGTCTCAATTCCGGACTGCTACTTCTCTTCTTTGCTATGTGTTCTCTTCAAGGCTCTTGCTATCTGTTTCGGTAGTTCTTCTCTTGCCACAGGTACACCCACTGCGTGTAGCACTGGCGATACTAGACCTAAGGTCTTTACTCTGCACACTCAGGACTCTTTCTGACTAACTACCAGGAAGTCATTTCTGATCTTGCTGCATAGCCCCTCTCTAGGCTAAACTCTGGACTTAACGCTCTTTTACCCTACTCACTATCTGTTGCGTTACACTGTACAACTTCCACAGTTACTCCCTTGTATGTCTGAGATGTACTTAGTGACAGCTCAGAAGTCTAATCAGGAATAGGGGCATGCTTAAGCTTTCAGTACTTTGATTGACAGCTCAGCTATCCCATCTGGTGAAGAGGCACGCTGAGCTGTCAGTGTGTTGATTGACAGCTCAGCCATCCAGTTGGAGACAGAATGTCGTTGGCTGTCTCCAGGTGTTCATTGTCCCAGGTGCTTGCCAGGATATTTAACTGGGGTGTTTCTCTAAGACCTCTACTAGACTTGCAATCAGCTACTGTGTGGTTTGTCTCTGACCATCCATCTATTTAACCGCTTCTGTTCTGATATGCTATCCTCCAGGTGTTCTGACCTTGGAATTTTATCTGATTGCTTGGCTGTGAGAAGTGACTCCATGTCACATTATGTCTGCCCAATACATTTCTCTTTCTCATCCTCTTCACACGCTCTGTGACCAGGTGGTGAATATGATGCAGATCACTCTAGATCTGGCTAAGGAATGTCAGAGTCTGGAGTCAATGCAATAACAGTTTCAGGGTCATTGCTGGCAGTGGCTGTGATGTCAGTACCCTCTGATGTACAGTTGGTCTCTCCCAAACCTGTAATATTGCTCCCTGATATACTTTTGGAAGAGAAAGACCAGTTTAGAGTATTCAGGAAGAGCTTTAAGTTATTTTTTACCCACAGCTCATCATGTCCCTACCTGATCTCCAAGAACCGTTCATTGTGGAGCTGGATGCGTCGGAGGTCGGATTGGGGGCAGTTTTATTGCAGGGGCTCAAAACTCTGATTAACTTGCATCAATATGCCTTTTCTTTCTAAAAAAATTCCACCACCAGAAAGAAATTATGATGTTGGGAATCAGGAGTTACTTGCTGCCACATTAACCTTTGAGGAATGGAGGCATTTTTTGGAGGGGGCAATTCATCCAGTTACGATGGTCACTAATCACAAGAATCTATCTTGCATTGAATCAGCTAAAAGATTTACTCTTAGACAGGCCAGATGGTCCTTGTTTTTCTCTAGGCTTTTATCTAGGCTTAATTTTTCAATTACGTGCAGGCCGGAGTCTAAGAATATGAAAGCTGGTGTATCATCTCATAATTTCCATTTAGTTTCTTTTCCAGAACCTGGACCCTCCTCAGGATATTGTGGTTTCTATGGTAACCTCAGAATTGGAAGAGATTTGTAAAGTCCAATCGTTGGCTCCTTATGCTACTCCACGGTCCAAATTTCTGCTTGTCTACTAAATATTGCAGTTGTTACATGTGTTTCATGATTCTGTCTTGAGTGGTCATCCTGGGGTTACTGCTACATGGAAAGCCATTGCTAGACTTTTTTGGTGGCTGTCCATGCATAATGATATTAAATATTTTGCATCTGTGAAGTCTGCGCACACACTAAAGTCAGCAGATCCGGCATTTTTTCCGCATCTGCCGTGTAACAATTCACTTATGGAAACACTGCGTTCAGCCTCATTCATTCCCTATGGGACTTGAGGACACGCGCGGCACTTGCGGTTTTACCGTGATCCGGCAAATGCGGTACTTGCAGCAATGGAAAAGAAACGCTGCTAGCAGTGTTTTTTGTCTCACCGCAAGTGCAAAACCGCAAGTGCCGCACATGTCCGCAAGTAGTCATCACTACCTGTCCCTGCACCTTTCTAGCTCATCCCTAACCATCCCTCTTTGATCTAAAACTACACTATAAAGCTTTAGAAAAACAATTTATTAAAGGACATATTCCTATGACAATGAGGGCTACAAGCTACGGCGTAGACTGCGATGCGCAGTGTCCGGGTCTCCATTCTCTCTTTGTGCACACCCTCAGTCCCTGCCTCACTGCCTGTACTGCGCTGTGCACAGACATCCCTCCACCGGACCTGGTAATTACAGTTCACAGTAGCATACCGGCAGAGGTGTATCTAGGTTTTCTTGCACCTGGGGCAAGAATTCATTTTGGCGCCCCCCAAGGACATATGCGATTTACACACTTAGTCATGTACCCACATGCTCCTCTTCCTAATGCCCTCAATGATCAGTGAAAAACTGAGAGAAGCAGAAGAGAAGCTCATTGTCACAGGACCATAATTATGAAAGTCACATATGAGTGAAGTGTCCATGTGATGACTGCTGGAACCTGCAGAGCTGAATCGCAGGCTTCTGAATTCTCACAACTACTACACTGTGCACTTTTAGGATTATCCCTTGACGGTGGACAGTCATGTCAACACAAGCATGTGACTTGTATACTAGACGTGCCCGTCCTCACTCAGTTCATTTTCATTGAGTGAGGCCACACATGTCTAGTCAGCCCATGACTGCATGTATGTAAATCACCGGCACGAGAGAATCCTGACAGCGTGCAGTGCGCACTGTGAGAATTCAGAAATCTGTAGTCGCAAAGAATGACTGTAGAGCAGGGGTGTCAAACTGCATTCCTCGAGGGCTGCAACAGGTCATGTTTTCAGGATTTCCTTGTGCTGTACAGGTGATAATTTAATCACCAACTCATTATTTGTGTAGGTGATTAAATTATCACCTGTGCAGCACAAGGAAATCCTGAAAACATGACCTGTTTGCAGCCCTCGAGGAATGCAGTTTGACACCCCTGCTGCAGACTCATTACAAACCTGGACATTCCCTTTAATGCTCCTACTAGGGTTTAGCGACTTTTACTTTTTTAGGGTCGAGTCGGGTTTCGCGAAACCCGACTATCTCAAAAGTCGAGTCGAGTGAAATCAGCCGATTATGACGAAAAGTCGGGGATCGACCGAAACACGAAACCCAATGCAAGTCAATGGGGAAGCATAGTCGGCAGTGAGTGGAGGCCAGGAAAACACCTACAGTGCCCATTTTAATGGCAAAAACATCCATTCTTGTTACTGAAGCTTGTCAATCTTAATTTACCTTATAATAATAGTTAGGCATTGGAAATTGGGGGTCATTTGGCTAAAGTTGTGGGGGGTAGGGCTGGTTCAAGTATTTAGTGGGCCCAGGAAACGTGGACCACGTCACGGCAGTGGAGCAGGGAGAGGTAAGTATTTAAACTTTGCAAGTGCTGTGATCCTGAGCAAGCAGGGGGGCCCACTCGTTCGCATTGGCACTGGCAAAGGGCCCCTCAAAGTATGGTGGTGTGTTTGCACGGCGGGGGCACCTCCCACCGGCAGCGACACTTTTGCGTACTATGATGGGCCCTGTGCCAGTGACGTCGCCAACAAGTATTCCCCCTCACCTGATGAAGGAACCTGCACTTTTATCTGCACCTTCCTCTTTGTCCCCGTGTAAGGTGGTATAGTATGTGGGAAGGGGAACGTGACTTTCAGCAGGGTCACATTCTGGCTGTGTAGCGTGCAAGGGGAATGTAGCGGTCTGGGGCAGTGTACCAGCAGACTCATCTACCACTGGCTGGGCAATGGGCAGGATGAGGAGGAAACACAGATATAGGCCCAAATAATAAAGTGGGCTAAATGCAGTTCAAAATTGGTAGCAGGACTAAACAGGCGGCATTGCTTTGTTCAGTGGAGGACAACTGTAATGACAGGCTGACACAGTGAGTAGGCCCAAATCAGTAAGTAGGCTAAATGCAGTTCAAAATTGGTAACAGTAGTAAACAGGCGGCACTGCTTTGTTCAGTGGAGAACAGCAAGGAGCATCAGACACCATTAGTAGGGCCAACAAAACTAGTAGGCCAAATGCAGTATTATATTAAAAACAATTTAACGAGAGCCTGAAGATAGAAGCTCAGGAAAGGCAACCTGGAGAACACCTTGGAGCGGCAGACACTGTTAGTAGGCCCCAACCAAACTAGTAGCAGCAATGCATTTGTTCCATTTAACAACTATTTACCAAAAGCCTGAAGATAGAAGCTCAGGAAAGGGAAACAGGAGAACACCTTGGAGCGGCAGACACTGTTAGTAGGCCCCAACCAAACTAGTAGCCCCACTGCAGTTCCATTTAAAAACTATTTAACGAGAGCCTGTAGATCGAAGCTCAGGAAAGGCATCCTGGAAAACACCTTTGAGCGGCAGACACTGTTAGTAGGCCCCAACCAAACTAGTAGCCCCACTGCAGTTGTTCCATTTAACAACTATTTAACGAGAGCCTGAAGGTCGAAGCTCAGGAAAGGCAACCAGGAGAACACCTTGGAGCGGCAGACACTGTTAGTAGGCCCCAACCGAACTAGTAGCAGCAATGCATTTGTTCCATTTAACAACTATTTAACGAGAGCCTGAAGATCAAAGCTCAGGAAAGGCAACCTGGAGAACACCTTGGAGTGGCAGACACTGTTAGTAGGCCCCAACCAAACTAGTAGCCCCACTTAACAACTATTTAATGAGAGCCTGAAGATCGAAGATCAGGAAAGGCAACCTGGAGAACACCTTGGAGCGGGAGACACTGTTAGTAGGCCCCAACCAAACTAGTAGCAGCAATGTATTTGTTTCATTTAACAACTACTTAACGAGAGCCTGAAGATAGAAGCTAGGGAAAGGCAACCAGGAGAACACCTTGGAGCGGCAGACACTGTTAGTAGGCCTCAACCAAACTAGTAGCAGCAATGCATTTGTTCCATTTAACAACTATTTAACGAGAGCCTGAAGGTCGAAGCTCAGGAACGGCAACCAGGAGAACACCTTGGAGCAGCAGACACTGTTAGTAGGCCCCAACCGAACTAGTAGCAGCAATGCATTTGTTCCATTTAACAACTATTTAACGAGAGCCTGAAGATCAAAGCTCAGGAAAGGCAACCTGGAGAACACCTTGGAGCGGCAGACACTGTTAGTAGGCCCCAACCAAACTAGTAGCCCCACTTAACAACTATTTAATGAGAGCCTGAAGATCGAAGATCAGGAAAGGCAACCTGGAGAACACCTTGGAGCGGCAGACACTGTTAGTAGGCCCCAACCAAACTAGTAGCAGCAATGCATTTGTTCCATTTAACAGCTGTTTAACGAGAGCCTGAAGATCGAAGCTCAGGAAAGGCAACCAGGAGAACACCTTGGAGCGGCAGACACTGTTAGTAGGCCTCAACCAAACTAGTAGCAGCAATACATTTGTTCCAGTTAACAACTATTTAACGAGAGCCTGAAGATCGCAGATCAGGAAAGGCAACCTGGAGAACACCTTGGAGCGGGAGACACTGTTAGTAGGCCCCAACCAAACTAGTAGCAGCAATGTATTTGTTTCATTTAACAACTACTTAACGGGAGCCTGAAGATAGAAGCTAGGGAAAGGCAACCTAGAGAAAACCTTGGAGCGGCAGACACCGTCTCTAGAACCCAGACCCAACTTGTAGGCCTAATGCAGTGTTATATTAACAACTACTTAACGAGAGCTTGAAGATAGAAGCTAGGGAGAGGAAACCTGGAGAACACCTTGGAGTGGAGGACACAGTTTGTAGACCCCAACGAAACTTGTGGCCCCAATGCAGTTTTAAAATTCTGACAAGCTGAAAACCTGCAGCTCATTTTTTTTTAAGAGGAGGACAGCTGCATTGAGTGGCGCAGACAGACACTGCTAGTAGGCCTTACACCACAAAGTTGGCTCGCTGCAGGTTTAAAAAAGGTAACATGGGTACATGGCAGCATTGCCCGGGGGGTACGGGCAGCATTGGTGTGGTCAGTGGAGGACAATTGGAAGGAGGGACCGCAGACAGACTTAGTAGGCCTAAAATAAAAAAATTAGGCTCAATGCAGTTAGAATTATGTTGCAGGGATACACAGGCAGCATTGGTGTGGTCACCGGAGGACAATTGGTAGGATGGACCGCAAACAGACTTAGTAGGCCTAAAATAACAAAATAGGCTCAATGCAGCTTCGATTATGTTGCAGAGGTGCACAGGCAGCATTGGTGTGGTCAGCAGGGGACAATTGGAAGGAGTGTCTGACACAGTTAGTACTCCCAAAAAATAAATAGATGTTAATGTCTCGCAAAACACCAAAACAAACAAAAAAAAAGTGGCATATTTAGGTACCTGGGTGGGCTCCTCTGCTGACTTTCAGACATTGTAATTTGGCGCAAAGTATTTACTGGTGTAAATGTAGGACAGGGCCCCTGAATATTTTAACTAGCATCATACATGTCAACAAATTGGTATTGTCAGTGCCAGGCATTGAAGGATTTCAACGCATAGACTAAACAGTGGTGGAGCTGTGAGAGATAATTTTGCAAGTGGTAGAGCACTGTTTTAGCTTGGGGGGCCCCTCATGTTACAACGGTGTGTCTGACGTTGGGTGCGCGCCACCACCGCCAGAGACACTTCATTGTACTATGAGGGACCCAGTGGCAGTGCCGTCGACTAAAAGTGGGCACACCCACCTCTTCAGACAAACGGCACTCTCACGGGTGCTTGCGCCAAGTGGCGAGACCACGGCCCCGTGGGGGGAGTTAGCCCATTTAGGGAGGTGTAAACATGTCGTATGCTGGACAAACAGCAGCTGCAAATTAAGAGATTGGAACAGTCAGTAAGACCAGTCAAAAAGCAAGACCTTTTTATAGGAAAGCTAGGTGTCAGCCAGGAAAGGTGGGGCAAAATAATTAGAAATCCATGAGTGGTTCATTTTAATGAGCGTTAGATCATCAACATTTTGGGTACCCAGATGAGTCCTTTTTTCAGTCAGCATTGAACCAGCAGCACTGAATACTTTTTCTGATAGCACACTAGCTGCTGGGCAAGCAAGCTCCTGCAATGCATATTCGGCCAATTCAGGCCAGGTGTCTGTTTTGGATGCCCAGTAATCAAATGGGAATGACGGTTGAGGGAGAACATCGATAAGGGATGAAAAATAGTTAGTAACCATACTGGACAAATGTTGTCTCCTGTCACTTTGAATTGATGCTGCAATATCTCGTGTCTGTGGTCATTGCGAAATCACTCCACAACCTGGTCAGAAAACCCCTCTGTCCAACGCCACTTCTGATTTGTGGACCTCTAACACCTCTGCCCTGTTGCTCCCTGTAGCTCATGTGAGAACCATCACCGGCGCTGTGTGCTGGGAATGCCTGAATCAAACGGTCTACAAGAGTTGCTTGTTTGGTTGCCAAGATTTGTTCAAGGTTCTCATGTGGCATGATATTTTGCAATTTGCCTTTATAGCGAGGATCAAGGAGGCAGGCCAACCAGTAATCGTCATCGGTCATCATTTTTATATTGTGTGGGTCCCTTTTGAGGATACGCAAGGCATAATCCGCCATGTGGGTTAATGTTCCAGTTGTCAATTCAGTGCTTGTGCTGGGTTGAGGAGCATTTTCAGGCAAATCAACGTCACTTGTCTCCCTCAAAAACCCTGAACCCGGCCTTGCAACGCCACCAGTTTCTATTGCCCCCTGAGAAGCTTCCTCATCCAAAAAAATACTCATCCCCATCATCCTCCTCATCCTCCCCCTCTTCGCCCGCCACCTCGTCCTGTAGACTTCGCCGACCAGACGATGGCTGACTGTCATCAAGGCTTCCCTCGTCCTCGGCTGCAGACGCCTGCTCCTTTATGTGCGTCAAACTTTGCATCAGCAGACGCATTAGGGGAATGCTCATGCTTATTATAGCGTTGTCTGCACTAACCAGCCGTGTGCATTCCTCAAAACACTGAAGGACTTGACACAGGTCTTGTAGCTTCGACCACTGCAGTGCACACCTGACAACTCCATGTCTGCCATCCAACTGCCTCCCCGTGTATGTGTATCCTCCCACAAATACATAACAGCATGCCTCTGTTCGCACAGTCTCTGAAGCATGTGCAGTGTGGAGTTCCACCTTGTTGCAACGTCGATGATTAGGCGATGCTGGGGAAGGTTCAAAGACCGCTGATGGTTCTGCATATGGCTGGAGTGTACAGGTGAACAGCGGATGTGCGAACAAAGTCTGCGCACTTTGAGGAGCAGGTTGGGTAACCCAAGATAACTTTTCAGGAAGCACTGCACCACCAGGTTTAAGGTGTGAGCCAGGCAAGGAATGTGTTTCAGTTGTGAAAGGGCTATGGCAGCCATAAAATTCCTTCCGTTATCACTCACTACCTTGCCTGCCTCAAGATGTACAGTGCCCAGCCATGACTGAGTTTCTTGCTGCAAGAACTCAGACAGAACTTCCGCGATGTGTCTGTTGTCGCCCAAACACTTCATTGCCAATACAGCCTGCTGACGCTTGCCACTAGCTGTTCCATAATGGGACACCTCGTGTGCAACAGTGGCAGCTGCTGATGGAGTGGTCGTGCGACTGCGGTCTGTGGACGAGCTCTCGCTTCTGCTGGAGGACGAGGAGGAGGAGGGGGAGCGAACGCGTATAGCCAACTGTTTCCTAGACCATGGGCTAGGCAGAACTGTCCCAATATTGCTGTCCCCTGTGGACCCTGCATCCACCACATTAACCCAGTGTGCCGTGATGGAGACGTAACGCCCCTGGCCATGCCTACTGGTCCATGCATCTGTTGTGTGGTGCACCTTTCTACTCACAGATTGCCTGAGTGCATGGACAATGCGGTCTTTTACATGCTGGTGGAGGGCTGGGATGGCTTTTCTCAAAAAGAAGTGTCGACTGGGTATCTCGTAGCGTGGTACAGCGTAGTCCATCAGGGCTTTGAATGCTTCGCTTTCAACTAACCGGTAGGGCATCATCTCTAACGAGATTAGTCTAGCAATGTGGGCGTTTAAACCCTGTGTACGCGGATGAGTACTTCCTTTTCCTAATGAGAGTCTCTTGTAGGGTGAGCTGGACTGGAGAGCTGCATATGGTGGAACTAGCGGGCGTGCCGTTGGACATGGCAGACTGAGAGAGGGTTGGTGATGGTATTCTTGCTGTTGCCCTACATACAGTCTTTCCTACCATGAATCTGGTGATTCCATGACTGCTTTGGCCTTGCGACGAAACCTCCACATTTACTGCAGGTGGTGTTGTAAATGGTGGGCTTACAGTGAGGGAAGGGATGTAGCGTTGCTGACTAGCTTCATAGTGAGAGGGTGCTACAACGTTAAGGGACGTTAGGTAGTTAGTCCAGGTTTGCAAGTGCATGGTGGTTAAAGGGAACCTGTCACCTGAATTTGGCGGGACTGGTTTTGGGTCATATGGGCGGAGTTTTCGGGTGTTTGATTCACCCTTTCCTTACCCGCTGGCTGCATGCTGGCCGCAATATTGGATTGAAGTTCATTCTCTGTCCTCCGTAGTACACGCCAGCGCAAGGCAAGATTGTCTTGCGCAGGCATGTACAACGGAAGAGATTATTCGAAAGTCGAATATATTGCAGTGAGCGTGTAGGAGAGAGGAGCACAGGTGAGGAGACCAGTGGGAGACCAGCCATGAGCAGGCTGCCTCCTTTTGAGGCGCAGACACCGGTAGCCGGAACACTGAGGACTGTAAGGGACTCCACGACTACATTACCTGTCCACCACACACACCAGAGACACAGTAACACATAGAGCTCAGGGAGTGCTAGAGTCCCCATAAACAGGCTCGAGTTACCTGTCATGCAGGTATTGTCCTATCCTATATGGGGGACAGAGATGAACTGTGAGGACCTTATCTGAAGCCATAGGCAGTAAGGGACTAAAACACCACTGCGCTAGAGGAATCCTTTGATCTCCACCTGGAAAAGGGGACTCCTAACTTACCTCCAAGCCGGTCGGACCCTGCCTGCCCTGTGATCTGGTGCTCTGGACTGAGGCTGCTAAAGTCTTCAGTAAACAAGGTAACGAGACTGCAAGCCTGTGTCCTCGTTCTTTACTGTGCCTTCCATCATCTTCCATCTACACACTGGGAGCCCTGGGGATATACTTCACCTGTGGGAAGGTATACCATCTAGCTGCTATAGCATCACCCCAGAGGACCCCCTTAAAGCAGCGTCAGTCCCCACTGACCGAATACCACAGGTGGCGTCACGAACATAAACTTTATTCCCTTTAAAGTTTAAAGACCTTCCCCTTTTACATGGGGCCCAGGGCCATGGACCAGGTCACCACCGTGACATCCTCCTGTTAACACCGGACCCGGTGCCGGGTACCCCACTGCCACTGACAGCAGGTGTAATGATGTCAGTGCTAGGCGTCCGCTGACAGAAGATGAGCGGGAGCTCGGAGCACTGCTGGAACTAGGAGGAAGAGAGGTAAGTATTTATTGAGTTTTTATATGGGAGCTGCCTTATACTACAGGGTCTGCCTATGGGGTTATTGTCTTATACTACAGGGTCTGCTTATGGGGGTGCTGCCTTATACTACAGAGTCTGCCTATAGGAGTACTGTCTTATACTACAGGGTCTGCCTATGAGGGTGCTGCCTTATACGACAGCATCTGCCTATGAGGGTGCTACCTTATACTACAGGGTCTGCCTATGGGGTGCTACATTATACTGCATGGTCTGCCTATGGGGGTGCTGTCTTATACCACAGAGTCTGCCTATAGGAGTACTGTCTTATACTACAGGGTCTGCCTATGGGGGTGCTGCTTTATACTACAGGGTCTGCCTATGGGGGTACTGTCTTATACTACAGGGTCTGCCTATAGGGGTATTGTCTTATACTACAGGGTCTGCCTATTGGGTGCTGCCTTATATTGCAGGGTCTGCCTATAGGGGTACTGTCTTATACTACAGGGTCTGCCTATAGGGGTGTTGCCTTACACTACAGGGTCTGCCGATTGGGGTGCTGCCTTGTGCTATATTGAGGACTGTCTGGCACATTATACTATATGGAGGTTATCAATGTGGCTATCATACAGTGTGGGGATTACAGTGAAGGGGCCATCAAACAGTTTGGAGGCTCCTAAGGGGTCAGTATACTGTGTGGGTGGTACTATACAGTGAGGGGGCATCATACCGTGCATAGGGGAGCTGTGCAGGGGGAGACTCGTGACATTCTTAAATGTAAGTTGGCACTTATTGTTATAGGGGAACTCAGGTTACTGTGACTATCAATGGGGCACACAGGGCATTATTACTTTCTAGAGGGCAAAATATGGGCAGTGTTTTCTAGGGCACTTGCGCCCGGCATTACTATATTATATAGGGTTGCTTTAGAATTTAGAGGGCACAGAGAACCACACAGCAGGTGCAGTAATAGGGACACATACGGCAGCAACGGCTCAGTATTGGGGTATCAGCAGGATGAGGAGTTTGTGCAGGTTGGGAATAGATAGTAATGGCTGGAATATGAGAAGTGAAACGTGTCTTTGTTGCATTCTCTGCAGCCGAGTCCTGGGTGGAAGAAGTTGTCATGTCGGTCTTGGCCAGATGGAAAAGACGTGAAAAATGAACGATTCCATCAGAAAGAATGTCAGCAGTAAGTCATCTGTAACTGTACTGTGATCTCTTATATGTTCTGTAGGGCTGGTATCTACCACTGACCATATGGCGGCAGTATCCATGTTGGTCTTTATATAGAGATTATCTTCAGTAATAGCGTGGTCATCTGTTGAGGTTCTCCTCCACTGTTAGATGGTGTAACTGAGTTGTAATCAAGGTTGCCTGGTTAGGGGCCCACTCAGAAGCTTCAACCCCCTCCCCCCCTGAACCAAAACCCTAGCTAAGCCTCTGCTTTACTATGACTATTTTACAGCAATTTGAAACCACCAAAGTTAGGGTCCCCATTAACTGCTATTGGGTTTGGGTCCAGGGTCAAATTCGGACCCGATACAAACTTATAAACTCTAATTCAGGCGAACTCGAACATCCACTCTGCCTTGTGGTCCATTGCATTTCTTCTCTATGGGCCTCAGGGATGTTGCATAATTTGTCTCCACAGTACATTACATACATACATATTGGGTTTGCATAGTTTGGGGATTTTCCCTATTTGTTAAATTCACTGAATTTTACTGGAAAAGGATGGAAAAATTATGAATACACATAGGTAGGAAATGCATGTAATGAATAATGAAGCTTACAGTATTTTCTCAATCAGAACCAATTTACAGTTATCTGTATCATTTATATCACCAGTTAAAACTAATCTTTATTGTCATTTAAAAATCAAACGTTTTTGACTTTGGCCAAGATCCTTTATAAGTAAATTTTTAATGTCTAGAAAATGTGAGATGACACCATTACTACCAGGGAGCTGGCACAGATTTCTGGATGAAATGACATTCCTGACGGGAAGTAAGGACATACATTATCTCTAAAGTTCTGTCATTGCAAGTAAAATTAGATGAGTCTGCTCTTGAAATGCGCACAAGGTTTGAAATAGGTTTTGTAGTGTTAGAATAATTTGTAAGTTATACAAATTGAAGATAATGTAGGTAATGTAACTTTTCTTGATCCGATCTTCTGCCCTAAGAAATAAAAACTTGTCCAACTGTGATTATTATATGTTTCCTTGTTATAATTATGTATATTGAGATGCATCACAGAATACAATGTTAACGGAAAATTTTCCCACATTTTTGCCCCTAAATTCTGTTACTCAGAATATTTTTCGATCAAATTTGGATTACAATATTCCAGTCATATACAGTTGTCCTCAAAAGTTTACATACCCCGGCAGAATTTTTGCTTTCTTGGCCTTTTTTCAGAGAATATTAATTATAACACCAAAACAGTTTCTCCACTCATGGTTAGTGATTTGGTGAAGCCATTTATTGTCAAACTACTGTGTTTTCTCTTTTTAAATCATAATGACAACCCAAAACATCCAAATGACCCTGATCAAATGTTCACATACCCCATTTCCTAGTACTGTGTATTGCCCCCTCTAACATCAATGACAACTTGAAGTCTTTTGTGGTAGTTGTGGATGAGGTTCTTTATTTTCTCAGATGGTAAAGCTGCCCACTCTTCTTGGCAAAAAGCCTCCAGTTCCTGTAAATTCCTGGGCTGTCTAGAATGAACTGCGTGCTTGAGATCTCCTGTAGTGCTCTCAGTACTTTCTTTCAGAGAAGAGCCAGAAGACTGTAGCATCTCATTGCTCCTACTCCTGCGCTAAAAAGAAGCTCTTCACCTATTTAAATGTTGTTTATTTATTTTGGCAGAACAGAGGTTAATCGGCCATGTTGGAGCTCTAGAAGTCTGACCTCTCAGCTGAGCTCTGTTAGCAACTCCCATCCCCTTTATAATCTGGTTCCTGATTCAAACCCATGTCAGAGTTAGCTTTTGCTGCTTGGCTTGGTGGAGAGGTGTTTATATGAGGAGTTTTGAAGGAGTTATCTGTGACTGTTGCGTGGTTTGTAAGTGTGATTCCCTTCCCTCCATTTACTTTGGTTATTTCCCCATCCTCCACTCCCCGGTGCATACCTCTGTTATATGTGAGTGAATATTTGTATTGAGTGAATATTTGAATGCCTGGTATTTCATTTTACCCTTGTTTGTGTTGCCTTGTTCGTCGGGTTGGTGTATATTTTAACGAGGTCCACTGAGACTCTTTCACTCGGGGCCCACGAAAACCTGGAGCCAGCCCTGGACAGCATCCTCTAAACAGTGTGATGAAGCTGTTTTGTTCTGGCTCTTTTCACATCCAGCCTCTGCTGAAGCAGGAGACAGATGATCAGTAGGAGTGCTATGTGTCAGACCCCAACTGATCTAAAGGAAAGTTCTTCAATATGTTAGTTTTTGACAACTCCTTGCTGTGACCCGATGTCTGCCACACGTATTAAATGAAAGAGGATGTTAATATTGTGATACATGTAATGACTGACAGTATGTTCTCCATATCTACATGTCTCACACTGGCAATGTCCCTGCGAGGCTGAGTCACTGCTCTTGGACAAGCCATGAAACAGGGTAGTCAGGAGGTAAGAGGTCAGGGAGGGCTTGTGAGTCTCCCGCCTGAGCCGTGGGGTACCTGGTACCAGGTCTGGTGTTCACAGGGGGATGTCAAGGTGGCGACCCGGTCCATGGCCCTGGTCGCCCATGTAAAAGGGGAAATTGAATAAAGTTTATGTTTGTGATGTCACCTGTGATATTCGGTCTGTGGGGACCGATGCTGCTTTAAGGGGTCCTCTGGGGTGATGTTATGGCAGCTAGATGGTGTAACTTCCCACAGGTGAAGTGTATCCCCAAGGTTCCCGGTGTGTAGATGGATGATGATGGTGAATGGCGGAGTAAGAAACGAGGGCACAGGTTTGCAGTCTCTTTACCTGGTTTACTGAAGACTTCAGGCAGCCACAGTCCAGGGTACCAAATCACAGGGCAGGCAGGGTCCGTCCGTCTTGGAAGCGAATTCAGAGTCCCTTTTACCAGGTGGAGTTAAAAGCCTTCCTCTAGTGCGGTGATGTTGTAGTCCCTTACTGCCTACGGCTTCAGATAAGGTCCTCACAGTTCTTCTCTCTGTCCCCCATATATGATAGGACAATACCTGTATGACAGGTAACTCGAGCCTTTTTACAGGGACTCTATCATGCCACGGGCTCTATGTGTTACTGTGTCTTCAGGTGTGTGTGGCGGACAGGTAACTTGCAGTTCAGCTGTCCTGCAGGTTTCTGATGTAAGTCTTAGAGTCCCTTACAACCTCGGTGGGCTGGCTACCGGTTATCGGCGCTTTGCCAAGGAGACAGTATGCTCGCTGCTGTCCTCCCCCTAGTGTCCTCGCCTGTGCCTCGCTCTCCTTCACTCTCACTGAACGATGTCCTTTCCTTCTGTATATCTCTTTCTTTAGGAGCTGTAGTACTTCAGACTACACGGCCCCTTCAGACATTCTGACACTCTATGTCGGTCTGCTCTCTTCTGTCTCTCTAACAATCTCCTCTCTCTTTCCCTCCAAAACAACAATATATATGCATATGCAGGGGAGTCACCTAGAAATAGGATCAAAAGCTCCCCCTTGTGGCCTGGAGTGTGAACATGTTGTGTGTATGGTGATTACCTGATAAAAGATATCCTTCATCACTTCCAAATGTAACATCACTCTCCCCGCGAGGATAGCAATGCTACTGTGACGACCAGGACCCTGGGGCGCCACACTTGTATCACAGAGGGTCAAGACAAATGCCAGGAAGGTAAATAAAAAAAAAGATAAGGGGATAAGAGAATTGGATAGTCAGAGGCCAAGTCCAGAGTCAGGTACCTGAGGTCAAAAGCAAAAGGGATAACACACAAAAATACTCGAGACATATCCAAGGTCTTGCGACTAGAGTTGAGTGACCTTTACTTTTTTAGGATCGAGTCGGGTTTCGCGAAACCCGAATTTGTCTAAAGTCGGGTCGGGTGAAATCGGCTGATTATTTCGAAAAGTCGGGGGCCGACCGAAACACGGAACCCAATGCAAGTCAATGGGGAATCAAAGTCGGCAGTGAGTGGAGGACAGGAAAACACCTACAGTGTCCATTTTAATGCCAAAAACATCAGTTCTTATATCTTAAGCTTGCCAATCTTAATTTACTTTATAATAATAGTTAGGCATTGAAAACTGGGGGTCATTTGGCTAAAGTTGTTGGGGGGTAGGGCTGGCTCAAGATTTTCGTGGGCCCAGGAAACACGAAATACGTCATGGCGGTGGAGCAGGGAGAGGTAAGTATTTCAACTTTGCAAGTGCTGTGATCCTGAGCAAGCAGGGGGGCCCACTTGTTGGCACTTGGCACTGGCACATGGCCCCTCATAGTACGGCGGTGTGTTTGATGGCTGGTGGTGCCTCCCACTGCCAGAGACACTTTTGCGTACCATGAGGGGCCCTGTGCCAGTGACGTCGCCAACGAGTATGCCGCACAGCTGATGAAGGAGCCTGCACTTTCATCTGCATCCTTCTTTTTGTCCCCGAGTAAGGTGGTATAGTATGCGGGAAGGGGAACCTGACTTTCAGCAGGGTCAGATTCAGGCTGTGTAGAGTGCAAGGGGAATGTAGTGGTCTGGGTCAATGTACCAGCAGACTCATCTAGCAGTAGCTGGGCAATGGGCAGGATGAGGAGGAAACACAGATATAGGCCCAAATAATAAAGTAGGCTAAATGCAGATCAAAATTGGAACAGGACTAAACAGGCGGCATAGCTTTGTTCAGTGGAGGACAACTGTAATGAGTGGCGCAGACACAGTTAGTAGGCCCAAAATAGAAAAGTAAAGTAAATAAGGCAGCACACTGCAGAGCTAAAACATGCAAATTGAAAACACGAAATTTGAACTGCATTACTGCACTAGAAATATGAAAAATGAGAGCTTTTAGCACATAAAAATGGCCAATTTTATGTGTACCTGGTAGCCTCTTTACGGCATCTCTCTTACACCAGGTCCTAAGCTTGCCTACCTCGCTGAGAATAAACGTCTCCATCTGAATAGGTGCATGTGAAACCTCTTCTGGGACTAAAATTCTCTCTCTCTGTGGAGGGGTATTGGACCTGCTGTAATTAAAACACCTGAAGCTAGGAGGCGGGGAGTGCACGATCAGAAGGCCAGAGAATACATTTCAAAAACCTGACCTGCACATCCAAACATAGACTCAGTGCAGTAATGCAGTTCAAACTTCGTGTTTTCAATTTGCATGTTTTAGCGCTGCAGTGTGCTGCCTTATTTACTTAACTATATACGAGTTGGCGACTCTAGGTTCAGCACCTGTTCACACTTATTCTATGTTTGGATGTGCCGGTCAGGTTTTTGAAATGTATTCTTTAGCCTTCTGATCGTGCACTCCGCCTCCTAGCTTCAGGTGTTTTAATTATAGCAGGTCCAATACCCCTCCACAGAGAGAGAGAATTTTAGTCTAGGAAGAGGTTTCACATGTACCCATTCAGATGGAGAGACGTTTATTCTCAGCGAGGTAGGCAAGCGTAGGACCTGGTATAAGAGAGATGCCGTAAAGAGGCTACCAGGTACACATAAAATTGGCCATTTTTATGCGCTAAAAGCTCTCATTTTTCATATTTCTAGTGCAGTAATGCAGTTCAAATTTCGTGTTTTCAATTTGCATGTTTTAGTGCTGCAGTGTGCTGCCTTATTTACTTAACTATATACGAGTTGGCGACTCTAGGTTCAGCACCTGTTCACACTGAGTCTATGTTTGGATGTGCAGGTCAGGTTTTTGAAACAAAATAGAAAAGTAGGCTGAAAGCAGTTCAAAATTGGTAACAGGACTAAACAGGCGGCCTAGCTTTGTTCAGTGGAGGACAACTGTAATGAGTGGCTCAGTAGGCGCAAAGTATTAACTGGTCTAAATGGAGGCCAGGGCCCCTGTATATTTTTACTATCATCTTTCATTTCAACAAATTTGTATTGGCAGTGCCATTGAAGGATTTAACAGCACAGACTACACATTGGTGGAGCAGGGAGAGGTAAGTATTGCAAGTGGTAGAGCACTGTTCGAGCTGGGGGGGAACACTCTCTCGTGGGCGGCAGTACTGGCACAGGGCCCCTCATATTATGACGGTGTCTCTGACATTGGTTGTGCACCACCACCGTCAGAGACACTTCATTGTACTATGAGGAACTTTGTGCCAGTGCCGTCGCCGAAGAGTGGGCGCACCCACCTTTCCAGGCAAACGGCACTCGCTCAGGTGCTTGCGCCAGGTGGTGACCACGGCCCTGTGGGGGGAGTCAGCCCATTTAGGGAGTTATATAAATGGCCTATGGTGGACATTCAGTAGCTGCAAATGGCGGAATTGGAGAAGTCAGTAAGAGGAGGCCAAAAGCAAGACATTTTTCAGACAAGCTACATGTCAGCAGGAGAAGGTGGGGCAAAATAATTTGAAATCCATGATTGGTTCATTTTAATGAAGGTTAGATCATCAACATTCTGGGTAGCCAGACGTGTCCTTTTTTCGGTCAGTATTGAACCAGCAGCACTGAAGACTCTTTCTGATAGCACATTAGAAGCAGGGCAAGCGAGCTCCTGTAATGCATATTCTCCCAATTCTGGTCAGGTGTCTATTTTAGATGCCCAGTAATCAAAGGGGAATGACCTGTGAGGGAGAACATCGATAAGGGAGGAAAAGTAGTTTGTAACCATACTGGACAAATGCTGTCTCCTGTCACTTTGAATCGAAGCAGTGGCAGAAAGTGGCTGGAAGATACAGTATATGAAAAAATACAAGGACTGTAGTACAATTTCAATCTCCCTACAATGATCTCAGGAAAAGTATGGCAGCAATAAATAGGACTGCTGCACACAAAAGTGTGGACAAATAAACAAGATAACTGTGAAGAAAGGAGCAACATGATTTATGCTTTGAAAAAAGCAGTTGGTTTGCACAGCAGCTTGCAAACAGCAATGCAGCTATCAGGGAGTCTTATAAGGCAGCCTAATAAGCTACAGAGCTGATGCACAAAAATATAGCCTCCACTGTCCCTGCAAACAAATGGTGGTGTTGGACAGTGGAAATCGCTACAGCGCAAGCAGTTTCGGGGCTTAATCTTCCCTCCCTAACTATATCCATTCTTCTGATGAAGCTGCAGCAATCTCTCCCTATGCTACGATCGGCAGAAGTAAGATGGCGGTCGGCGTGCACGCCCCTTTATAGCCCCTGTGATGCCGCAGAAAGCAAGCCAATCACTGTCATGGCCTTCTCTAAGATGGTGGGGACCGAGACCTATTTCATCACGCTGCCCACACTCTGTGTCCTCCTTCATTGGCTGAAAAATGGTGCTGAAAGCATCATACGAAATGCGACTTTGGTGCGAATATCGCCGACCTCATGGCCGATCCCACACTAGGATCGGGTCGGGTTTCATGAAACCCGACTTTGCCAAATGTAGGCGATTTTTTAATTTGTCCGATCCATTTCGCTCAACCCAACTTGCAACAAGATCAGGAAATAAGACAGAGCAAAGCACACACATCACTGAGCAAAGCTACATCTGACAACGATTCCTCATAGCTAGCCAGCTAAATAGCTAGCAAATTAACAAGACTGGAAACACCTGCAGGAAAGCCCACAGGCTAGGCCAGATTGAGCATCAGGGCTGTCAATCAAAATGATGACAGCCCAGCACGCCCCAGCTTCAGATTGGATAACTGGGATGTAACAATACTAACAGTCTAGCACACTCTAGATCCTATAGGGCAGCTGGGCTGTCACTCACAGTGTCCTTAGGCCACAAAGAGTGATAAGCTCTAGAAGCAGATTCTCAGGCAGATATGTCCGGCCCATAGATCTTAGCAGCTCATTTACATATTAAGAAAAACATTTGTTTCTTTGCAGTAAGATACTGAATAGCAGATATCAAGTATAAGTCATGTCTAAATAACATGTTAGGTTTCTATGAGGAGGTAAGTTCAAATCTGGGTGTTGGTAATTCAGCTGATGTTATTTATTTTGACTTTGCAAAGGCATTTGATACAGGTCCACATAACAGCCTTATACTGAAGATACAGAAGCAGAGACTGGGGGAAACTGTATGCAGATGGGTAAGGAATTGGCTAAATATCGGGAAACAGAGTCTTCATAAATGGTACGTTCTCTAAATGGGATATAGTCCGCAGTGGGGTTCCGCAGGGATCTGTGCTAGGACTGATTCTTTTTAACCTCTTTATTAATGACCTTGTGGATGGGATTGAGAGTAAAGTGTCAGTCTTTGCTGACAATACCAAACTATGTACGACTCTAAAATCTGACCTTGACATTGCAATATTGCAAAATGATCGGGATAAGATGACTGAATGGGCAAACACTTGGCAAATGAGATTTAATGTCGATAAATGTAAAGTAATGCACCTGGGACGGAGTAATCCTATTGCTACATATACATTAAATGGGAGTATACGTATGACTACAGATCAGAAGGACACGGGTGGAAGAAAGGTGATTCCGGCAGCTAAATAGAAAAGGGTTCTTTACAGTTAGAGCAGTCAGACTGTGGAATGCCGGCCACAAGAGGTAGTAATGACAGACACTATAACAGCTTTTTAAAAAGAGCAGGACGATTTCCTTGATACACATAACATTGCTGGTTATAGTTAAATTAGTGATAAAATGTACAATTGGTGGAGAAAGGTTGAACTTGATGGACCGTGGTCTTTTTTCAACCTATGTAACTATAACATAAATGTTTCATTTTATTAAACTTTCCATGACCCTCCTGCTTAGAAGGGTTGATCGAGCGGATAGATTCCCTTTAAAAAATACTATTTTCACACATCTTGCAATGGAAATGTGACTTTCTTAATAAAGCGTGGCTATGTCTAAAAGTAAAGTATACTCACTAATACCCCACCACTTCTCAGTAGCGCTCTGAAGTTGCCCACCAGTCTCTAAGATTTCTCTCCCAGCAAGATAAACCCAATATCCATATGGATAGGATGTATAGAGCTGTTTTCTGTACATCCTGTTTCAGTGTTACGAGCATTTCACTGCTGAAGCCAATCACTGGTCACGGTCACCAACACATCATCACTGTGGCCAGGGATGGACAGTAGCAGTCACATGCTCATCCCCGCTAAAATAGGAACCTCATGACTCACATTCGATCAGACACTAATAAGGGCTAGTCCTGGCCCACTCACTTCCTGCGAACTGAGAAATACAGTATGAGTAGACATGTCATCACCTTCCCCACTTATCTCTCAATGCAGAAGTGAGTGGAGCAGCTCTAACCTTTTAAGGAGGATCCGTAGACTATGTTTTAGGAATAAAGGGGTGGACAGCCCTTTATTAAAGGGTGGGATTAGGTTGTCCTCTCAGGATTCTCATCTCATGGTCAAGAGGAGAGCTGTTACAAGGAGCACCTCTTTCTGTGACATACGTATTCTGTCCCACATTATACAGAATACCCAATTATTTAAATAAGCACTATGCAATGCTTATTTTCTCACAGATTACAAATGATTGCTGAGCATTCTAGCAGGGAGACAATTCAAAATCAGCCTATTTTCAATTGACCCTTCTAAGGCTAGGTGCAGACAAGCGTATTTTTTGTCATTTGAGGAAATCAGTTGAATTATTAAAATGACACCCTGATCAATCTCTGATCAGAGTGTGATCATAGTGTGCTTCAATTTTCTTTGATGAGAAGAAGGTGGAGAAAAAACAGATCCATCTTCTCCATTATGTGGGTGTGCGGAAATCAGATTGCACTAAGATGTCAACCGAGTGCAGTCAGATGTTTTCCACAGACTCATTGACTTACATGAGCGAGTGCAATATGAATATGGTATTGCACTTGGGCATGCAGTGATTTTTTCCTCTGATAAATACTGTCCAAAGAAGAAAATCAGACATATGCATGGGCCCATAGCATAACATTGATCCGAGTGCAATCCGATGTTATAGCAGATCACACTGAGAGCGAAAATATGGTGATGTGCTTGAGCCCTAACAAGTAAGGATTGTCCAAATAGCTACACTCTTAAGTAGTTTTGTGGGTTACAGTTCAGGCCCTAGTCTGAAAGAATGGTGCAAATGCAATAATGCAAGGTAAGATTCCAGCATAAGTGTCGATGACATATATCTTCAGGGGAAATGTAAATATAAAAAGTATTACAGCCCCATTAAAATAAAGTGGGCAGATATACAACCCCTGGCAAAAATTATGCAATCACCGGCCTTGGAGGATGTTCATTCAGTTGTTTAATTTTGTAGAAAAAAAAGCAGATCAGACATGGCACAAAACTAAAGTAATTTCAAATGGCAACTTCCCGGGTTTTAGAAACACTTAAAAGAAATCAAGAATAAAAAATGTGGTAATCAGTAATGGTTACTTTTTTCAACCAAGCATAGGGGAAAGCTCACTCAAGCATGGACTCACTCAATTCTGAGGAAAAAATTATGGAATCATGAAAAACAAACAAACAAGAAAAAACTCCAACACATCACATTCAGCAGTATTTTGTTGCACCACCTCTGGCTTTTATAACAGCTTGCAGTCTCTGAGGCATGGACTTAATGAGTGTCAAGCAGTACTCTTCATCAATCTGGCTCCAACTTTCTCTGATTGTTGTTGCCAGATCAGCTTTGCAGGTTGGAGCCTTGTCATGGATCATTTTCTTCAACTTCCACCAAAGATTATCAATTGGATTGAGATCCGGACTATTTTCAGGCCATGACACTGACCTTATGTGTCTATTTTCAAGGAAGGTTTGCACAGTTTTTGCTCTATGGCAGGATGCATTATCATCTTGAAAAATGATTTCGTTATCCCGAAACATCCTTTCAATTGTCCATAATATCAACATAGACTTGTGCATTTATTGAAGATGTAATGACAGCCATCTCCCCAGTGCCTTTACCTGACATGCAGCCCCATATCATCAATGACTGTGGAAATTTGCATGTTCTCATTGGAACGGCACCAAACAAAAGTTCCAGCATCATCACCTTGCCCAATGCAGATTTGTGATTCATCACTGAATATGACTTTCATCCAGTCATCCACAGTCCACGATTGCTTTTCCTTAGCCCATTGTAACCTAGTTTTTTTTCTGTTTACGTGTTATTGATGGCTTTCATTTAGCTTTTCTGTATGTAAATCCCATTTCCTTTAGGCGGTTTCTTGCAGTTCGGTCACAGACGTTGACTCCAGTTTCCACCCATTTGTTCCTCATTTGTTTTGTTGTACATTTCATGTTTCGGGGACATATTGCTTTAAGATTCTGGTCTTGATGCTTTGATGTCTTCCTTGGTCTACCAGTATGTTTGCCTTTAACAACCTTCCCATGTTGTTTGTATTAGTTCCAGATTTTAGACACAGCTGACTGTGAACAACCAACATCTTTTGCAACATTGCGTTATGATTTACCCTCTTTTAAGAGTTTGATAATCCTCTCCTTTGTTTCAATTGACATCTCTCGTGCTGGAGCCATGATTCATGTCAGTCCACTTGGTTTAACAGCTCTACAAGGTGTGATCACTCCTTTTTAAATGCAGACTAATGAGCAGATCTAATTTGATGCAGGTGTTAGTTTTGGGAATTAAAATTTACAGGTTGATTCCATAAGTTTTTCCTCAGAATTGAGTGATTCCATAATTTTTCCCCTATGCTTGGTTAAAAATAGCAACCATTACTGACTACCACATTTTTTGTTCTTGATTTCTTTTAGTGTTTCTTACAGCCAGAAAATTGCCATTTGAAATTACTTTAGTTTTGTGCCATGTCTGTGATCTGCTTTTTTTCTCTAAAATTAAACAACTGAATGAACATTCTCCAAGGCCGGTGATTCCATAATTTTTGCCAGGGGTTGTACATTATCACACACAACCGTACAACAAAAATGGTGCTATCTTCTAAAAATAAAAGTATTTTTTTTTAATTAAAACATGACTTTTTTTAATTACACTCTGGTGCTTTACTTTTTTTTGCTGAATGTTCATTTCTGCAACGCCCGGTGTATTTTTCCTATTACAGTTAGGGCCAGAAATATTTGGACAGTGACACAAGTTTTGTTATTTTAGCTGTTTACAAAAACATGTTCAGAAATACAATTATATATATAATATGGGCTGAAAGTGCACACTCCCAGCTGCAATATGATAGTTTCCACATCCAAATCGGAGAAAGGGTTTAGGAATCATAGCTCTGTAATGCATAGCGTCCTCTTTTTCAAGGGACCAAAAGTAATTGGACAATGGACTCTAAGGGCTGCAATTAACTCTGAAGGCGTCTCCCTCGTTAACCTGTAATCAATGAAGTAGTTAAAAGGTCAGGGGTGGATTCCAGGTGTGTGGTTTTGCATTTGGAAGCTGTTGCTGTGAGCAGACAACATGCGGTCAAAGGAACTCTCAATTGAGGTGAAGCAGAACATCCTGAGGCTGAAAAAAAAGAAAAAATCCATCAGAGAGATAGCAGACATGCTTGGAGTAGCAAAATCAACAGTTGGGTACATTCTGAGAAAAAAGGAATTGACTGGTGAGCTTGGGAACTCAAAAAGGCCTGGGCGTCCACGGATGACAACAGTGGTGGATGATCGCCACATACTTAATTTGGTGAAGAAGAACCCGTTCACAACATCAACTGAAGTCCAGAACACTCTCAGTGAAGTAGGTGTATCTGTCTCTAAGTCAACAGTAAAGAGAAGACTCCATGACAGTAAATACAAAGGGTTCACATCTAGATGCAAACCATTCATCAATACCAAAAATAGACAGGCCAGAGTTAAATTTGCAGAAAAACACCTCAAGAAGCCAGCTCAGTTCTGGAAAAGTATTCTATGGACAGATGAGACAAAGATCAACCTGTACCAGAATGATGGGAAGAAAAAAGTTTGGAGAAGAAAGGGAACGGCACATGATCCAAGGCACACCACATCCTCTGTAAAACATGGTGGAGGCAACGTGATGGCATGGGCATGCATGGCTTTCAATGGCACTGGGTCACTTGTGTTTATTGATGACATAAGAGCAGACAAGAGTTGCCGGATGAATTCTGAAGTGTACCGGGATATATTTTCAGCCCAGATTCAGCCAAATGCTGCAAAGTTGATTGGACGGCGCTTCATAGTACAGATGGACAATGACCCCAAGCATACAGCCAAAGCTACCCAGGAGTTCATGAGTGCCAAAAAGTGGAACATTCTGCAATGGCCAAGTCAATCTCCAGATCTAAACCCAATTGAGCATGCATTTCACTTGCTCAAATCCAGACTTAAGACGGAAAGACCCACAAACAAGCAAGACCTGAAGGCTGCGGCTGTAAAGGCCTGGCAAAGCATTAAGAAGGAGGAAACCCAGCGTTTGGTGATGTCCATGGGTTCCAGACTTAAGGCAGTGATTGTCTCAAAAGGATTTGCAACAAAATTTTGAAAATAAAAATATTTTGTTTGGGTTATGTTTATTTGTCCAATTACTTTTGACCTCCTAAAATGTGGAGTGTTTGTAAAGAAATGTGTACAATTCCTACATTTTCTATCAGATATTTTTGTTCAACCCTTCAAATTAAACGTTACAATCTGCACTTGAATTCTGTTGTAGAGGTTTCATTTCAAATCCAATGTGGAGGCATGCAGAGCCCAACTCGCGAAAATTGTGTCACTGTCCAAATATTTCTGGCCCTAACTGTATATTCTTTGGCAAGATCAGGCAATATTCTGGCAGCTTCAGAATGTCTTTCAAGCATCAATTTGAAATGAAACCTCGATTGCACCGGCCCTTAGTGATAGAGTAACGAAAACCATACTGCAGCCCCTTATTCACAGTGCACTGCCATTCTGTACAGCCGCAACACATCATACTGTCAATTCCAACACTTCATGTCCTTTAGACTTAAGGAGTGCGCAAGGATTTTGTTTTTTCTTCCTTTTTCTGATTTTTGCCGTGTTTCAGTATGGTAATATTGCAAATAATTGGTTGAGAAAAGGACTGTTCTCCACATTTAAACAATAGCCAGGTTACAGCTTGAAAATGATCAAGATCTAGAAGCCAACCTTAATGTGAAACAGAAAAAAAATTCTCCCTCGCTGTAGCTGCCCCGTCATATGTCAGGACATGTGGCAGGTTGACTGCTCATTAATTCTATTTATATCAGTATGATAATACACCCCACTGAGTACACATGTGTTAAAATATTCATAGATTAGGGCTGGAGATGGCAGATATAGATTTAGTGGCAGCACAATGCTATTGTCATAACACAAAGTAAACACAATCTTTTTTCTTTATTATAGTTATTATATGCTTATTGTGCTGCATATATATGCCGAATCATATTTTATAGGCAGCCTGCAGGAGAGTACAGCTCTGTATAATAAAACTGTACGAGTGCGAATGTATGCCTTAGAGTTATTCTAAAGAGAAAAGTATCAGGAATGTGCTTGTATTTTATAAAATGTATATGAGATTGTGCATCAGTCATCAAATACAGTAGATCTCACTATATTTCAGTTTATTTTTAAGGGAGTCTAACTAGAGATGAGGCTAATCTGCCAAAATTTGAATCTGGCAGATTTGCTCAAATTTGGCATTGAATTGATTTGATGTGAATCGAATGACCCATGATTGCCGTTAACAAAAACTTTTAATTATATTCTGATGTCTCCTGACCGACAGACCAAGAAGTGGTAAAAACAATATATAATTATGATCCGCTAGCCCCTCACCCGTGTCTGCTTCCACAGCTCAAGGTTTGTCCTCCAGTGGCTTCCTTATTCACCCACTTCACTCCAGTGCTAGTCTTCTCTTCACTTCTCACTGGCGCTTCGGACTCAACTGAGGTCACATTCTGTTACCATGATTTCATGACGTGATCCACCCCACATGACCACATGGGCTAATTCAGTTTATGACATCAACAGAATGTGTATGGAAGCCTAGCCGGCTCCTAAAAGCGCAAGTGAAAAGTGAAGAGGAGACCGGCACTGGAGCGGAGCGGGTGCCTTAGGAAGTCAGTGAAGGATTAGTGGCGAGCTGAGCTGGCTGTGACAGGTGAACGTCTAGGTGAATAGGATGATCATTAAATTTTCAACCAATGTTATTTCTTTTAATATGAAAAGTTATACAATTTCCCATTGTGTCAATGGATGTCTCTTAATTTTTGGGATCTCTGTTGGTAGCTTGGATGCTAATATAAATCTGTCCTGATCATGTGATGGAACAAAGGGAATCAGCTGCACTCAAAGAGGTACTCCGTTGCAAAAAAAGATTTCCAAGTTTACTGAATGTACAAAGATTGATTCACCATAAAAAATTGAAATCATAAGTATATCGAAATCATAAGTATAGTATATACTTACGATTTCAATTTTTTTGTGGTGAATACATTTTTGTACATTCAATAAACATGGAAACCTTTTTTTCAATGAAATACCGCATTGAGTGCGGCTGATTCCTTTTATTCTGTACCATTGGAGTCCTCCAGCTCAGTCGTCACCCCTCAGTCAACTGAGTGCGTATTCTGTATTCTTCTGATCATGTGATGATCACAATGCTGCAAGGAGTGTTACAGTTGTTTCACAGCTAGGACCCATTCAGATGAGCGTATTGTTTGGTCTGTATGCTGTGCATGAGCAGAATAAAACTTTTTTTAAGTTTACCTTTCTGTTGCAGAAACATTAGCAATCAAAGTATTTGGCACATAATAAGTTAATGTTTGTTAAGTACGTGTGGGCACTTTCAGAGAATTTTTACTGGGGTCATGTACTTTTTCAGCCTGTATGACTGTGACCACTCATAAGCAGGCAGCGACAATCAGGGAAAAGAAGAAAAAGTTCCCCACAATAGCTTCAAAAAGGCTTTCTCCTGTGTGAGACATATAATGACAGACACACTAGTCATTATTAACACTTTTGAGTTTTCATCTCCTGACAGTCCATGTGTGTAGGGGTAGTAGGGGAAGTACAGCTAAGTTTAACTGTCACATGAAAAACTCTTATCGATTCATCTCTTTAGTGCTGCCAGCTTAGCTGATCTGCCCTTAACTCCCACACAGGCTGCCAAGAGAATAAAGCTCAAAGGTGTCAGTAATGACACTAAGGCTGTGATCATAGTAGCTTGTAATCACTTTTGCAGTAAGATAAGTTTGTCTATACACAGATACACACATATGTCTCACACAGGAGTAGTCTGTTCTTAGCTATGATGGGGGCGTGCTCTTCTTTCTCCTGATCGTTGCTGCCTGCTTATGATTGGTCATTGTCAGACAGGGGGAAAAAAGTGCACATCCCCAGTGAAAACTATCTGGTGACACCCTCTTGGTTTTAATAAAAATTAAGTTATTTTGTGTCAAATACTTTTAAAACTCATATTTCCACAATGGAGAGATGAAATTAAACAAAGCAAAAATGTTTTAGTTTGCTCTGCAGCCACTGTTGCATTGGGCCATGTTCAACATGAAAAATGTAAAGAAAAGTATATTTATAAGATGTGGATTGGATTTGATATTCTGCACTGATATTAAACTACTATATTGACAGGAGACGTTAAAAGGTACATAAATGGATTGTAAAGGAAATTAATACGAATAAAGATGATTGTATTGCACATATTTTCATAACGCCTGACATTATTACATATTTAGGAATCTAGCTTGTAAGTAACCTAACTGTACCAGCACATGATCTTATAGACCCAATATAAAAAATTGATCAGCCATGACCCACATTGGATAGAGTACATAGCATATTCTTCCTTTAAGGCCGGGATCACACTTGCGAGAAACTCGCACGAGTCTCGCATCTCAATACCCGGCACTTGGACCGGAGCGTTCAGCTGAATAGAAATACATGCAGCCGCACACTCCTGTCCCGAGTGCCGGCGGTAGTGCCGGGTATTGAGCCACGAGACTCGTGTGAGTTTCTCGCAAGTGTGACCCCAGCCTAACTCATCTCATCAGGGTATGAGCAGCTGATGGCAACTCAGTCCATTATTCCCTCTTGTTAGACAAAGTATGTACAGCTCCTGGGATGATGGCTCTTTTCTCTGATAGACCGTGCACTCATTCAAAGTCTGCAGGTCTCCCCACCACTTTTTGGGTGGTTGTTCTGACAAATAGACTTTGTGATGTAAAGTCTTGGTAGTCATGATACCAGGGGGAGTGAATTTTTACATGTGGTTGTCCTGAAGAAGAAGTCAGAATTGACCTTTGAAATGCGTTGACAATAAACCACTTTTATCCATCCTTTGTTTTGGATCCTGATATTTGACTATCCAGTAGCGCAGAACAAATCCACTCACCCTGGTATCTTTACAACATAGTCCGTGGATGCTGCAGCAGCTGATATTTTCGCAATACTTGTGGTTGTGTCACACATAACCCCACCAAGTGAGCCTACTGTGTGTTTTCCCATTCTGTACAACCTAAATAAGATCCTATTGTAGTTTATGTATGTGACTCTAACTCTTTAGAGGAATCTTCTTTGGCACTTACAGAGTGTTCTTGACTAAGAAGTTGGCAGAATTTCCTGCCGCATTGCTTCCAATCACTGTATTTTTTCCCTTCTTCTTAAAGCTCAAGCACAACAAGTGAATATACATACTTCTTTAATTTATATTATTTCTTCCTTTTGGTGGACTATCTTAAAATTCCAGAAAGCCCCTTTAATTTTCTGTCCACAGTTTAGTACCAAACTGAACTGGTTGAATTCAGAGACTGATGTCATGCAATCCTCTTATATCATATTGTGATCTGTATTCTGTACGTCATACAGCTTTACTACCATCTGGATTTCTTATAAAGTTGGATTGACCGATCTTTCTCTAAACAACTTAAGCTTCCTGATTCATTAAGTGGAAATTTTTTCATCAGTCCATTACTCTTTAAAGGTATCAACTGTACTTTGTGTCTTTTGTCATCTAACTACATCGCAATCTGGACTATGATCCTTAAAAAAAAATAACCTTAACTCACATCCTAAATCAAGCTGTGTACCAGAGAGCAGAATATAGAAATCCCAAATGAAACTTCCAGTCTTTCTTCTTTGATGTGACTCGTTCAATTATGTGGTCAACTCATTCTGGTCCATTCAAATATTCCTCTAATTTTTCTTTCTGGTGCTTTAGAATATGATGGAAGGAACAGAATTCAGAATTAATGTACCTTAAATAAGGATAATAGTTGTCAGCAAAAATCAGAGACCTTAACCAAACCCAGACAGAGCTCCGGTAGGATGGAATTTATCAAGCTTTGTCTCCTGTTAAATGAGCTACATAATTAATTGTTCAGGTGTCTCTTATTCTGCGTAACTAAGTTGAGCAACATTAGGGATCTGAATTGGCAAAACCATACGCCTGGAAGAATAAATAAAAAATAGTAGTATTAAGTTCCAGCATAAATGACTCCAGATTCCAGACAAAGGGTTGTAAAATATTCCATTCTCACCATCAAGCAATAACTATTTTCCAGTACATCTAAAAACTGTCTTTATTCGTGAGAGACACAAATAATAAAATATATTTGTCCAACATTCAAAGGTAAATTTTAATTGAGGTTGTGTGGGACTCAAATATTGATGACCTATCTATAAAAAGAGAAACAGTAAGAGAGCAGTAGGGGCCCGATACTGTGCACCCTCACCTATCTGTTTAGGCAGTAGTCTGGTGTAAGCAATGTACAGAGTGGGACACAACATTTACATACATTATTTAGTGTGAGCATAACACCCAAGCACATATTCCCTCAAGGTATAGGCAACACTTCACATAACACTAGAACATACTGAAACCACACTTAGGTAGACTGTGGTCAAAGAAGTGTCGCAAAAAATTATTAAAACTAAGTATCTTTATTACAAACTAACTGAAGAGCCCGGTGTTGCCTGGGCATAGTAAATATCTGTGGTTAGTTATAGCACCTCACTTCTCTTATTTTTCCATCACGCCTCTCATTTTCCCACTCACATCTTTCATTTTCTCCCTTACACCTCTCATTTTTCCCCTCACTCCTCTTATTTTCCCCCTCACTCCTCTCATTCCGCCCTAACACTTGTCATTTCAACCTCACATCTGTCATTTTCCGATCACTCCACTATTTTTCCTCACTCCTCTCATTTTGCACTCACACCTTTTCATTTTCACCTCACACCCCTCATTTTCACCTCACACCTCTATTTTCCTCAGTATATACATGTTTGTCATCTCCCTTATATATAGTATACACCTGTATGTCATCTCCTGTATATAGTATATACCTGTATGTCACCTCTCCTGTAAATAGTATATACCTGCTTTATATTTCAAAAACCTGACCGGCACATCCAAACATAGAATAACTGTGAACAGGTGCTGAACCTAGAGTCGCCAACTCGTATATAGTTAAGTAAATAAGGCAGCACACTGCAGCGCTAGAACATGCAAACTTGAAATATGAAATTTGAACTGCATTACTGCACTAGCAATATGAAAAATAAGAGCGTTTAGCGCATAAAAATGGCCAATTTTATGTGTACCTGGCAGCCCCTTTACGGCATCTCTCTTATACCAGGTCCTAAACTTGCCTTACCTCGCTGAGAATAAATGTCTCCATCTGAATGGGTACATGTGAAACCTCTTCCTAGACTAAAATTCTCTCTCTCTGTGGAGGGTTATTGGACCTGCTGTAATTAAAACACCTGTGGCTAGGAGGCGGAGTGCACGATCAGAAGGCTAAAGAATACATTTCAAAAACCTGACCGGCACATCCAAACATAGAATAAGTGTGAACAGGTGCTGAACCTAGAGTCGCCAACTCGTATATAGTTAAGTAAATAAGGCAGCACACTGCAGCGCTAGAACATGCAAACTTGAAATACGAAATTTGAACTGCATTACTGCACTAGAAATATGAAAAATGAGAGCGTTTAGCGCATAAATATGGCCAATTTTATGTGTACCTGGTAGCCCCTTTACGGCATCTCTCTTATACCAGGTCCTAAACTTGCCTTACCTCGCTGAGAATAAACGTCTCCATCTGAATGGGTACATGTGAAAGCTCTTCCTAGACTAAAATTCTCTCTCTCTGTGGAGGGGTATTGGACCTGCTGTAATTAAAACACCCGTGGCTAGGAGGCGGAGTGCACGATCAGAAGGCTAAAGAATACATTTCAAAAACCTGACCGGCACATCCAAACATAGAATAAGTGTGAACAGGTGCTGAACCTAGAGTCGCCAACTCGTATATAGTTAAGTAAATAAGGCAGCACACTGCAGCGCTGAACTGCATTACTGCACTAGAAATATGAAAAATAAACGTCTCCATCTGAATGGGTACATGTGAAACCTCTTCCTAGACTTATTTTCTTAACTATATACAAGTTGGCGACTCTAGGTTCAGCACCTGTTCACACTTATTCTATGTTTGGATGTGCCGGTCAGGTTTTTGAAATGTATTCTTTAGCCTTCTGATCGTGCACTCCGCCTCCTAGCCACAGGTGTTTTAATTACAGCAGGTCCAATACCCCTCCACAGAGAGAGAGAGAATTTTAGTCTAGGAAGAGGTTTCACATGTACCCATTCAGATGGAGACGTTTATTCTCAGCGAGGTAAGGCAAGTTTAGGACCTGGTATAAGAGAGATGCCGTAAAGGGGCTACCAGGTACACATAAAATTGGCCATTTTTATGTGCTAAATGCTCTCATTTTTCATATTTCTAGTGCAGTAATGCAGTTCAAATTTCGTATTTCAAGTTTGCATGTTCTAGCGCTGCAGTGTGCTGCCTTATATACCTGCTTTATGTCATCTTCTCCTGTATATTGTATATACCTATGTCATCTCCTCCTGTATAAAGTATATACCTGTATGTCATCTTTTCTGTATACTATATACCTGTATGTCATCTCCTATATATAATATATACCTGTATGTCATCTCCTGTATATAGTATATACCTGTATGTCATCTCCCCTGTATATAGTATATACCTGCTGTATGTCATCTCCTCCTCTATATACCTATGTGTCATCTCCTCTTTTATATAGTATATACAGTGGGGCAAAAAAGTATTTAGTCAGTCAGCAATAGTGCAAGTTCCACCACTTAAAAAGATGAGAGGCGTCTGTAATTTACATCATAGGTAGACCTCAACTATGGGAGACAAACTGAGAAAAAAAAAATCCAGAAAATCACATTGTCTGTTTTTTTAACATTTTATTTGCATATTATGGTGGAAAATAAGTATTTGGTCAGAAACAAACAATCAAGATTTCTGGCTCTCACAGACCTGTAACTTCTTCTTTAAGAGTCTCCTCTTTCCTCCACTCATTACCTGTAGTAATGGCACCTGTTTAAACTTGTTATCAGTATAAAAAGACACCTGTGCACACCCTCAAACAGTCTGACTCCAAACTCCACTATGGTGAAGACCAAAGAGCTGTCAAAGGACACCAGAAACAAAATTGTAGCCCTGCACCAGGCTAGGAAGACTGAATCTGCAATAGCCAACCAGCTTGGAGTGAAGAAATCAACGGTGGGAGCAATAATTAGAAAATGGAAGACATACAAGACCACTGATAATCTCCCTCGATCTGGGGCTCAACGCAAAATCCCACCCTGTGGGGTCAGAATGATCACAAGAACGGTGAGCAAAAATCCCAGAACCACGCGGGGGGACCTAGTGAATGAACTGCAGAGAGCTGGGACCAATGTAACAAGGCCTACCATAAGTAACACACTACGCCACCATGGACTCAGATCCTGCAGTGCCAAACGTGTCCCCCTGCTTAAGCCAGTACATGTCCGGGCCCGTCTGAAGTTTGCTAGAGAGCATTTGGATGATCCAGAGGAGTTCGGGGAGAATGTCCTATGGTCTGATGAAACCAAACTGGAACTGTTTGGTAGAAACACAACTTGTCGTGTTTGGAGGAAAAAGAATACTGAGTTGCATCCATCAAACACCATACCTACTGTAAAGCATGGTGGCGGAAACATCATGCTTTGGGGCTGTTTCTCTGCAAAGGGGCCAGGACGACTGATCCGGGTACATGAAAGAATGAATGGGGCCATGTATCGTGAGATTTTGAGTGCAAACCTCCTTCCATCAGCAAGGGCATTGAAGATGAAACGTGGCTGGGTCTTTCAACATGACAATGATCCAAAGCACACCGCCAGGGCAACGATGGAGTGGCTTCGTAAGAAGCATTTCAAGGTCCTGGAGTGGCCTAGCCAGTCTCCAGATCTCAACCCAATAGAAAACCTTTGGAGGGAGTTGAAAGTCCGTGTTGCCAAGCGAAAAGCCAAAAACATCACTGCTCTAGAGGAGATCTGCATGGAGGAATGGGCCAACATACCAACAACAGTGTGTGGCAACCTTGTGAAGACTTACAGAAAACGTTTGACTTCTGTCATTGCCAACAAAGGATATATTACAAAGTATTGAGATGAAATTTTGTTTCTGACCAAATACTTATTTTCCACCATAATATGCAAATAAAATGTTAAAAAAACAGACAATGTGATTTTCTGGATTTTTTTTTCTCAGTTTGTCTCCCATAGTTGAGGTCTACCTATGATGTAAATTACAGACGCCTCTCATCTTTTTAAGTGGTGGAACTTGCACTATTGCTGACTGACTAAATACTTTTTTGCCCCACTGTACCTGTATGTCATCTCCTCCTGTATATAGTATATACGTGTGTCATCTCCTCCTGTATATAGTATATACCTGTAAGTCATCTCCTCCTGTATATGGCATATACCTGTGTGTCATCTGCTCCTGTATATAGTATATACCTGTGTGTCATCTCCTCCTGTATATAGTATATACCTGTGTGTCATCTCCTCCTGTACATCTATATATATAATTGTCTAAGGGTTTTTCTGTCTGTCTGTCCTGGAAATCCCGCGTCTCTGATTGGTCGAGGCCGCCAGGCCAGGTCAGCGACGGGCACAGCATGGCGATGATGATGTCATAAAGGTTGCCTCGACCAATCAGCGACGGGCACAGTCTGCCGCGAATTCGCCTCGACCAATCAGCGACGGGCACAGTATCAATGTAGATGTCATAATGGTTGCCATGGCGACGATGATGTCATAAAGGTTGCCTCGATCAATCAGCGACGGGCACATTCTGGAATCATCATTGTCCATATACTACGGAGACATGCATATTCTAGAATACCCGATGCATTAGAATCGGGCCACAATCTAGTAGTATATATCTGTGTGTCATCTCCTCCTGTATATAGTATATACCTGTGTGTCATCTCCTCCTGTCTATAGTATATACCTGTGTGTCATCTCCCCTGTATATAGTATATACCTGTGTGTCATCTCCCCTGTATATAGTATATACTTGTATGTCATAGGGGCTGGCGGTTCCCCGTCCACACTAAGGCAAACATGGGTGAGGTTCATTCCTTGTAATATCTTTACCATCTTGTAACAGTAGCCCCTGTATAGTGGCTATCTGTAATTGTAAGTCATATGGTGCTGAGAACTTGAATCTCTGGCCGATATACTTTATGTTTGTGTGGGTGTAGGAACGTTTTACCTGGATCCTTGAACAAAAAGTGAGAAACCCTCTTTTTGTATAACTACTTTTGTATTGCTATACATAGATTGTTTTATGATGATGTATTTAATAAATGTTATACTGTTTTATTTATGAATGAGCCTCTTTGACTCCATCTGCTTTATTGTTTATATAGTATATACCTGTGTGTCATCTCCCCTGTATATAGTATATACCTGTATGTCATCTCCCCTGTATATAGTATATACCAGTGTGTCATCTCCTCCTGTATATAGTATATACCTGTATGTCATCTCCTCCTGTATATAGTATATACCTGTGTGTCATCTCCCTTGTATATAGTATATATGTGTGTGTCATCTCCTCCTGTATATAGTATATACCTGTGTGTCATCTCCTCCTGTATATAGTATATACCTGTGTGTCATCTCCCCTGTATATAGTATGTACCTGTATGTCATCTCCTCCTGTATTAGACCTCGTTCACACGTTATTTGCTCAGTATTTTTACCTCAGTATTTGTAAGCTAAATTGGCAGCCTGATAAATCCCCAGCCAACAGGAAGCCCTCCCCCCGGCAGTATATATAAGCTCACACATACACATAATAGACAGGTCATGTGACTGACAGCTGCCATATTTCCTATATGGTACATTTGTTGCTCTTGTAGTTAGTCTGATTATTAATCAGATTTTTATTTTTGAAGGATAATACCAGACTTGTGTGTGTTTTAGGGCGAGTTTCATGTGTCAAGTTGTGTGTGTTGAGTTGCATGTGGCAACATGCATGTAGCGACTTTTGTGAGATGAGTTTTGTGTGGCGACATGCGTGTAGCAACTTTTTGTGTGTCGAGTTGCGTGTGACAGGTTATTGTAGCAAGTGGTGTGCAGCAAGTTTTGCGCATGGCGAGTTTTGCGCGTGGCGAGTTTTATGTGTAGTGCGTTTCGAGTATGTGCAAGTTTTGTGTGAGGCAACTTTTGCATGTGTTGCAACTTTTGTGCATGTGGCAATTTTTCCGCGTGTGCAAGTTTTGCATGTGGCGAGTTTTCCATGAGGTGAGTTTTGCACGTGTGGCGAGTTTTGCGTGAGCCTAGTTTTGCATGTGGTATGTTTTGCGCATGGCGAGTTTTGAGCGGCGACTTTTGTGTTTCGACTTTTATGTAGCGAGATTGGTGTATGTGTCATGAAATGTGTGCTGAGGGTGGTATATGTGTTCAAGCACGTGGTAGTGTGTGGCGCATTTTGTGTGTGTGTTCATATCCCCGTGTGTGGTGAGCATCCCATGTCGGGGCCCCACCTTAGCAACTGTACGGTATATACTCTTTGGCGCCATCGTTCTCACTCTTTAAGTCCCCCTTGTTCACATCTGGCAGCTGTCAATTTGCCTCCAACACTTTTCCTTTCACTTTTTCCCCATTATGTAGATAGGGGCAAAATTGTTTGGTGAATTGGAAAGCGCGGGGTTAAAATTTCACCTCACAACATAGCCTATGACGCTCTCAGGGTCCAGACGTGTGACTGTGCAAAATTTTGTGGCTGTAGCTGCGACGGTGCAGATGCCAATCCCGGACATACACACACACATTCAGCTTTATATATTAGATAATTAAAATACATATACAAACATGAACATTTAATAAGGTGCCTCAAATCCAACCAACAAATATGGATAAGGTCAGCTAGATCAGGACATGATATATTTTAAAGCAAGAGTTAGAAAAAGCATATATCAGGGTGTTGAAGGATACATCTGATTTAATGCAAGCCTCTGAATGCAATGGTAGGACTTAACCAAGACCCTAAACCATGGATCTATCAGATCCCACGCACTCCATACTTCACATTATTGCTATAATCACAAAGCGAGTAAATTTCAAAGCACCCCAAGCCCTGTACATACAGTGGGGCAAAAAAGTATTTAGTCAGTCAGCAATAGTGCAAGTTCCACCACTTAAAAAGATGAGAGGCGTCTGTAATTTACATCATAGGTAGACCTCAACTATGGGAGACAAACTGAGAAAAAAAAATCCAGAAAATCACATTGTCTGTTTTTTTAACATTTTATTTGCATATTATGGTGAAAAATAAGTATTTGGTCAGAAACAAAATTTCATCTCAATGCTTTGTAATATATCCTTTGTTGGCAATGACAGAGGTCAAACGTTTTCTGTAAGTCTTCACAAGGTTGCCACACACTGTTGTTGGTATGTTGGCCCATTCCTCCATGCAGATCTCCTCTAGAGCAGTGATGTTTTTGGCTTTTCGCTTGGAAACACGGACTTTCAACTCCCTCCAAAGGTTTTCTATAGGGTTGAGATCTGGAGACTGGCTAGGCCACTCCAGGACCTTGAAATGCTTCTTACGAAGCCACTCCTTCGTTGCCCTGGCGGTGTGCTTTGGATCATTGTCATGTTGAAAGACCCAGCCACGTTTCATCTTCAATGCCCTTGCTGATGGAAGGAGGTTTGCACTCAAAATCTCACGATACATGGCCCCATTCATTCTTTCATGTACCCGGATCAGTCGTCCTGGCCCCTTTGCAGAGAAACAGCCCCAAAGCATGATGTTTCCACCACCATGCTTTACAGTAGGTATGGTGTTTGATGGATGCAACTCAGTATTCTTTTTCCTTCAAACACGACAAGTTGTGTTTCTACCAAACAGTTCCAGTTTGGTTTCATCGGACCATAGGACATTCTCCCAAAACTCCTCTGGATCATCCAAATGCTCTCTAGCAAACTTCAGACGGGCCCGGACATGTACTGGCTTAAGCAGTGGAACACGTCTGGCACTGCAGGATCTGAGTCCATGGTGGCGTAGTGTGTTACTTATGGTAGGCCTTGTTACATTGGTCCCAGCTCTCTGCAGTTCATTCACTAGGTCCCCCCGCGTGGTTCTGGGATTTTTGCTCACCGTTCTTGTGATCATTCTGACCCCACGGGGTGGGATTTTGCATGGAGCCCCAGATCGAGGGAGATTATCAGTGGTCTTGTATGTCTTCCATTTTCTAATTATTGCTCCCACTGTTGATTTCTTCACTCCAAGCTGGTTGGCTATTGCAGATTCAGTCTTCCCAGCCTGGTGCAGGGCTACAATTTTGTTTCTGGTGTCCTTTGACAGCTCTTTGGTCTTCACCATAGTGGAGTTTGGAGTCAGACTGTTTGAGGGTGTGCACGGGTGTCTTTTTATACTGATAACAAGTTTAAACAGGTGCCATTACTACAGGTAATGAGTGGAGGAAAGAGGAGACTCTTAAAGAAGAAGTTACAGGTCTGTGAGAGCCAGAAATCTTGATTGTTTGTTTCTGACCAAATACTTATTTTCCATCATAATATGCAAATAAAATGTTAAAAAAAAAGACAATGTGATTTTCTGGATTTTTTTTTTCTGTTTGTCTCCCATAGTTGAGGTCTACCTATGATGTAAATTACAGACGCCTCTCATCTTTTTAAGTGGTGGAACTTGCACTATTGCTGACTGACTAAATACTTTTTTGCCCCACTGTATTACCTGCTCCGTGTCACTTCCAAAGTGCTCGGCCAAATGGCACGCTGAACCTTCCAGCCCCGACGCTGGAATGCTATACGACGCTGGAATATTAACAAGTCAATTAAATTTTTAGGTTTGTTGGCCAGCTATAATTCTTGCCTAACCAGTTAAAATCTAACAAAAACTTCCAGTAAATTTACATGTACTAATATGCAAATTAACATGTGAAATTTATCTTGAGGTTCACCTCTTACCTATTTTTATTACCTTTAGATTTCCATTCTAGCTTCTTTGACATCTGCGTTGGAGATTCTGCCAAAGCCTCTATCACAAAATATGTAAAAAAAAATTTTCTGCAAAAGAAGCGCAACATGCTGCACTATTTATTTTTTTGCAAAATGATGGAAATCATAAATGAAACCACACGGACTCCAGTGTAGTCAATTGGGTTCTGTCTGCGTCTTTCATGTGACAGATGCTTGAAGTCCATTTTTCTGTTCCTACGGTCAGACAGAAAAACTAAATGCCCAACGCAGATGTTAACAGATCCCAAGCCTGTTTTCTGCGATATGTGAATCCAGTGATTTTGTTTATTTCCCCAAAAAATAACTGCATTTAAAAAAATATATTTTCTATGATTGTCCGCTTAGTCGAAATACTTTTTTTTTTTTTAATCTGACATCTATTATTCTCCATTAAATTAATTATATTTTATGACTATATGATGCATGTGTCACAATTTCCTTATTAGAAATGAGTAAAATTGTCATTTTTCTATTCCTTTCACTAATCTGTAACTAAAATAGGAAAATATTATATTTACTCCGTGATTCACATCTGTTTCTATAATCCACATTTTATTGTTTGCAAATATTTTCTAACCTACTGATAACAAGATTTTCTCAGCTATTTCGACATATTGGAAAGGTTATGCCAGTCTTCGCTTTTGTACTGTCATTCTTACCCCCTTTGTACCACTGAACATATGGCAATCACCCTCTCTGGATCTTTAAACAACAGGAGGGACTTGATTTTTATTCTGCATCCTGTCATCAATAAATCCCATGATATTTTTCCTTTCGAGCACAAATTTTCATTAGTGCATGCCATAAGGATCCAGCTTAACGTTCTGCGATTTTTAAGGAGCCTTTTATCAGTTAATTAAAGACAATAACAATCTTGTGCTATGGGATAAATAGAGGGAACCTGACATAATCAGTAATAGTCACCTTTGTCTGAGTGTGAATCACCATTATAAAGATTATCCTTTTGAAATTTTAGAGCGTTGACTTGGCTTTGTTGGTTTAATCCTCCTGTCTGCTTTGTGCAACCCGAGACCCTTTGCTGTCATCTTTATCCAAAATTCAGCCAAAATTTCCTCAGCTTTCACCCAGTCATTAAAAACCAGCATTCACGATGTTTAAAGATCAAGCTTTTCAGCACACCACAAAGATTCATTTCCACCAGAGAGATGGCTTCACGTCCGATAAATATTTCATTTCATTTTAGTATGAATTGTTGTCTTGTATGTGTGTAAAAAGCTGTTGTGGCAAGTTCATTTCATCACTGCGGTGTATGTCCTGAGACATACCAGCCTTTATCTCCATCTCCTTTTTTCATTTTTCTAAGGAGTAATTATAGGAATTCAGGAAAAGATGAAAGATATTTAAGATCAGGACTCTACTAGTTTATAAGATTATATACTTGAATCCCGTAATGTACAAAAGCATTAGCTTGGATCGTTCACCGTTCACACTGACCTTTTAGCTGTATATTATCTTTATACCGTTATACAAATTGTATTGAAGCAGTAAAAAGAAATTAGTTTCAAGAGTAAAACTGACCAGATTATGAGGTCACCTCCTAATCTTCCACCTTTCCTCCTTACTATTTGTATGCATTGATCATGCATCCAACCCACGAAAAGAAGAAGCAAGGAGAGTGGCGAGAAGGAATGAGTGGATGAGGCAACACTTAAATAAATGCGCCTGTTTTTTCTAGGGATATTCAATTTGCTAAGAACTTAGTCTATGCGAATTTATTGTCCCTTATTATGCTCTGATATCTCTCCAGACCCCCGAGCATAATAAAAGTAATATGTAAAAAGGAATGAAAATCCTTATACTCCCCTCACTGCTCACTTCACCGGCCCTTCCGCACCTCACCGTCACCCACCCAGTTCATATCTTCGGATTCGCGTCGACAGCACTCTTCTGAGTTTGCTAGACCCTAAAAGGGTCCTTCACATAAGATACTAAAAGGAACCTATACCTCCGGAATCCACCTTTCACTCCAGCGTTGCCACTTCAATTTCTCAGTCAGACCGAAAGTGATGGCATCCATTCCTGACCATCAGTTATCTGACCTTTCAACCAATAAGCGCATCCAGTGATCATGTCCCTAAAGGTTGCAGAAGAAGATGGATTTTCGGGAGGGGAACCCTTTAATGACCAGCCAAGTGTTTTTCCTCCCATAAACAACTAATGTTTACTTCTATAGCATCAACATATTCCGCAGCACTTTAGATTTCAGAGGGAACTTGTCCAGAGAAGACGAGTGAGGGCCCTGCTGGAAAGCTTACAATTTATGAGGGACTAGGGGAGTCACGAAAGGGAACAGAAAACCCTTACTTTGCTCATACATGGGGATCCGAAAAGTAGTCACACTTAGTACTTACCTATCATTGCCTCAGCACTATGTGACACGGGTTTTTATTCTGGCACGGGAAATACATGTGAGTAGCCACCAGTCAAAAAATGTCAGTCAACAGATGTTTGCGGATTGCACAGAATGGGATAATGAGCCACATTTGGCCCTAAGGTAAAAAGTTGTGAACACCTGGTAAAATAATTTTTCATACCTTCCAACCATCAAATGGATATTTTTTTAATAGCAACATTAATCTGTTATTAGCATATTTGTCCCATAGGAACCAGTTGTGACCCAAACGTGAGCATAGCCTTATGTATTATCTGTCAAGTGTTATGCCATACAATTACACATAAAAAAGGGAGTACAGCATGTACATCTGTCACTGCAAAGAACCTTCCTATGACTAATGTTGAATCAAGATGTATAAAACTACTTAATTCTTATCTATCAACATCTTAACACTAATAGGATTTGCTTTAAATCATTTCATCGGGCCAAGCATGTCTTTGCTTAAATTGATGACAATCTGACAATAAGATATGTCATCTGTAGTAAACTGTAATTGCCTCATTTATATGCAGATGAGTCCAGTATATGTATTCACATGTTCACATTTAGAGTCTGGTAAAAATGGAAATAGGTTTGCTCTTCTGACATCACAATTTATCATCTTGGGAAGAGTACCTGTTGTACATGGTTTTGTTTGAACTTGCATTGTTATATAATGCCATTGTGGAAATGGGAAAAGGAAATGTTGTTTTTTTTCCCCCAGTTTTAAAGGAGGAAAGTTTTAAAAAGTAAAGGGTAATAATTATTATTTCACAAAAGTAAGTAAAAGTAATTTTTTTAAACATTTTGGGGCTTTTTTCTCATTACTGTTTAAAGAGGTTGGCCACTATTTTATTTTTATTGATGAACTATCCTTAGGATATAGACTATCAATATCTGATAAGTGGGAGTCCAACCCGGCACCCCCGCGGATCAGCTGTTACCAGCGCTGGTAATGACGGGAAGTTTTTGAATGCTGCAGAAATACAATAGCTCTTTCAAAACTATAGTGTCTACAGCTGACTACTGCAGATCCACCTCTTATTTTATTTAAGTTGGGGGTTGATTGGCCACTATAGAAATAATGGAGTTGCTGTGTTGAAGCAACATTCAAGAGCTTCTGGACGGCACTGATAACAGCTGATCAACTGGGGTGCCTGGTGTCGCACTCCCACCATTTAGATATTGATGGTCTATCCCACGGAGTAGTGGCCAACCCCTTAGTTTTAGTATAAACTAGACTAGAGAGCCATAAAATGAGATGGTTTATGCTGTTTGATAGATCAGGCACATCTTTAGACTGTTTAATCTAAAAGATGGATTACACTCGCTGACTTGCCGCCTCAAAGAACTGAGGACTGGCTACAGTTTATATAGACAGACCACACTTCTAATCAACACAGAACAATTAATAATAGATTGTTTAGGGCCCACAGACTGATATTGTTCTTGGCAGCACATGTCCTATTTACACATGATGATGTGCTGCTGAGAATAATGATTTTAAAGCAAGCTTAGAAATCAGCTTGCCTAATAAACAAGTGTTTGGCTCATTCACCAGGTGATTGGCAATCTGTTTAAACTGACCAATTATTAGGCTGTTAACCTGTTAAATCCTTCTGTCAATCTCTATTAGTGACATTTATTACGCTCCAGCAGGATGCGCATTGTTCCGCACTCCCATCAGCACACCTGACGGGGTGACGATGGTTTGTCATGACAGCCAAGGGTCTACTGAAGACCGCTCATGGTCAGCGTTCATAGGGTTTCATCATTTCTGCTATACATATAGCAGACGTGATTGGAAGATCACAGCTTCAATTCTCCTAAGGGGACTAATAAATAAAGTAAAAAGTGGAAAAAAAAAGTTTTTAAAATTATAAAAAAAACAGAAGTTCAAATCACCCCTTTTTCCCCATTGAAAATAAAGCAATTAAAAAATATATATATTTGGTGTTTCTGCATTCAGAAATGTCCGATCTATCAAAATATAAACTAAATTAATCAGATTGGACAGTGAAATGAGAAAAAAAATTGAAACGTCAGAATTACTTTTTTTGGTCACCACACAACATTGCAATATCATGCAATAATAGATGATGAAAACATCATATCTACTCCAAAATACTATCATTGAAAAGATAAGCTCAGGGCGCAAAAAATAAGTCATCACCCAGCCCCAGATAGCAAAAAATGAAAACGTTACAGGTCTCGGAAAATGACAAGAAAAGCAAAAAATATGTCATGCCGTAAGCGCCATTAAAGGGGCAGGACAGCGTACAGGGATCCGCACCTGTCCCTACCACTTTAATGGGGCCCTGGCTTTCCCTTATCTCAGGGGTAACTATGATGGTTAGGAGGCCTGAGCCGCCAGCATATCCCTGTCTCCTGTGCAGGCCCTATCAGTGGCCCCCTCTCCCCCCAAAGGAGGTGGACTGTACCAGTGTAATAATACAACAAATAACAAGGTATACAGATTAGGTAACTAAAAGTCTCAAACTCACCAAATGCTCACACAACCACAGAGGAAACACAGAGAAGGGAAGAGAAGGAATAAACTAGGAAGGAAAACAGGTTAAACATGCAACCAAAACAGCAGACACCAATCTCTGTAAATAAACCTCCAACACCAACACTATGCTCCTTCAACCTCCAAGCCAGGCAGTAGAACTGATCACTGACAATAGCTGAAGTCAGGACTGGGTCTATATAGAGGATCAGATTACAAAATCCACTTCAGCTGAGAGACACCCAGCTCTTAGCAACTCAGCAATAAGGTTAACTCCTGCACTGCTGGCACAAAGTAGCCAGGTCAGAATACAGGTGAAGAGCTTCTATTCACTGTGTGAACTTTTCAATTTTTTTCACCACATGAATAAAAAATAAACAATACGTGTTTGGCATCTGCGTACTCTTGATGTCCTGGAGAATCATATTGCTATGTCAGTTTTACCATGTAATAAACATGTTAAACACAAAACTCAAATAACAATTGTGGAATTGCACTGCTTTTGCAATCTTACTACACTTGGAATTTTTTTCTCTTTTTCTGTTACACTAAATATTAAAATCAATGGTGCCATTCAAAAGTCCAATTTCTCCCACAAAAAGCAAGTCATCATACGGTTATAGTGACAGAAATATAAAAAATTATGACTCTTGGAAAAAGGGGAGGAAAAAACAAAAATGAAAAAAAAGGAAAATGGCCGGGAGTGAAGGGGTTAAATTGGGTTTACATTGCCTGATTATATAATAGCATTCCTAGGAAAACTAATTTCCTGATAAATGGTCAGTGTAAGCTGTTATTCACCCGAGAACAAGCAAGCCACTCATTCATCAGGTGTAATGATTTTTAAGGTTGCTAAAAAATTGTTGTCCTCAGCAGCACATTGTTCTGTGTAAACAGGATATGTGCTTCCGAGAACGATGGCACTAAGTGCACATAGAATAATCTATTACTAGGAATGAGCAAAGGTGCTTGGTGATAATTGGATAATACTCGAATATCTTGGTGATCGGATTTGCTCCTGCACTCATAAAAGTTTTCCAATGTGCAAAGCATGCCAAAAATTACAAACATCCATACACTCTTGAAGGCACCAACTGTAGTAGCTCATTCAAAAATTGTGAGCAAAGTATAGGTGGGGTAGTCCTTCACTCATAAAAGTTCTGCACAGTGCAAAGGATGCCAAAAATTATAAGCATGGTCTTCTATGCACCCTTGAAGGCAACAAATGGTCGGCCTCATTAAAATATTCAGAAAGTGTACACCTGCAGCATACCAATTTTTTTTATTTCAAACCAGGGAAGTTTCACACAAAGCAGGTTCTACAGTATATATGACAATAATCAAATTTTTTTAACCAAAAATATTTTGTGACGGTTTACACAGTAAAATATCGATATTTGCAGATGATACAAAACTATGTAAAGCAGTTAATACAAGAGAAGATAGTATTCTGCTACAGATGGATCTGGATAAGTTGGAAACTTGGGCTGAAAGGTGGCAGATGAGGTTTAACAATGATAAATGTAAGGTTATACACATGGGAAGAAGGAATCAATATCACCATTACACACTGAATGGGAAACCACTGGGTAAATCTGACAGGGAGAAGGACTTGGGGATCCTAGTTAATGATAAACTTACCTGGAGCAGCCAGTGCCAGGCAGCAGCTGCCAAGGCAAACAGGATCATGGGGTGCATTAAAAGAGGTCTGGATACACATGATGAGAGCATTATACTGCCTCTGTACAAATCCCTAGTTAGACCGCACATGGAGTACTGTGTCCAGTTTTGGGCACCGGCGCTCAGGAAGGATATAATGGAACTAGAGAGAGTACAAAGGAGGGCAACAAAATTAATAAAGGGGATGGGAGAACTACAATACCCAGATAGATTAGCGAAATTAGGATTATTTAGTCTAGAAAAAAGACGACTGAGGGGCGATCTAATAACCATGTATAAGTATATAAGGGGACAATACCATTATCTCGCTGAGGATCTGTTTATACCAAGGAAGGTGACGGGCACAAGGGGGCATTCTTTGCGTCTGGAGGAGAGAAGGTTTTTCCACCAACATAGAAGAGGATTCTTTACTGTTAGGGCAGTGAGAATCTGGAATTGCTTGCCTGAGGAGGTGGTGATGGCGAACTCAGTCGAGGGGTTCAAGAGAGGCCTGGATGTCTTCCTGGAGCAGAACAATATTGTATCATACAATTATTAGGTTCTGTAGAAGGACGTAGATCTGGGGATTTATTATGATGGAATATAGGCTGAACTGGATGGACAAATGTCTTTTTTCGGCCTTACTAACTATGTTACTATGTTACTATGTACCAGGCCAAGCAGTATTTAAAAATTGTAATCCACCATAATTTTACACAAAGTACGTTAAACTGAATGGATGAATCATTGCTTCCATAAAAAGTTTTGGAAGCTTTTTTTTGTAGTTTAATATACCAGCAAAACACATGAACCGTGTTATAGTGTATGGTGTAATCATTTAATCCATAAAAAGTTTTGAATTTGAATTCTTTTAGAGTTTAATTTACCACCTAAAAAAGGCATGTAATACTCTATAGATGATTAATTGAATCCACAAAATGTTTTGAAAGTATTTTTTAGAGTTTAATATACCAACAAAATGTAAAAGAAATTGTGTTAGAGTGTGCTAAGGGTCGAGTTCCTGCCTCTGCACAGGGGGAATCTCGGGCCATCTCCGCTGCGGTCTCCCATTCTTCTCCTGCCGCAGTGGAGCTTGCTCAGTAGAGACGTCGATCCTAGCGTCTCGCTCAGTCTGTGTTAGGATTGGCGGAACGCACCAAGACAGATGGTATAGATGCATTTGCAGTCCGGGGTCCACCGTGCAGGTGAAAACCTGCTGCTAGCAATTAGCAGACTATATGGCGGTACACTAGAGTATACATGCGTGGGTTAACCTCACCCAGCGTGAAAGAAGCAATCCTGTTAAGGCACAGGACCGCGGTACCGCACCTAAAGTGCGAGCAAGTAGTCAGCGAACTCAACCCCAACTGGGATTGAAGTCCGATTAGACCCTTGCTGGCGCAACTGGGTGTGAAATGAAACAGAAGAGCATGCAGTGCCGCACTGACGAACGCCACTAACCACCCAGGCTTGGGTAAGGAAAGCACAGAGGAAGTGCACGGCGCCGTACTGGCGGTCACAGCAACTGGATGCTATAATGTGTGACTAGTGCTGTAGGATAAGTCGGGCGCTAGGTAGCAGCCATACACCTTCCGCGAACAGTCATACTATAGGGTAGGGGTATCCAAGGACGACTTGCACTCACAACATACACACATTAGCAATTGTTTGACAATACTAGCGCATGGCCGTGCGGTCATGCGCAGTTTATATAGCAGCAGCACAGGAAGTGGCCACAGCACTTTTGCCCTTCTAGGACCTGCCAAGAGGACCAATGGAATGTGCTGCAGAGCCTGAGCACATGACCCTCGATCTCCAACGGGAGACCTTACGCTGGGCATGCTCAGTACGTGCAGACAAGGACTTAGTCCCAGAGAAGTCCGCTCGCTGCTGACCAACACAGACTTTAATAGCAGAGACTGGAGAAGCAGCAGTAACTCTCAGAACAGAGTGAGAATGAGCAAGACGCTGGGACCGACGTCCTTGCTGAGCAGACTCCACTGCGGCTGGACAAGAATGGGAGACCGCAGCGGAGGTGGCTCGAGATTCCCCCTGTGCAGAAGCGAGAACTCGACCCCTAACATTACCCCCCCTCTTAGGGCCCCCCCCTCTCTGGGCCTCGCTACATTCGAAGGCAGCAATGAGCTGCGGAGCCCGAATGTGCTCAGCAGGCTCCCAGGACCTATCCTCAGGGCCGTAACCCTTCCAGTCCACCCAAAAAATTTTTTTGCCACGTACCACCTTGCACCCCAAGATAGCGTTCACCTCGAAATCGTCCGTAGACGAACCGATGTCCCGGCAGATGACTCAGAAAACCGAGACATGTATACGGGCTTAAGGAGGGACACATGAAAGGTGTCGGTGATGCCAAGGCGTGGAGGAAGGGCCAGACGGTAGACCACAGGATTAACCTGTTCGAGGACCTTGAAGGGACCCAAGTAGCGAGGAGCAAATTTAGTGGACTCAACTCGCAGCCTGATGTTACGGGCGGAGAGCCACACCAAGTCGCCAGGAGCAAAGGACGGGGCGGGGCGCCGATGAGTATCGGCGGAGGACCTCATTCTCTCCTTAGAGGCCCGAATGGCATCCTGAGTGCGGTCCCAAATATCCCATGCCTCCACAGCCCAGTCTGCCACCCTGGAGTCTGCGGAAGACACGGGCATAGGCACAGGTACCCGTGGATGCTGACCATAGTTGAGGAGGAATGGGGTTTGTCCAGTGGAGTCAGCTACGGCGTTGTTCAGCGCAAACTCTGCCCATGATGGCAAGGATGCCCAGTCATCCTGCCTGGCTGAAACAAAATGTCGCAGGTATGTGACCAAGGTCTGGTTGGCCCTCTCTACCAACCCATTCATCTCGGGATGATAAGCGGAAGAGAGATTCAACTCAATACTGAGAAGACGACACAGCTCTCTCCAGAACCGAGACGCAAACTGGGGACCCCGGTCACTGACAATTTTGTCAGGCATACCATGTAGGCGGAAGATGTGCTTAATGAACAACGCAGCCAAGGCCCGTGCAGAAGGTAACCGTGGTAGCGGCACCAAATGCACCATTTTCGAGAAATGATCGGTGATGACCCAAATGATGGTACAGCCGCGAGACTTGGGCAAACCCACGACAAAGTCCATCCCGACCATCTCCCAGGGCCTATCTGCCACCGGCAAGGGATAGAGCAACCCAGCTGGCCTTTGACGCGGAGATTTATTTTTGGCGCAGGAGACACACGCCAGAATATAATCCCTGACATCCCGGACCATATGCGGCCACCAGTACGTCCTCGCCAGTAGCTCAGATGTCCTCTTTGTCCCAAAGTGTCCACCCACTCTGGACGAATGAGCCCAAGAGAGAACCTCCGGTCGCAAATTAATGGGCACAAAAGTCTTGCCCGGAGGCACAGACTCAAGCGAAACCGGTGCTACGGTTCTCAGGCTGTCAGAGGGAACAATAAGCCGAGGCTCCTCTTCCTCCTCTTCAGTTGACATAAGGGAGCGAGAGAGAGCATCAGCACGAATATTCTTCTCCCCGGCGAGAAAATGAAGAGAAAAGTGGAACCGGGAAAAGAACAAGGACCATCTGGCTTGGCGAGAATTTAGCCGCTGGGCTGTCTGTAAGTAGACCAAATTTTTGTGGTCAGTGTAAACCTGGAAGGGAAACCGCGCACCTTCCAGAAGATGTCTCCACTCTGAAAAGGCCAACTTCATTGCTATCAGCTCCCTATCCCCGATGGAGTAGTTTCTCTCCGCTGGCGAGAAAGTCTTAGAGAAGAAGAAGCATGGATGCTTCCGACCTTGAGCATCCTTCTGGTAGAGGACTGCTCCAGCACCAACGGACGAGGCATCCACCTCCATTAGGAATGGCTTATCCACATCGGGACGATGTAAGATGGGAGCGCTAGCAAAGTGGGACTTAATAGAAGTGAAGGCCTTGGAGACCTCTTCCGACCACAATTTAGGATTCGCTCCCTTCTTGGTGAGGGCTACCAAGGGAGCTACCAGAGTTGAGAAGTGGGGAATGAACTGGTGGTAATAGTTAATGAACCCCATAAAGCGCTGCACCGCTTTAAGAGAATGGGGCTCTTGCCAGTCCATCACAGCCTGTAGTTTGGCAGGATCCATAGCCAATCCCTGGGCGGAGATGATATAGCCCAGGAACGGCAAAGACTCCTGCTCAAACATACACTTCTCCAACTTAGCGTAAAGAGAGTTTGCCCGTAGGAGGTCGAAGACTCTGCCAACATCTCTCCGGTGGGAGTCAATATCTGGAGAAAAGATGAGAATATCATCCAGATAGACTACAACTGAGGTGGAAAGCATATCCCGGAAGATGTCGTTGACAAAGTCTTGAAAAACGGCTGGGGCATTACAGAGCCCGAAGGGCATCACCAGATACTCATAGTGCCCATCTCTGGTGTTAAACGCCGTTTTCCATTCGTCCCCCTCACGGATGCGAATCAGGTTGTAAGCACCCCGCAGATCTAATTTAGTAAATACCCTTGCTCCCCGAAGCCTATCGAAGAGCTCAGATATCAAGGGCAAAGGATACTTGTTCTTAACGGTGATAGCGTTAAGACCCCTGTAGTCTATGCATGGACGTAGCTCCCCATTCTTCTTCTGCACGAAGAAGAACCCTGCCCCAGCAGGTGACACTGACTTCCTGATAAACCCTCTTGCCAGATTCTCTTGAATGTACTGAGACATGGCCTCCGTCTCTGGGAGAGATAATGGATAAACTCGACCCCGGGGAGGCTCCGCACCAGGCAAGAGATCGATAGGACAGTCATAGGGGCGATGGGGCGGAAGGGTCTCCGCCGCCTTCTTGGAGAACACGTCTGCGTAAGACCAATATTGCTTGGGGAGAGAGGATAGATCTGCGGGTACCTCAGTAGTAGCAACCTGAACGCACTCTCGGTGACACCTACCCCCACATGATTCACCCCATCCCAGAATTCTGCCTGAGGACCACTCGAGGTGAGGAGAGTGGTACCGTAGCCAAGGTATCCCCAACAGGACCTCATCAATACCCTCAGGAATGACGAGCAGAGAAATAATCTCCTGATGGGATGGCGACAGGGACAGAGTAACAGGGATGGTCTGATGTGTTATCTGTGCGGGGAGTGTCGACCCATTCACCACTCGTACCGTTACTGGTTGAGATAGCATAACCAGGGGTATTGCGTGACGTTGGGCGAAGGCAGAAGACATAAAATTGCCCTCCGCCCCAGAATCCACGCAGAGGTCTACCGAGTGGGAGGATGAGCCAAAGGTAATTGTCCCCTTAAAGGACAATTTGGAGGCAAACGTCGCAGTGTCTAGTGCACCTCCACCTACTACCACTAGACGCTGACGTTTCCTCGACCGCTGATGACATCTGGTGGCAAGATGTCCTGACTGTTGGCAAACATGGCAACCCTGGAGTGCACGAGCGGTCTGGGACTTAGATCCCGCTCGTGACACCACCTTAGGTTCCTGGAACTCAGGAGCCTGGACTGGAGATTCCAAAGGTTTGGCGAAGGTGGGAGCCAGCCGAAACCTCTGCCTACACTGGGCTCGCTCTAACCTCCGCTCGTGAAAACGGAGGTCAATGCGAGTAGATACTGCTATTAACTCCTCCAGTGTGGCGGGAATCTCCCTAGTGGCCAGAGCATCCTTAACGTGGTCAGCCAGCCCCCTCCAAAATATAGGGATAAGGGCTTTATCCGACCACTCCAGCTCAGATGCCAGAGTGCGGAAATGGACGGCAAAAAGGCTGACCAAGGACGAGCCCTGAGTCAGTGCCAACAGTTGGAGCGCCGTGTCATGGGTGACACGAGGTCCTAGAAAGACCTGTTTCAGAGTGTTCAGGAATAACGGAGCACTCTGCACCACATGATCGCCACGCTCCCACAGCGGCGTAGCCCACTGCAACGCCCTGTCCGACAATAAGGAAATTATAAAGCCCACCTTAGCCTGCTCTGTAGGGAAACGAGAGGCCAGAAGCTCGAGATGTATTGAGCACTGACTCACGAAACCCCTACAGGACTTACTGTCACCAGAAAATTTCTCTGGTAGCGGGAGGCGAGATAGCGTCGGTACAGGAGCGGCAGTGGACAAGGTAGCTGCAGCCACACTTGCAGCCTGAACAGCGACAGCAGTGACATCCACAGCTGAGGTTGAACGCTCAAGAGCCGCCAACCTTCCCTCCAGCTGCTGGATGTACCGCTGTAAACGCTGGTCATCCGCCATTTTACTAGCCAGATCCTGGCGCTAGTATTCTGTTAGGACTGGCGGAACGCACCAAGACAGATGGTATAGATGCGTACGCAGTCCGGGGTCCACCGTGCAGGTGAAAACCTGCTGCTAGCAATTAGCAGACTATATGGCGGTACACTAGAGTATACACGCGTGGGTTAACCTCACCCAGCGTGAAAGAAGCAATCCTGTTAAGGCACAGGACCGCGGTACCGCACCTAAAGCGTGAGCAAGTAGTCAGCGAACTCAACCCCAACTGGGATTGAAGTCCGATTAGACCCTTGCTGGCGCAACACCGCAACTGGGTGTGAAATGAAACAGAAGAGCATGCAGTGCCGCACTGACGAACGCCACTAACCACCCAGGCTTGGGTAAGGAAAGCACAGAGGAAGTGCACGGCGCCGTACTGGCGGTCACAGCAACTGGACGCTATAATGTGTGACTAGTGCTGTAGGATAAGTCGGGCGCTAGGTAGCAGCCATACACCTTCCGCGAACAGTCATACTATAGGGTAGGGGTATCCAAGGACGACTTGCACTCACAGCATACACACATTAGCAATTGTTTGACAATACTAGCGCATGGCCGTGCAGTCATGCGCAGTTTATATAGCAGCAGCACAGGAAGTGGCCACAGCACTTTTGCCCTTCTAGGACCTGCCAAGAGGACCAATGGAATGTGCTGCAGAGCCTGAGAACATGACCCTCGATCTCCAACGGGAGACCTTACGCTGGGCATGCTCAGTACGTGCAGACAAGGACTTAGTCCCAGAGAAGTCCGCTCGCTGCTGACCAACACAGACTTTAATAGCAGAGACTGGAGAAGCAGCAGTAACTCTCAGAACAGAGTGAGAATGAGCAAGACGCTGGGACCGACGTCCTTGCTGAGCAGACTCCACTGCGGCTGGACAAGAATGGGAGACCGCAGCGGAGGTGGCTCGAGATTCCCCCTGTGCAGAAGCAGGAACTCGACCCCTAACAGTCTGACTCTGTGCTTAGAGTTACTGCTGCGTTTCCTGCTTCTCCCATTGAAGTCAGTGCTGGGCAGCGGCGAGTGGACGTTTCTGGGGCTAAGTCCTGCTTTTCACATTCTGAGCATGCCCAGAGTAAGATCTCTCAGTGGAGATCGAGGGTCACATGATCAGATACTGCAGCTAAGGTCCTTGTAGCTGCTAGGACTAAATCCTGCTTTGCACTCTGAGCATGCCCAGGGCGAGATCTCTCAGTGGAGATCCAGGGTCACATGCTCAGGTGCTGCAGCACTCCATTGGTCCTTCTTTGGAAGGTCCTAAACATGCTGCAGCTATTTATGCCTCGCATGGCCGCACGGCCATGCGCTAGTATTGTCTTTTGTAAATGTGTGTGTGTTGTGAGTGAAAGTCGTTCTTTAAAATCCCCTCCCTACTGTATGACTGCTCGCGGAAGGTGGGTGATTGCTACCTAGCGCCCGACTTAGCCATCAGCACGGTACACACATTACAGCGTCTTATTAGTGCGGCGTCGTGCGCTTTCTCTGCGCTTTCCTAACCCAAGCCTGGATGGTTAGTGGTGTCCGCCAGTGCGGCACCGCACGCACTCTCGTGCCTCTAAATATATTCTCTTGGTGCGGTACCTCGGCCCTGTGACTCAATAGGGTTCGCTTCCTTCACACTGGGTGAAGTTAACCCAAGTGTGTATTCATATTGTACCGCCATCTCGTCCGTCTCTACTAGCAGCAGGGTTTTCACCTGCACGGTGGACCTCGGACGGCGAACGCACCTAATACCATTACACCTGATACTTGGTGCGTTCCGCAAGTCCTAACAGAGTGTATGGATGAATCATTGAATCCATATACATTTATTTAATTTAAAAAAAAAAATTTTTTATAACACTAAAATGTAACAGAAAGCTTGTAATAATGTATGGATTAGTAATTAAATCAATAAAAATGTTTTCAATTTTTTTTAGTTTTATATAACACCAAAATGTAAGAGAAATTGCGTAAAACTGTATTGATGAGCAATTGAATCCAGAAAGTTTTCTCACTACTTTTATGTAGTGTTATATAAGAACGAAATGTAACCACAAAGCATGGAACACAATATTTGAATCCAGACAAATTTTTCAATGCTTTGTTATAGTATTATATACCACTGAAATGTACCACAGAGCACGTAACACTGTATGGATGAGTAATTTAATTAAGAATAATTTACAATGCTTTTTGTGAGTGTTAGATACCATCGAAATGTACACCAGAACACGTAATACTCTATGGATGAGCAATATTGTATTGAAATTAAAAAAAATTAGAAAACTTGTTTTGATGGTTAGATACTACCAAAATCTACCTAAGAACATGTAAAACTGTATGGATGAGCAAAATAATACTGATAAATTTTTGAACAATATTTGGGAGCGTTAGATACCACAAAAATGAAACAATAATCACGTCCATTTGTATGGATGACTAATTGAATCCATAAAAATGTATTTAAAGTAAAGATTTTTAAAGTTTAATTGATGTACTTCTACACTCATAAAGGATTTACAGAATGTGCAAAGCCAGGAAAACATTATAAGGAGGGTCATTTATATACCCTTTAAGACACCAACTGGAGGGCCTCATTCCAATATTGAACATTAAAAACACTTTATGTGCTGCTGTCATCTGGTGGTGTGGAAAAGTGGGGGCTAATCCAGGCTTTGTTCATTTTTATCAGCGTGAGCTTGTTAGCATTCCCTGTTGACAAGCGTAAGTGCCTGTCTGTTATGACTCCCTACTAAAAATTCGCTCAGACAAGATGCTAGCGTCAAAACAGCACAACACCTCCAAGGCATAAAAGGACAGCACATGCCAGGTGTCCATCTTTGAGACCCAATAGTTGAAGGTAGAAAAGTAAAAAGTGAGTAGTCTGCTTTGGTTGTTAAGGTATTGCTTAACCATCTTTATATACTTTTCTCTCCTTGTCAATAATGCCCGGTTATCAGGCCATTTACGCTGGGATGGTGTCATGAAATTGTCCCAAGTCTTTGACAGTGTACCCCTGCCTCAGCTGTGTGTCTCCCTCCCCTTGGTTGGGCAAGGAGAAAGCTTGCCCCCTGCTTCTAGCACTGTCTGATCAGTGTCTACAGACAATATGACTTAAATGCACTTGCACTTTTTTGCACAGTCCTTTGTGTGGCTAATTTGTTTGTTTCTGTACCTTCCTTCCAAAACTGGGGCCTATTAGAGCCTGAAGGACTAGCTGCCATTGAGTGGGGGCACCAATTGCGCAATAACAGGGTGCCAACCTCCGCTTAAGATTTAAGTCATGGGGCGAGTGCTGATAGTGAAATAATTCTTCCCATATGCACATCACAATGTGATATGTGGTTCTTTTTTTTTAAAGATTTTGTCCCCTATATGACAAAACAGGTGCTAACCCTTTGAGAAGCAACCTCTCAATTGTGGCCCACAATAGAAGTATAGAGAACAAAAGATCCCCTCTACCAGCTCGTTGTGCATGCATTTCGCACATGAATTAGTAGCATTCCTTCCATTTTGTATATTGACATATCATTGGTCCTTGCTTAGTCTCTTTTCTTTCCCTCTCAAATTAGGTCCTGACAGGGCTAGAATGGACAACCACCACTGTTATGTACAACAGACCATGTAATACTGTATGGATGAGTATTTAAATCAAGTATAATTTTACAACACTTTTTGTGAGTGTTATATACCAAAGAACTGTACCAGAGACCATATAATACTGTATGGGTGAGGAATTGAATCCAGAATTTTTTTTCAAAGCTTTTTGGCAGTGTTAGATATCACAGAAATGTACCCCACACTACAAAATACTGTATGGATGAGTTGAACCCAACCAAATTTTTAAACACTTTTGTGGAGTGTTATATATAACAAAAATGGACCCCAGACCACAGAATGTCATGTCATGGGCTCTTCAAATGTGACATGGCACTTCTGATTAAGCCAAAATTGCACTCCAGAAATCAAATGGCACTCCTTGCCTTCTGAGCCTTGCCATGCGCCCAAACAGTAGTTTTACACCACATATGAGGTATCGGCGCACTCAGGAAAAATTAACAACAGACTGTATGGTCTGTGAATTCTGTGAAGCCCCCTTAAGGTGCTCACCTCATCTCTAGGTAAATTCCTTGAGGGGTGTAGTTTTCAAAATGGGGTCCCTTGTGGGGTTTCCACTATTTAGGTACATCAGGGGCTCTGCAAATACGGCATGGCATCCGCTATCTGATTTAGTCAATTTTGCACTCCAAAAGTCAATTGGCCCCCCTTCCCTTCTGAGCCTTGCTGTGTACCAAAACAGTAGTTTTATACCACATATGGGGTATCGGTGTACTCAAGAGAAATTCCACAAGAAACTGTATTTTTAATTTTCTCCTGTTATCCTTGTGAAAATGAAAACTTTGGGCAAAAATAATATTTTTATGAGAAAAATGTACCATATTTTTTGCACTATAAGATGCATTTTTTCCCCAAAAAATTTTGGAGGAAATTGGGGGGGGGGTGTCTTATAATGTGAATGCAGGCTTACAGAAATGTGGTGGTGCAGCTGCCTGGTGTCCACAGTGAGCAGAGTGGATCATCGGTGTCCCTTCGGCCATCTTCCTGAAGACGTGGGCCGCCGGAGGCTTCAGGAAAATGGCCGCCGGAGGCCGCGCATGCGCACATTAAAATGGCCGCTGAGATGTCTATCTGCGCACACGCCTTCTGTAACCCTGCTCTACCACCACCGGCTCTCAGGTAAGATACCTTAAATTCTGACAATAAGGTGGACTTCCATCTTATAAAAATCTTTGTTCTGCTATTTTCCACCCCAAAATTTGGGATGCATCTTATGGTCCGGTGAGTCTTATAGTCTGAAAAATACAGTAGTTTTTCATTTTCGCAGCTCAACATTTTAAAATTCTATTCTGTGGGTTCAAGATGCTCACCACAGCTCTAAATAAATTTGTTGAGGGGCGCAGTTACCATAATGGGGTCAGTTGTGGGGAGGTTCGACTGGTTAGGCATATCAGGGGCATATCAGGGGCTCTGAAAATGCAATATTGCATCTGCTATCTATTCTAGACAATTTTGCATTCCTAAAGTCAAATAGTGCTTTTTTTCTTTCACATTGCTTTAATTCCTGTGAATCACCTGAAGGGTTAATACATTTCTTGAATATGGTTTTGAGCACTTTCAGGGGTGGGGTTTTTAAAATGATGTCACTTTTGTGTATTTTCTGTCATACAGGTCCCTCTATGTCACTTCAAATAAAAAAAGGTTTTATAAATTTTGTTGGAAAAATTAGAAATTGCTGATAAGCTTTTAACCCTGCTAAAGTCATGCCAAATAAGAATAAAATAAACATATGGTAAATGTTATTTAATAACTATTTTGTGTGATATAACAATCTGGTTTAAGGGCATAAAAATTCAAGTTTTGAAAATTGCAAATTTTTTTTAAAAAATTCCAATATTTTCACAAATCAATGCAAAAAATATTGACCTAAATTTAACACGAACATAAAGTACAATGCGTCATGAAAAAACAATCTCAAAATGACTGGGGTATGTTGAAGCATTACTGAGTTATTCACACAAAGAGAGATGAATGAACGGCACCAGGGCAGTTTGCACTGTTGTGTAGCAGATCCATTTGATAATCGGCATGCAACTTTGCAAAATTACGGGTAATTGTGACAGAAGTAGATAAAATATGAAGTTTGAAGAAAATGCGGCACTCACCCTTTTGCAGTGGAGTCATTATGTTTATTAGACCATAAAGGTTTCAACAAGCAAGATCCATGAGAGCGGCAGATGTTCAGAGGGATGCGGGGAAAGGTAGGTGGACGACGGCCCGGTATGCGCTTCAACGGGTCCAGTTATTACCTCAAAAGGCTCTCCTTATACCTAAACGGCTCTCTTTGTGAGGTGGATCCTCTAAGCCCAGTTCTGGGTAGGCACACGGATCCTGGGCATTGATGCAGCTGCAGATAGGTAGGTATGGAGCAAGGACAAAATAAACCCCAAAAATATCAACTTAAAGTTGGTTAGGTGTTAAAGTAGTCATCTTTCATCAGTCAATTGTTAAATTATGTTAAGTGATCACCTTGTGAGGTGGATCCTCTAAGCTCAGGACTGGGTGGGCACCCGGATCCTGGGCATTGAAACAGCAGCAGGTGGGTATGTTTGGAAAGAGGACTTTAAGCACTGAAGGCCGCAGGCAGACAGGACATAGGAAAGCCCAAGACAATGCAAGCAGAGGCAGGCCAGGAGCTAGTAATGGTGCACAGCAAACCACAACATCAAGAGTCTAAATACCAAGACACAGCTGCTTGTCTTAGCGAGCCTTCTATAGGTCTAGTCACATGATGAAATGGGAATGCACCAGGGTAACTTGTGAGACCAAACGTGGGGCACAGCGGCCATATGGAAAGGTGATGTGCAACATCAATACTGCTCAGTGAGGGCAATATAGAATGAGGACAACACAAAACAGCACAAAAGGTTATTGTGCTCTTTACCTAATAGGAGCAATCAGGTAATAGTATTACATCAGACTCATTGCTTATGAGTCAAGTATATTCATAAATAGTGTGTCCCCCACCTTGCTAAACAGAGAGTAACTTTTTTCTGCTGTACGTCTTCATACCCAGCTGCCCATAAATTATTAGGCACAAGAAGGTGGAAGAATGCGTGTTCCTTATGATGTATCCGTAATATTTTTTGGTCACACCTATTTACCACCGGCCATTTTGATTAACCGACGATAAGACCTGTCCCTATACGATGTCGCCCTTATGTAGCTTAGTTTGATAACTCTTGCAAACTCTATAACTGGCCTCCTGTTTCCTACTTCACCCTAAACTCTCATGTACAGCTGTTACAAATTGTATTCAGATGTTTGTGATCTTTTGCTCCAATTCACACTTTTTTTTAACACTACTTCATCTATTAAATGTGACACAACTATTTTTATTTTTAAGGAATGGAGAGGTTATCACAGCCCTATTAACGTTACTGTGGTCCCCGTGTAGTAATACGATATATAAAAGGGCCTCTGCACAAACCTGTAACAGTTTATGTATAATTTTAGAATATTTTTCCTCTCACGTAAAATGTTTTTGTAGCCATTTCTTAATTTTTACAAAGTCTTTGAAGAAAGATTGGGAAATGAACTTTGTTTTGTTTTGTCAGTTTCTTTGGGTGGGCGATTTCTGTTACATTGAGATCTTCATCTAGGATACATCAGAATGTGCCATCAGAAAATTATCTTAGGGTTATATATTAATACTGTTTTTTTTAATATTTTTTAGCAATTTGTTTTATTTCTATTTCACACTCTAGATCAAAGAAGTCAGAAATCTTTTAATTTTTAATCTGGCCACTAGGACTAAAACTAGACTCATGCTTCCTGCTCTTTACAGATAATTTTTCAGCATTATCATTATCATCACAGGCAGGATTACAATGATATGTTGATAATGCAGGATCCACCATTCACAATACATAATGTCACACCTCACCTTCTCCCCTCTCTGTACAACTACATTTACACAGATTGCAGCATACTCAGTTTATACTGCTATATAATTAAATATGGCCCGAATCAGTCTGTTTGTCTAATATCATGCAAAGAAGAGAAAGTAGGAGTCTGACATTAAATTTAGTGTGAAAATTGCAAGATTTTTTTCAATACAGATGTTGGTAAAATAAAAAATACTTTTTACATAAATACCTGATTTAAACAATAGGTCATTTTCTCTTGACACATTACCTTTAAAGGCATTGTCTGCTTTTCATAATAACTTTTTTTTTAGAAGGGACACAGAAAATATGTCAATCACAGTTTGTCGTGCGGCAGGGATCCACAGGGGTCAATTCTTATCTGTGAAATAAGCTGTTATCTCTGTTCATTTCCCCAACAGCACCTCCACAGAAAAAAAATCTAAAGATTTACCTGGTGATAATTCAAATCATTGAATACATAGGCATGATAATAGATGACAGTCCTGAATGATGGACCCTGCAAAAGGGTGTTTAAGAGAGACAACAATTTTTTATCAAGGTAAACCCCATAGTCTATATAATACAATGCCATAGTAAACCCAATACACAGTGCCTATTGGAGTTGGGGCCCCCCATACACATTAGACTTAAATGGGTATTCCAAGTGCCGGCGTCAGCACCCGGCGTACCCGGGCAGGTGCCAGAGCTCTGAACAAATGTGGGGCCCACTTGTGGCCGGGACACCAGCAGCTTCGGCACTACGTGAGCTCAGCTGTCACTTAAACAAACATGGCCGCACACAGTGCACTGTGCAGCTGTGTCTGCTAGTAATGACGTGGCCGGGCCGACACACAAGCAAAGTTAAAGGCACAGTGCCGGCTCGACCACATCATTAGTAGCAGACACAGCTGCAGAGTGCACTGTGCACGGCCATGTCTGTTTAAGTGACGGCCATCAAGCAGCAAGCCCTCCATAGCCACATGCCAGAGGATCCTCATGGGCAACAAGCCAGGAGGAGATGAGTGAGGCTTGTGTCTGTCTGTATGTCTGTGTATGCATGTATGATGTGCATATCTGTGTATATCAGTGTGCATGACTGCATATGGAGCACCCCGTCAGAGCTAGGGGGTACTCAGTACCGGGTCCTTCGGTTCTCGGGGGGATGTCACGGTAGCTGACTCGGTCCATGGCCCTGGGACGTCCGTTGAAAAAGGGAAAGGTCTTTAAATGGGAAATGTTCGTGACGCCACCTGTGGTATTCGGTCAGGGTGACCGACGCTCCTTAGGGGTCCGCTGGGGTAATGTTATGGCAGCTAGATGGTATACCATCCCACAGGTAAAGTATGTCCCCAGGGCTTCCCATTGTATAGATGGTGAATGGTGTAAGGCGCAGTGAAGAATGAGGACACAAGGTTGCAGTCTCTTCACTTTTTTACTGAATGCTTCAGCATCCACAGTTCAGAGCACAGATCACAGGGCAGGCAGAGTCTGGCTGGTTTGGAGGCAAATACAGAGTCCCCTTATCCAGGTGGAAATCAGTAGCCTTCCTCTATCACCTGGGTGTTATAGTACCTTATTGCTGAGCCTCTCATAAGGTCCTCACAACTGTTGTAGATATTCTAGATGTTATGTCTCTCTCTGTCCCCCAGATGGATAGGACAACCCGTATGACTGATGGCTTGAGGCTTTTTACAGGGACTCTAGCATGCCCCGGTCTCGGAGGGGTGCCACCATGCCTCCTGGGTATGGGCAGAACAGTAACTTGAAATTAGCTGTCCTGCTGGTCTCTGGAGCAAGGCATACAGAACTGTTGCTCCCTCGGTGATCCGGCTACCGGATCCTGCGCCTCAGAAGGAGGCAGCCTGTGCAGGGCAGAACTCCTTCTGGTTTCCACTCCTTTTGCTATGACTTCTTCTCACTCTCTACAATACAGTTCTCTGTTAGTGTCCGTTCTTAGGAACTGCCACACGTGGGGCAGGCGCAGCTCCGTGTCCCTCTGTTTGGACCTCTGACAGGATCCTACCCCTGTCAGGGACCAACTACCTGAGCGGAGCTCAGTTAGCAACTGCCTGAGCAAAGCTCAAATAGCTTCTGCCTGAGCCGAAGCCCAGCTAGTGACTGCCTAACTTTCTATCCAGACCACCAGTTTTAGCTAATTATGAAGTGTGCCCTAATAAATAGGAGCATAGCTCCCCCTGGTGGACTGGAGTATGAAATGACATCACTGCAACGACCAGGACCCTGGGGAGCTGCACATATATTTATGTATTTTTGTGAATTTGTCTTCAAATATATGTATGTACATATCTGCGTATTTTATGTGTGCATGTCTGCGTATTGTACTGTATGCGTGTGCATGTCTGCATATTGTATGTGTGTGCATGGCTGCATATTGTATGTGTGTGCATGTCTGCATACTGTATGTGTGTGTATGCCTGCGTATTGTATGTGTGTGCATGTCTGCTTATTGTATGTGTGTATGTCTGCGTATTGTATGTGTGTGCATGTCTGCTTATTGTATGTGTGTGCATGTCTGCGTATTATATGTGTGTGTGTATGCCTGCATATTGTATGTGTGTGCATGTCTGCGTCTTGTATGTGTGCGTATGCCTGTGTATTATATGTGTGTGTATGTCTGCGTATTGTATGTGTGTGCATTACTGCATATTGTATGTGTGTGCATGTCTGCGTATTGTATGTGTGTGTGTATGCCTGCGTATTGTATGTGTGTGCTTGTCTGCGTCTTGTATGTGTGTGCTTGTCTGCATCTTGTATGTGTGTGCAGGTTTGCGTATTTCACTGTATGCATGTGCATGTCTCCGTATTGTGTGTGTGCATGTCTGCATATTGTGTGTGTACATGTCTGCATATTGTATGTGTGTGCCTGTCTGTGTATTGTATATGTATGCATGTCTGAGTACTGTATGTGTGTGTATGCCTGCGTATTGTATGTGTGTGCATGTCTGAGTCTGAATACTGTATGTGGGTGCATGTCTGTGTACTGTAAGTGTGTGCATGTCTGTGTACTGTAAGTGTATGCATGTCTGAGTACTGTATGTGTTTGCATGTCTGCGTACTGTATATGTGTATGTCTGAGTACTGTATGTGTGTGCATGTCTATGTACTGTAAGTGTGTGCATGTCTGTGTATTGTATGTGTCTGCATGTCTGAGTCTGAGTACTGTATGTGTGTGCATGTTTGTGTACTGTATGTGTGTGCATGTCTGTGTACTGTAAGTGTGTGCAAATCTGTGCATTGTATGTGTGTGCATGTCTGAGTACTGTAAGTGTGTGCAAATCTGTGCATTGTATGTGTGTGCATGTCTGAGTACTGTATGTGTGTGCATGTCTGAGTACTGTATGTGTGTGCATGTCTGAGTACTGTATGTGTGTGCATGTCTGAGTACTGTATGTGTGTGCATGTCCGAATTACTGCTCCTATGTTTAGGAAAGTCAGCTAAGATGGATGTCAGCCAAAGGATAGGCCAAAGCATCTTTCAGCCAACGGCCATCTAGTGTGTAAGGCCGCCTTTAGATGCCTACACAGGAGATTGTCATAACCTTAAGTGCATGGACTGCTATGACTGTCTAATCTAAATGTAGGCCTCATTCCAGAAAAGGGCTCATCCTTTAGGATATGTGTTCATGTTAAGTATTCGCTGCAGACATTTTTGCATCAAAAATGGGCCTCTTGGCAGGAAGAACATTGCAGAAAAGACACACATTTTTACTGCATTTTTCCATGTGTTTTTTATGATTTTTTTTATCCCATTTATTATAATTGATGAAAAACGCTGTAAAACCGCTGAAATAATTGACATCCTGCAAACATAAAACTGCTTCAAAACTTAAAGGAAAAAATAAGCAACATGTACATGAGATTTCTGAAATCTCATTCACTTGCTCGGGCAGCAAAAATGATTGAGAAAAACCGAACGTGTGAACATACCCTAGCTCTACTTGCTGATTAACTACACATTGTAGCGTTTTTTGTTCCCAGTATGACTGTAACCTCAGCCACAATGTGTGGCTTCATCCTTCAGACTGTTCACATAGTATTTTTTTTTTTTTCACTATATAGTACGGTATATCTGTTTTTTCCTTATTTTCTTGCATAAGTATTTAAAAACGTAAAATTAGACAGTAATCATATAATTTTATTTTATCAAGGGACATTGATTCTAATTAGTTGCTGAAACACAATTAAAACAGAATGTTAGGTGTAATTAAGATGAACCGATTTTCAGGGAAAAAAACCCCATTAAGAATGAAAAGGAAATGATCCGCTATTAATTGAAAGAATTAAATTGCATTTTCTTAGTCTATGGATGCCATTAGGGACCGAGCTTTGCTCGGCTGATTAATAGCTAGTATTTATTAGTCAACAAATAAATGACTTCATTAGAGACATGTCTGACTTCTCTTTATCCTTAATTTATTAAGTCACAACTAGAAATCCCAAAACGTGTAGAAAAAATGTGTATGTATGTATGCTCATATGCTAAAGTATTTTAAAGCCACATTTACTTGCCTGGGTTATACATTTTCCTATATTTCATTGGAGGGGTCAAAGGTCAAAGGTGTAATGTTGGTAGTGGTACGGTCACACTTTGCTTCGGGTTGCTTCTCAAAGTCACACCACATCAGCACCAAAAAAGACCAATGTGACAACAGCTGGTAGAAGTAGAAGTTTGGTAGTTGTTAGAAGAAGATTTCTAGAATTTCTGTGAAAAGCCAATATTACCAATTTTAGGGTTTCCCGATTCTGCTAAAATGATTTATAACAAGCAATGAAGATGAAAAATAGAAATTGGCACTGCTTTTAAATGCTGAAATAATATATTTATTGCACAAATAGAGAAAACAGAAAGATCCACATAAAAAAAAAAGATGACGTTTCGGCCTAATTGGCCTTCCTCAGAACATGAGGTGCCAAGTTCTATTTTTCTTCTTGTACATGGACTGGAACCCTACATGAGCACCATAAAACAGTGCCACATAAGCCTAATACAAGCAATGAAGATGGTTTTAGATGAGTCTTCATCATGCAAAAACTTAATTCATGTGACTGGAAATTCCTTTTTAAAAAATCACTAACATTTAACATCTCGAGAAAAACAGGGTGAAAACATCATGAGTAAAACTGCCTTTACTTGAGTTTGTTTTTTTCACTCTGACCTGAAATTAATGTAGGTATCATCAAAAAAAGCAGGACAACAAGCCCTAAAAAGATATGCCTGATGATAACAAACAGACACAAAATGCAAAGTTTGACCTAAACTTTGGCTTTGGGCTTAAAGTGGTATTACCACTGTTTTGTGATGTAACATTTGTACCATTGTTTTCTGGCAAACTCCACGTTGATATTGTTCGAACACACTAACAAAAATATCATAAGATCACTGAGAAGTTTCAGAGAAGGTAATTCAAAAGTGATAACCCACAAAAAAACAAAACAAAATTACAATATCTCTGTAAGCTAGGAAATACAGTATAAGTAGCCCTACGTTGAGTAGGACTCACAATTCTTATCTACTATTAAAGCACCACTCCAGCAGGGTTTTTTTGTTGCAGCATAGGACTGGCGTCACTAATCTAGATTCCCTGCCCCTAGTATTATACTCGCCAGTCTTCATCTTCATTTGTTTTCAATGCCGCTTTGGTTGTCTACTGCAGGTTGTGAGCTGCCGGATCGCTCCAGTGCTTGGTGGGTGAGCCGGAAGTCACTACTCAACGTAAGTCTGTGACAGCCAGAATGAGGATCTCATGGACTTACATTGAGAGCTTGAGACCATTACCTATGACTTCTGGGTCAGTCAAAAGTTGCAGTCACAAGATGGCAGATCGGCACCGAAGTGGCACTGGGAAGAGCTGAAGACAGCGGCTGGTTAGTATAATGCTATGGTTGGAGAATTTATATTAGTTTCACCAATCCAGTGATGAAATAAAAACAATCGCTGGAGTGGCGTTTTAAAGGATAATTTGATTAATTATTATTAATAATTTAAGCATTAGAAATCTAAAATATTTCAGGTATACTCAACCCAAAAGATTAAAAAAAATTTGGTCAAGGAGCTTTAGGACTATTTTTCATTATAAATGTAATATAAAAAAAACAAATAATCGTAAATCATGTAATTTTGATAATTTTTACCAAAACGATTATTCATTTCTGGACACATTGACAAGTGGATATGGAGGAGTTTTTTTCTTCCCAGTTCTGGGCAGATTTTGTTCGCTTGACTCTCCTCCCTAGGTCATTATGCTTTGCCTCAATCACCCCATTGTTATATGACATTTGTTAAGCTTAAGACATGAGTCCTGGCATTCACATGCAAATAAGCAGCCAGTGGGCATCTTGCTTTTAGCTACATATCTAGTAGATTATCAGAGTGTAATTCGAGTATCAAATTGCCTTAAGAAATAAAGAAAGAAGACGAAGACTGAAAAATGTAAAATCAGTCGACTTTAGACAGTAGCTCGGTCCTTGAAAGTAATGGACAGTAAATATCTGGTTACGAGGAGTCTACATTAAGCTGATAGCCTTATAAATGCTGTACATTGTTACGTTATCTAGCAGTCATCACATCCCAAGGAACTATTGTGTATTGTTGGCAGCTGCCATGTTTCTCAAGAAATAAAAGCCTGGATGGTTCTTCTTGGGAAGAGCAACAGCTGCTACACGAAGTAGTTTAACCCACTTATAAAAAAATCAGACCAAAGTCTAGACAATTTAATGACTTTTATTACAAAATTAAAATTTGGTGCATTTACGCTTTAAATAAAATAAATACATAAAAAAAATCATTAGTAATTATACAGTACGTCTTAATAGGTCTTTCTGAGAATAGCTTATTTGTTGAATCATGATCCGTTCCTGTTTTACTGCCTATGAAGAGAATTTCTTATAGAAAGGATTGCCATATTGGTTACTTCTAGCTGCAAGTTACGGATTCTGTCAGCACATATTGGCTGCTCAAACCAAGCACCTGCTCTCAGTGCACCCTTGGCAAGGCTAAACCATTCAGTGCACCTTCTCACCCACTTGATTTCCTTCTATATCTGCACCCTTCTTCTTGAAATGACAGCTCTGACTTTAAATGAGCCAGAAAAGGTCAAAAATAGATGGAAAATAAGTAGGCAGAAAGTGCCTGTGCTTGGTTTGAACAGTCATTTTATACTGCCAAAGTCTCTTTAACTGTTGCCCACCAGTATGTCTTGTTATACTGACAAAGGTACGATCCCCACTTGTATGTTTTTCCTATGTTTGTGATGGACCCTCTATCATAAGATCATCAAGACCTCCTTCGTCTCCTTTGATTCCTACAAGAAGTACTTGATTATGTGGCAGGGGTGTCCCAAGGTAGTGGTCCCAATAATAGACCATGATCAGTGGCTGCTGGATTGATAGCAAGAATTGGAGCTGGTTGACTTTGTAGTCAGTATGGAGTGAATGGCCAAAAGATCAATCAGGAACAGTGAATAGGTGACAACTTTTTTTTAGGCTAGAATACCCATTAAGGGCTATGTTCACCTTCTCACGTCATTCTTTTAATATTAATTTTCTTCTTAACTGCAAAGTTAAACTAGTTCTAAATTGTCTTCATTAAAAATGTCCTACCAAATACTGCTGCAGGGTGTAAGTTCTTTACCTAGCCAAGTGATCACCAAAAAAATCTACCAATCTGTCAAGAACTCTCAATGGCTCTCTGCTCTCCCACCCTGCTCAACGGTAGGACTCATGCACATGACTGTATAAATCATACGAGTGCTACCCTTGGATTTGACTGATAGCATGAGTGCCCATTTTATTCTATGTGTCCTATTTTTCCACGCCTGGCTAAAACTTTTGACCCTGAGAATTGGATGGCTATTGCCCATTCGAGTCTATGCGTCCATGAAAAAAATCCGGCCACACTCGGATGATTTTCACACATTGACATTATATATAAGTGAAGAAACGTTTTTTTTCCATCGCTGAGAAAATTAATATGTCTGATCAATGTGTGATTACCATAGTTAGACCGGTTTTCTTGGATGGAGAAAAAGCCGTCGTCTATCCTTGCCCTTAGTGTAGGAAGATCTTGCAACGTTATTCCCATTGAGTCTGCTCATAATCACAATACAGTATTTGCAAGTTTATTCTTCGAGGCTTTTCTTCTCAGAACCGTTAAAATATTGCGTAATGGAAGTAAAGGATTTATGGATCTTGCATTTTACAAGCAACACATCATAACATGCATTAATCATGCTGAAAGTCACCGTGCTAATAAATCACATTTCCCTTTATTTATTTTCTACATGTCGCTTCCAAAGTATCAGATCTGCAAAACACTGGACGTTCAGTTTCTCTATTGAATTGATGATGATCGTTTGCTTTCTTGTACGAGGGACAGAGTTGAGATCATCGCAGAAGGTATGTAAAACTGAAGCGGTGGCGTATCTCCACATTTTTCTATATTAGTCACAATAGACAATTTAATAACCTGGATTAAGTCATCAGATGTTGACAGTGCATGTATTACCTAAGGGGAAAAACATTCAGACATGACAAGATTAGACCTGGCTTTTGTTAAGAAATATTTAAGTGAGGTTTACACTGCCGTGGCTGGATAGACGTTTTATAAGCTCTTGTAATATACAGCAAAACAACATTAATAATGACTCGCTGTATTACAGCTGCACTATGACATTAGAACTGGGAACTACCGGAATTTATCTTCCCAGATGCCATTTATTTCATTAGATAATTTTTTTGTCTTAGAATGTTTCAGGATATTACAGATGGTTATAACTTGCCAAATGTAATGTTAAAGGCGAAACTCAGTTTTATAGTTTCCCATTATAATTTTTTATAAGGGAGTCTCCCAAATGAGTAATTTCCTAGACACAACAATGTAAGGTTGAGATGAGCAAATTTATTTGAGTGGAATTTAATTCTCCACAAATTTTACAAATCTTTGTATATTCCAGAATATGGATTTTTTGTGATTTGTTCCTCATAAATTCAGTAATGTGAAGACATGCTGTGACCATCGTTTTTCTAAACCGTAAAGTTCTGCAAAAGAAGTAAGAAAAATAATATGACACCTCTATCCATTCATGTGTCCCGGAGGCCTCGCAGCCTGCCGTTTGGTCCTTCATGCCTCTTCTTTTTTGCGTACCCCAATGAGCACCTTGTTGTTGGCCAGCTTTACTGTATGCTGGGTCTTCTGGCACCAAGGAGACCTCTAAGATCACTGCATATGATGTCAAGGAGTCCAGTGCGACAGCACGCCATGCAATTATGTTAGGGACCTCCTTGGTGTCGAAAGCCCTAGCATAGAGTAAAGCAATTAAAAGGGGATGGACTCGACAGAGGAACACGAAAAGAAGAGGTGCAGAGTACAGGATGGTGGGATGCCTGGAGCTGCAGGACAGGTGAGCTGTAAAGTGAGTATTCTTTTTGTTTTGCATCCTATATCTATTATGCTCTGTGGTCTGGAGTGACCTCAAAGCATAAAAAAACATTGAATTTGCATCTAATAACTCTAATGCAAATCAAATTTCTCTGTATAATTTATGTAATTTGACAGATTTTGTCATCTCCAGTGAGCACCTAACCAAATATGACTTAACTCTTTCTTAGAAGCATGGCGATAAAATTAGGGGTGAGCGGACCCATGGAATGTCGGGTTCATCAGGTTCATCTGAATTTTAGTTCAAAGTTCTGTTTTGGTACCAAAGCTTGACATTAACCTGACTCTGGACCCGAGTCCCATATAACGGGGACCCAAACTTTGTGCTGTAAAATGTCATAATAAGGTCTAGGGGGCTGAAGAAATAAGCAAAATGGGGGTAAGAGCAGGACAATTGCCCTGCAAGCAAATGTGGATATGGAAATTTTATAACATAGCATAAAAAAATATGAAAAATAATAATCTTGAACCAGGAGGCAGAGGTCCAAGCGGAGGAGTGGAGCAATGACTTGCATGTGTATTTTACTGTAAATTGTTAAATAAATAAATGAAGAAAACATTATGGGGGTCTCCCCTTTTTTAATAAACAGCCAAGGTAAACATACCACTGTGAGCTAATCTTACTATGCTAGGAAGGGGCCAATATTCATTCATGGAACTTCCTAGCCTGTTAGCATCAGCCCCAGTGGTCTGTTTTTCTTTTGCTGGTTATTAAAAATGAGAGAACCTCCAAAAATGGAGTCCCTTTTATTTTTTAATAACCAGCTAAGGCAAATCAGACAGCTGCTTGCTGTGATTATTAATAGGCTGGTAATGTCCATGGATATTGGCTCCTTCCCAGCCTAGTAAGATTACCCATTAAATGGTGCATCCATTAGATGCGCCAATTCTGGCACTTAGCTTGACTTTTCCCAAATGCCTTGGTGTGGTAGCAATCGGGGGAATAGTTTTTAGGGTTGATGTCAGCTGTGCAATGTCATCTGGCATCAAGCCCGTGGGTTAGTAATGGAGAGGCATCTATCAGACATCCCCATTACAAAAACCATATTTAAAAATAAAAAGACATACAGTTTGGGTTTGCTCATCAATAGACATGATCTTTCTGCACTGCTTAAAGTGGCATACCACCCATGGCGGCGGACCACACTTCCATCATTGCAAGTGCAACAGTTGAAAGCAATGACGTTGCTACATAGCACCTGCTGTGCTGAAATGTACAGCACTTCAGAACACTAGTTGCAGAGACCGGAGCAGCAGGAGAATGAGGAGGAGAGGTATTGTAATTTTTTTTTTAAATCAGTGAAAACATTGTAGTAGCCATAATACTGTATGGAGGACTATGGGGAGTGCATTATACTATATGGAGGACTATGAGATGCATTTATAGCCTTTATACTTTATGCAAGAAATTGTACAGTGTGAAGGTTTGTCCTTCATTTGTGCCCACTTTGCAAGCATGATTTGCACCATGTCCATACTGTATTGGCCCAGGCTATGCAAAAGGACATACGGCACCAATGTTCATCGCTGCTGCACAGTCGCTGCAGCATGTTCAGAGTGGAATTCCACCGTATCGGATCATTGCAAATCTAATGAAAGACCTCTGTAATGATGCAAGTAGATGATCTGTGGAGTGCGATCGTTGGAAGTGGACGCACAACGACCAATCTTTCTGCAGCAGTGCATCCAGGCCGTGATAGTGGTGGAGAAATTTCTGTACCACCAGGTTGAAGATGTGCTCCATGCAAGTCACATGTGTGAGGTTCCCCCAAAGTAGGCCGCCACCAGGTTTGCTCCATTATCACACACAGCCTTCCCTGGATCCAGGTTCAGTGGAGACAGCCATTGCTCTAACTCAACCTGGATAGTTGTCCACAACTCTTGAGCTGTGTGATTGCGATCTACAAGGCATACTAATTTTAACACTGCCTGATTGTTGTGAGCCCTGGCTGTGCTGCACGGAGGTGGGGTGGGGGGTATTCTCTCTGCACTGTTGGAAAGCATGTCTAATTAAAGGAGAGGTTGAGGGCACAGGTGGAGGCCCTAGAGGAGGAGCCTGAAGCAGTGGAGGAAGTGTTAGATAAAGAGGTTTGCTCTGCAAACCTTTGGGATTCCAAAACTTGTGGATCAGCCCCTTGACCACCTGGCATACACCCACCAGAGTTACCCAGTGTCTAGTCAGCAAAATGTAACGCCCCTACCCATGTTTACTCATCCAGGTGTCATCGGTGAAATGCATCCTGGCTGACATTTTTCAGGGAATGGGTGATGTTGTCTGTGACATGCTAGTGTTACACAGTCACAGCTTTCTTAGCAAAGTGATGAAGACTGGGCAACTGGTACTAGAGGACTGAGATGGCCATCAACTTCCGGAAACCGTCTGTATCCACCAGGCAGGAATGCAGGAGATTAGAGATGGTGGAGCTCAAGCTTTTTTTGGTATGTTTAGGAGGAAACATTCTTTTATGTGACCATAACTGCTGGACCAAGGGCTGGCTGCTGCGCCAAGAGAGGGTGGAGTAGGGTAAACAGGCAAACTGCTGGACTGTGAATGAGGTGCAGGTGAAGATGTTATTGGGGATTGAGAAAGATGTATATGCTAGGTCAAACAAAAACAGAAGCATCTCCACTTCTGTAACAGTTGACGGTCTCGCACTCACATCAACTGTAGGGGTAAACAAGTGGAGTTTCTACAGCTGGAGACCTGTGTGAGAACACTTGGCACATTGATAGAGGAGGAAGAAGCAGCAGATGTGGTTGATTGGATGGCTGGTGGTTGGCAAGGCCCACTTTTCCTCATTTTAGTGCAGTGAGATTCCCAGACTAAGGCATGTTGATTGTGCATGTGCTGCTTCATGCATTTAGTAGACAAATTATTGCAAATTTTGCCTCTACTGAGTTGTTTTTGCAGATAATGTGAGTTGGGTCATCCTTTGCATTCTCAAAAAATGCCCAGTCTAGGCAACTCTTGCTGCCCCTGCAAACTGCAGACTCGTGACCGATGCTGGCCAAAGCCACACTTGTGGCTGAGGATGTAGTGCTTGTCGTGGTTGCATTACTCTGTGTCTGTGCAGGAATCCACATCATAACCTCCTCGTCTTCCTCCTCCTCCACTTCCTCTGCTGAGCTAGTCAATTGCATGCTTCTGGGTTCACACCAAGTGGGATCTACAACCTCATTGTCATCCTATCTGTTCTCCCACTCCGCACCCTGAAAGTCACCCTCTTCCTCTTCCTGCCCTGACACCATGGTACAGTCCGCATGAGCCTCTGGTATCTGAGTCTCATCAGGATTGCCTCCACCGTGGGTTATCGTCAGGTGAAAAGGGTCTGGATTCTGCTCAGACCCTACTTCATGCGGCCCCTCATCTAACATGAAAACATTTTGGGCATTGGTGCAGATGCTTTCCAAATGGAAGCATTCGATTTCATACCCCAATCTTCACTCAGCAATTCAACCCATCCCCCATGGCACAGATATATCAGTACCCAAGGCCCCTGCTACCTTGGAAGAGATACCTAGGTCCGATGAAGGTGGAATTATACCTGAACCAGATCACAAATCAAGTTCTAACTTTGAAGATGATACAAAACCAACCTTTTTTTCCCAGGAGGAGATGAAGGATTTAATAAGAGACTTAAATCTTCCCAAAGATGCCGATTAATTACTCTGATCAAGCCTCAAAAGCAGGAATTTAATGTTGCCTGAAGTGTCTTTTTCATTGTTCAAACATGGAGAAAAGGAGTTCTTCCTTACTTTGCTCAGGAAGACAAGTTGGTTTATTGCATCGACGTTGAAGGTTTGATGGGTCAATTCAAAATCCAATATGATTCAGCGCAATGGCATATTTTTATATATTTTTTCCAAAAGACGTCTCAAAGCATTTTTACTCCACAATAGCTGTTTTTACTTTTCCATCCCTGTAGGTCATTCCTTACGCTTGAAGAAAACCTACGAGAACTTGGAATTGTTTCTTCATAAATTTAAATATGAAGACCATGGTTGGCAAGTGTGTGGGGATTTGAAGGTCTTGTGCATGCTGCTCATGCAACAAGCTGGGTATACCAAATACCTTTGTTTTCTGTGTCTGTCGGACAGTCAAGAATGACAAAATCACTGGACCAAGAAGAGTTGGCAGCCGAGGGTGCTCACAGTTGGTGAAATAAATGTCCTCTGAGAAACTCTGGTTCTTCTACCACCTCTCCACATAAAATTGGGCTTGATGATGCAATTCATAAAATCACTTTCAAAAGATGGGGAATACTTCAAATACTTGGTCACCAAGTTTCCAAGCCTCTCGGAGGCAAAATTGAAGGAAAGTGTGATTGTCGGACCAGATATTACAAGGCTTATAGCTGCTAAAGAGTTTGTCAATGCCATGACGGATCCTCAAAAAGAAGCATGGATTGCATTTAAAGAGCTTGTAGAGAAATCTTTAGGCAATAAAAAGGATCCTGACTACAAAAAGATCATCAGACGAATGCTGAAAGCATTTCAAGCTTTAGGTTGCCTGATGAGTTTGAAAGTGCATTTCCTACATTCCCACCTTGACTACTTTCCAGAAAGTATGTGAGCTGTGAGTAAAGAGCAAGGTCATCGGTTACACTTGGACATTAAAGAGATGACAAGAAGATACCAGGGAAGATGGAGCATTACAATGATGGCAGACTGCTATTGGATGCTTCAGAGAAACATTCCAGATGCTACTCACAAGCGTAAATGTACCAAGAGGAGCCTCACAGGGAACAAAAAAAATCAATTTTAGTCAGTGTTAGTGAGCTGATTTCAGTTCAAAAATGATTTTCATGAAAAATCTGTAATAAAAAATAAATTTTATAAGTCTATTTTCATTTATTTCACGGTATTGCCTCATTTAACATAGTTACCTAAATTGGCAGGAAACGTGATGTCCTATGACAAAACGAAAGTCATTTTCTGATTCAGTGCACCAGAAAAGATTACCTGGAGTAACCAAAACAGGTCTTGAAATTTTATTTTTTGCAGACCTGTGTTATTAGAGTTGAATAGACTGACTTGAGTAAGGCAGAAGGACCAGTTCCAAAATGCGCGTCGGGTCATGTGCCGCACTAAAGACTACCGACATCCAGGTAATTGACTCCTCAGTCCACAGGACTCTGCCTTCATTGTATTCACCACTCCAGACACTTGCTTGACATGATTCATTGTGACTTTTTCTTTTAATTTTTGTATTCCACTCACTGCCATGTAGTTAATTGTTGCTAAATTCACCATCTAGCAATATTAAACATTTGCTATTTATCTTCCTCCTTCATCTTGCACTTTGCACTAGCACCTTGTGTGCATTTATTTGTATTTTTATGTTTTTTTTTTGCTTTTTTCACTATTTTATAAGGGTTATCCATATATATTATATATTTATTATTTGCTCCACATATGGTTGTGTGATATTTCTATTATTTATTTATTTTTTATTTATTTTTTGGTTTCTTCATTTAGTACAATTCTTTGTCTGGCTTTTCATGTTGCTGTATACTCTATATATAATCTTTGCTGCTATAAGTGGCAGTTTGTTCTGTGGTTCCTTTCTTATTACATATAACTTTTTATCATAATTTTTCTAGCATTTTTACCTGGTGAGGTGGTCATTATTCCAATATATGTGTTATATTTTAATTTTACTTTATATAAATCATGTGCTATTACTCATGCAGGCACCTCGTGTGTTTGTAGTGCTATATACCGCTATTAATAAAGGTATTTTAACCGTAATATTTTCTATTTGTCCTATTTCCTTTTTTCCTCTCATTCGGGTTTTTCTCTTTGGGTCTACATCATCCAGATCAGTAGTTTCTGCACACTGGATGGGAGGGTTTAGAATCTCTTATATTTTGGGATCAACATTGTGAGTTCACCTTGTTGTGGTGGGATGGCTTTTACACTTTTTTGTAGAAAATAGTGTCAACTGAATAACTTATGTCATTTATATGTACTATTGCTATATACTTACTGCAGGGTATTTGCTCATTTTGTTTTACCCTAGATTATGTTTGCCAATGGCCATAGTGTGAATATGCACCTACATATTGCACTTATATCAACGTGTTCCAGCTCATTTCTTTGGTTTTGCTATAGTGTGTATGGTGGTCAAATTGGATTAGTTAAACAGATGTGCAAGAGACATGCACAGTTACATGACAACAGTTTTTAATTTTTTTTTTTTAATCAAAATGCAATCCCCTTTCCAAAATTCCAAAATATAAATTGCTAGATATGTATATTTCCAAACAGCTATTATCTGCAATATAGCACTGTATTGGTGTGGCATGTATGGATATAAAATTTGACTAATAAAACAGAAGTGCAAAAAAAAGATGTGTGCAACAGGGACACTTTTATGAGGTAGAGGTGTGGTTTTATGAAGTTAATTATTACATATTTCATGTCCACTGAATAATAACCTCTCTAGATCCAATAACAGGTTGCTGATCTGCATTCTGCTTTTTTCTTCTTCCTGTAATTTTCATTGAAATAAATGCAGGGCAGGAGTGAGAACTGTACAATCTTTAACTCTTTAGTTGATCTGGCAAAGCACTTGATTGAAATGAGAGATCTGCCAATCACTTAACCATGGGGTGATAAGCGCTCAGCTGTCTTTTTCGACACTGTCAATGGGTGTAGAAAATTGGGTCATCAAAATAACTCTAAATCTTGATACTTCAGCTCCCATATCATGGAGATATTTGGTGTCAATGCCTTAAACACTAAGCATTGCCAGAATGATAGAGTTGTACATTACAAACAAATCATCAATATAGCAGAAGCATACAATGTTGACATTGCATTGCTCTATATTGAAATCATAATGCCATACAATGTAAATGTTTTAGTGAAAGAAAAGAGACAGTTCCAGTATCGTGATGATATGTTGCAGTGCAAATATAACACAGTGCCAAAATGAAGCAGTAGCACCATTCATCTGAAAAAAATTAAGTGAATGGTAAGTTGTATTATGTAACAATAATGCATTTTTATTATTATCATTTATTAATATAGCGCCATTTATTCCTTGGTATTTTACATGTGAGGAGGGGTATACATAATAAAAATCAAGTATAGTAATCTTAAACAATACAAGTTATGACTGGTACAGGAGGAGAGAGGATCCTAACCACGAGGGCTCACAATCTACAAGTGATGGGTTGGGATACAATAGGTGAGGGCAGAGCTGGTCGTGCATTGGTTTGATGGATCGGTGGTTACTGCAGATTGTAGGCTTGTCAGAAGAGGTGAGTCTTCACGTTCCTTTTGAAGGTTTACACGGTAGGCAAGAGTCTGATATGTTGGGGTAGAGAGTTTCAGAGCAGGGGGATGCCTGGGAGAAAGCTTGTATGCGATTGTGGGAAGAAGAGATAAGAGGGGAGTAGAGAAGGAGATCTTGTGAGGATCGGAGGTTGTGTGCAGGCAAGTACCGAGAGACAAGGTCACAGATGTATGGAGGATACAGGTTGTGGATGGTTTGTATACCTTGGTAAAGGTTGGTTGGAGTCTCAGGATAATAGGGAGCCAGTGAAGGGATTTACAGAGAGGAGTGGCTGGTGAATAGCGGGGGATAGATGGATTAGTCGGACTGCAGAGTTTAGGGTAGATTGGAGGGGTGCGAGAGTGTTAGAGAGGAGGCCACAAAGTAAGAGGTTGCAGTAGTCAAGTAGTCAAGGGCACTAGAGTTTTTGCAGATTCTAGGTTGAGGAATGAACGGATGAGGGAAATATTTTTGAGTTGAAGTCAGCAGGAAGTGGAAAGTGCTTGGATATGGGGTTTGAAGGAGAGATCAGAGTCAAGGATTACCCCGAGGCAGCGAGCTTGTGGGACTGGGGAGAGAAAGCAGCCATTTATTTTAATGGCTAGGTCTGTTGGGGGAGTCAAGTGAAATGAGGGAAAGATGATGAATTCTGTTTTGTCCATGTTAAGTTTTAGAAATCTAGAGAAGAAGAGGGATGAAATAGAAGACAGATATTGTGAGATTTTGGTTAGCAGGTTGGTGATATCTGGTCCAGAGATGTAGATCTGTGTGTCATCAGCATAGAGGTGATACTGCAAGCCGTGAGCTTCTTTGAGCTGTCCCAGGCCAAAGGTGTAAATGGAGAGGAGCAGGGGCCCTAGGACTGAACCTTGTGGGACTCCGACAGAGAGAGGACAAGGTGAGGAGGTGGTGTGTGAGTGACTATTAGGTATGACTAGATACAAGATAGGGTCAAGTTAGTGATGCCAAGAGATGAGAGAGTCTCTAGTAATTGGGAGTGGTCTACTATGTCAAAGGCAGAGGACAGATCCAGGATTAGGAGGACAGAGTAGTGTCGCTTGGCTTTGAAAGTCAGTAGGTCATTTGTGACTTTTATTAGGGCAGTTTCAATGAAGAGACGCAGTCGGAAGCAAGATTGTAAGTGGTCGAAGAGGGAGCAGGAAGAGAGGTGGGAGGACAGTTCGAAATGGACATGTTGTTCCAGTAGTTTAGAGGCATAGGGGAGAAGTGATATGTGGCGATAGCTAGAAACAGAGGATGGCTCAAGCGAGTGATTTTTAAGGATGGGTGTGATTGAGGCAGGTTTGAAATATGAGGGGATACACCAGTTGTTAGTGATAGATTGAAGAGATGGGTTAGGGTTGGGATGAAGACTGTGGTGAGGTTTGGGATAAAGTGGGATGGGATTGGGTCAAGTGCACAGGTGGTGAGATGTGATCTCGAGAGAAAGGCAGAAAGTTGGTCTTCTGTAATATTGGAGTAGCTGGTTTTGGAGGAGGGCTGAGTAGTTAGGAGGAAGGGTTGTATGTCAAAGCTTTCTTTGATGTTATCAATCTTCTGTTTGAAGAATGAGGCAAAGTCTTCAGTTGAGATAAGTGGAGAGGGAGGAGGTGCTAGGGGATGGAGGAGAGAATTGAAAGTGTTGAATAGCTGTTTAGGGTTGTGAGACGGAAGATTTGAGAGATGAGAAGTAGGTTTGTTTTGCTGTGGTGAGTGTGGCCTTGAAAGTAGTGAGGTCCTTGTTGGAGTGTGATCTTTTCCATCTCTACTCAGCAACTCTGGAAGCCCACCTCAGTTCTTTGGTCAGGCTGGTGTGCCAGGGTTGTCTGTTGATTTTGCAAGCCTTGGTATGTGTGAGAGGGGTGACTGATTCAAGAGCTGCATCTATTTGTGGTGTTACATAAAGTGGCAGCGGCATTCGCATTGTGTAGGGTACTTATGTCTGTAAGAGGGAGAAGTGATTCAGAGAGTGAGTGTAGATCGAGGTGTTTAAGATTTCTCCGAGGGTGTGCAAGTTTGTGGGGTGGGGATTGTGGGCCTGGAGAGGAAAGGGAAGGGAATGTGAGAAGGTTGTTGTCAGAAAGAGGGAGAGGAGAGTTAGAGAGGTTAGATAGGTAGAGAGCAGAGGCTGGTGAAGTTGAGGTCCAGTGTGTGGACATCTTTGTGAGTGGCAGCAGAAGACCATTGAGCGAGGCTGAAGAAGGAAGTGAGAGATAGAAATTTAGTGACAGCTGAGTGGGATGTGTCAGTGGGTATGTTGAAGTCACCCATGATGATAGTGGGGATGTCATCGGAGAGGAAATGAAGTAGCCAGGTGGTGAAGTCGTCAAAGAAGGTGGTGGCTGGCCCTGGGGAGCAGTAAATAACAGCCAGTTTGAGGTCGGTGGGGGAGTAGATGCGCACACAGTGCACCTCAAAGAAAAGGAGGGTAAAAGAGGGTGGAAGTGAGATGTGGGTGAAGGAGCAGTTATCTGGCAGGAGAAAACCAACTCCTCCCCCATGCTTGCTGCTGGGGCGGGGTGTGTGAGAAAGGTGGGATCCACCATACGAAAGAGCAGCTGGAGAGGCTGTGTCAGAAGGGGTAAGCCAGGTTTCGGTGATGGTGAGGAAGGAAAGTTTCTTAGTAATGAAAAGATAATTGATGTAGGAAAGTTTGTTGCAAACAGAGCCAGCGTTCCATAGAGCTCCTGTTAGTGGAACTTGGAAGCGGGGGCTGGGAGAATGGATATAAGATTAGAGGGGCATGAGTTTATTAGCGTCATTAGTGCCAAGACAACAGTTCCTCCAGCTTTAATAAAATACTTTCACATAGTCCCATGTGAGCATATTTATTTTCTTCTAGTCAGGAAGCTACCTGCAGCAACCTGTTATTAACTTCTGCATGTACTTTCCTGTGTTGTGTGATATCAGAGAAATTGATGAAGAGACAAGAGAACATGGTGACTGTCCTATGTGATAATTACAGGATTCTCTTATCTCTTCCTGGCTGGAATAGTCTTTGCATGCTCCTGTTCTATCTGACATCGTGGTGGATTTTTTCCTCACCTTCTTAGGCAATGTATCACCAGTAGTGTTGATTGAACACTGAAATACTCAAGTACTCAGTACTCAAATCGAGTATGTCAACACTTGGAAGTATTCAACTCGAGTAGAGAGCAAAATGGAAGTGTATGGCAAACTCAAGCATTTTTCTATAGTGTCTCTCTGTCTATCTCTACCTCTCTACGGCTCGGATAATTCAAATGGGCTTCTTATGAGAACTCGAACACCACCAAATACTCAGCACTGCGCAATATTCGATCAAGCACACCACTAGTCACCAAAGATTTGTAAATCACTGTATAGTATGTAGTGTTCCTCATGCCTAAATAACAGAAAAAGCAAAGCAAATAAAATATCATTGCTGCTCCATATTCAACAGACAGCATAATATTTTGGGGAATTTGTCACGCAAAATGTCTACCTCACAAATCAGGCCATAATGTGCCGCACAATTGCCTTAGTTACCTCCATGATGTTATAATATAGATTTTTCACTGCATAGCTTTTGTGGTTGGTTCTAACATGTAATTAGTGTACTGTTCTCACTTTCCATTGTTCAATTTATAAATGTTAAATTTTCAGTAATTTGCCCAGAATTGAACGTTATTGTAAAGTGCAGAAGGTGGAAATGTAAGAGGCAGCCAAGACTATAGCTATGGCATGCTGCTATTAGTAGAAAACTTCCATAATGAAAGTGAATTTTGTTGATAGAGTACTGAAATGCCCGAGCTCTTGGTACTCAAATCGAGCGCATTGAATACATGGACGTGATCGATTCGAGTAGCGAGCATAATGGAAGTGAATGGAAAACTTGAGCATTTTTTCAGAGGATGGACAGTTTCTCTCTCTCTCTCATTCACTTGCTTAGAGATAATTCAAATCAGCTTCTTACGAGCATTCGAGCACCACGCGATGCTCAGCACTGCTCGATACTCGATCGAGCCCCCCGAATGCTGTATCGCGTATTGAGCAGTGCCGAGCATCTCACCCATCACTAGAAGTGATCTAAAAAATATGTGCTTACTTCTGCATTACAGTAGTTAGATAACAGCCTGAGGAAGACCTTGAGTCGAGGTAGAAACACGTTGTTCTTATGTCAATAAAGTCCATGTGCTAATTTATATTGCTCCTCTGGTGAATTGAGATTCTTATGCCAATCAGTTCAGCTTAAGTGAGACGCTCACTTGCACTGCCCAGTGTTTCCTGTATGAGCCTCTACAGTTTCTCCTTTTTTCATACTAATTTTTCTGTGATGCAGTGCAAAGGAGCAGACAAAGCCAGTGTTTAAGTACCACAAGAGGTTTTCTTTCAACTTCTCTACAGAGGCACATTTGTTTAGTGGTTTCACATCCTAAAAGAGATACAACATAATGGTTACACATCCAAGAGGTACAGAGCATGGTGAGTACACATTTGAGGAAGTACATAGCATAATGGTTACACATCCAGAGAGGCACACAGCATAATAGTTACTCATCCGGAGGGGAACATAGCATAATAGTTACACATCCAAAGAGGCACACAACATAGTGAGTACACATGTGAGGAGGTACATATCACAATAGCTACACATCCAAAAAGGTACACATCATAATGGTTACTCATCCGTTAGGGGTACATAGCATAATGGTTACACATCCGAAGAGGCACACAGCATAGTAAGTACACATTTGAGGGCGCACATAGCACAATAGCTGCACATCCAAAGAGGTACACATCATAACTGTTACTCATCTGGAGGGGGTACATAGCATTATGGTTACACATCCGAAGAGGAAAACAGCATAATGGTTACACATCCGAAGAGGACCACACCATAATGGTTACACATCTGAAGAGTCATAAAGCATAATAGCTACACATCTTAAGAGGCACAGAGCATGATGGCTACACATCTTACCAGGTTTTACAGCACATTAATTACACATCTGAAGAGATGCATAGCATAATGGTTACACATCCGAAGATGCACACAGCACAATGGTTATACATCAAATGAGGCACAAAGCATAACAGTTACACATCTGAAGAGGTACACAGCATAATGGTTATACATATAAATATAAAAATTATGGTGGAGGTACCCAAAAATGGGCATAAATCTTGAACAGTCTTTAGATGAAGCAATATGCATAGGTGAGCTGTTAAGGATGGATTCTCCTTTAACATCACTCACTTCTATAATGGGACCAAGGGATCACTGCCTAGAAATCACTATGATTGCCACTGCCAAGAGGAGCACACCATCCACAGAGAACAGCTAAACATTATTTAAACATGTATAATAAAATACATAAACATTTTAAAAGAACAAGGTAAGGCTATATTAATCATTTTCATGAGTACACTGCAATGGTCAAGACAAGATTTGGTTTCCACAAATTACAAAACTATGCAAAAATAGAAAAAAAGAATTATGAAAAGGTGAAATCCATTAAATGCATTGATCCTGTATGCTTATGCACTGTTGTCAACTAGCTACATTTCTGCACATTTTACGGGGATTCCCTATTGAGTGTATATTGCAGAGTTTGACCATCTCTCCTTGGATGAGAATCCCATGTGGCATTTTCGCCTCTGTGTTCCTTTCCTACAATTACTTTACAGTGAGGCCAGAACATTCACTTCCTGATGTACTATGTCGTTAAAAAAAAACAATGTTCTATATCTAATGGATACCATCACTTCTCTTCTGTCATTGTGCACACTTTAAAGAACGAAGCTGTTTTTACTTACATGGAACTGAAAAGTAACCACAGGAGTCATATAGAAAGACTTCCTTTTACCCTTCATCTGTCATTTGGAGTCATGATTAAGGTACTGTCCTGATCAGAATGTGTGGTCTTACTCTCAGAGAAAAACCTTCTCAGACATATTGATTTTGATCACAGAGTCTATAAGTAAAGTGTCGAGAAAATACAAGACTCTACAACCTTCAAAATCATATATGAAAAATAATAGCAAACCAGAAGTAGCCTCTTTCAAGTAAATCAGTAGTCAAGAAATATGCATATTTTCAAGAGCTAAAAACACAAACTAACAATAGTGATAGATGTCCATGTATATATTCAGAAATTTTTAGAAAAATTGTCTGTGACAAAGATTTACTAGCCAACTATCGACTGTGATAGTCTATCATGTCATAACACAGAGCATGATGAATGTCCTTGATATACGTTATTACGTTATGCGGCGTGTGACCATGTGCGACGCAACTCATTGAAGTGTATTATACCCTATGAGAAGATGTGGGGGCTAGTAAATGGAAGGCCCTGGCCAAAAGGAAATTAGAAGATAGTGGAGGACCAATGGCAGCAGAATAGGTATGGGAAAGCCTGAGGAGTGGTGAGTAATAGATTTTTTAATCCTTTCACGGCCATCTATAATCCAGCAAAATGGAGTCTGGATTGTGGATTCACCTGAAGCAAATGGCTAAAAATTCAGATTCTGGTAAAAACATTCACGGTGAATCGATTTGCCTCAAGTTAGTTACCTCTTCTCTTTATATAAGTTATTAACTTACTGGCAACTTACTGATACACAATTATTACAAAATATTATAATACCTTTGAAAGTCTACATATTTAGCCACAAAAGGTATTGGACAACTTTACTACACTGGCTTGAAAGTAATTAAAGGGAACCTGTTACCTGAATTTGGCGGGACCGGTTTTTGGTCATATGGGCGGAGTTTTCGGGTGTTTGATTCACCCTTTCCTTGCCTTGTGCAGGCGTGTACTATGGAGGACATAGAATGAACTTCAATCCAATATTGCGGCCAGCATGCAGCCAGCGGGTAAGGAAAAGGTGAATCAAACACCCGAAAACTCCGCCCATATGACCGAAAACCAGTCCCACCAAATTCAGGTGACAGGTTCCCATTAAAGAAGCCCTCACTTCAAAATTTTTATCCTTTAAATATATTTCAACCATCATATTATATAACACTGTGTATATACAATTGCTCATTTTGCCTTTCCACCCAGCTGATTCTTCTGTTTTCCATTACATCTATGAATTCACATGATTAAAAACTATCTGAATCCTTCTAAGCTCTATGTAAAAACAGGAGGTCAATTTTCCCTGTAAGAGTCATCAGTCACTGCAAAAGTCCTTGGCAAGGAGAGGAGGGAGCAGCTGGGACAGGAGTTGAAAAGGAGAATGATAACTTCCTGTTTCTACGTAGAGCAGAAAAAATAGACCAATTTACTGTGTGGAAGGGCAAAACAAGCAATTGTAAGTACACAATGCTATATAACAAGATGATTGTAATATATTAAGAGGATAAAAACTTTCATGGAGGAGTGCTTCTTTAAATAAAAAGAATAAAAAGTTATTTGTTGGAGAAACGTGTGTATATGGTTCTTATCTTATGGGCATACTTTGATTATGGGATCAGAATTTCTCCATATCCAGGACTGGACTATTAATAGAAGAAAATGGCTTATTCACCTTTATGTATGAAAATATTGATCATGGATAATACAAATCATTTTTATTACAATTTCAACCTATTTATATTGTATTGCTGCATACTGTGCTCTGAGTTTTTACTTTTTTATCTGTATTTGTAGCATTTTTTGGAAAAAAATGGAATATTTTTTTCCGGCTTTTATAATGTTGCTAAGATCCAGCTGATATAAAGTTGTAATGTAATGATACATGGATATGTAAATTTTTTCATCGACAGAAGGAAGAAAAACTTTTCCTGCCAATGAGTATCAGCTCTGAACTTACAAAGAACAAAAACTACCAAAACAGTTCTGTCAACAGTGGAGATGAGCGAACATCGTCTACTCCCTCCTTATTCGGCAAGCTATAGCGCTTACCAGAGAAGCTGCATCGGGAACCCGGATACGTGGAGCGCTCCCGATAATCAGCTGTTCGGCACCGCAGCTGCATGTGTCACGGCTGTGTGACAGTCACTACACATGCATGGAGAGTCACATAAGGAGGGAACTGATGATGTTCGCTCATCTCTAGTCAACGGGAAAGAATAGCACAATCGTCAGATCTATTCTTGCAACAAACAATTCTGGAACCCTGACCTAAACCTCATTATCAGTTTGTTGAGTTTATAGAAATATGTTTACATTAAAAAAACAAAAACAACAAAGTATTAACAGAATTATATAATTGTTAGCTAACCAGGAAAATGATGTTTTCAGAACACAAAGGCTCCCTTCATCAGGGGTTTGGTCCTTGTAGATGAATTGACTTCTCTATTTGAAGTATTACAGAATTACTGTTCAATTAAATATATGTGTTGCTTTGTTGAGTATTAGTAAGGGCTCATCAGTAGAGTACACAAAGCTCCTATGGCTCTGCACAAACGTCATAGGTACTTTGTCTCTTACACCATGATAATATGGGAAGTCTTTCTTCTTTAAATAAAAAAAAATAGATTTGAGAGTCCTCAGTGGTTGATCATGCATCTAAAGGAAAGTATGCCCGTAATGTATTGTTTATTTGATGCAATATGGCATGTTCTCTTCTTGGCACTTGTATGAATCTAAATTGAGAAAAGTCCTTTGTATGATTCGGTATGAAAAGTCAAGCATATTGGGGACCTTTAGTCCGGTAGACTGCTAAGGTGTCCTTAATACAGCTCTTCTTCAGCATGTATGCAGCTATAATACCATAATTCTATATAACACACATATATAACACACAATTATATAGCTTCTTTCAGATGACCACCGAAAATGGCGTTGAAAAGTGGTATTTTAAGAAGTTGCCTTTGCAAAAGCAGATAGCCAGCTCGTATAACACATGGTGGCACTAAAGACTTAACAGGAAACCTAGTCTGGATACGGGTCTAAAGTTCTGAATGAGGTAGTCTTTTAGAGAAGTTCCTCTGTATATACTGTATATAAAGAGGTAAAAAAAACACATTTAAATTACACATTGGCTATCAATGAACAAAAGATTCAAGTGGAAAATGTTTACTTATATACATTATGTCATTTGTATCAAAAGTCAAGGGAAACCAAAATTATCAACCATTTGTGAGCCGGATTCCAAATCATACTGACAACTAAAGTAAAAAATTGAAATCACAGGTGGCTCCAACTGAAATGAATTTTGTCACGGCGATTCAAAATTTGACTCTATTGTGTGTATGGTCCTCATATGTCTATACACACTCCTGACAACATCTGCGCATGCTCCTAATGGTGTTCTGGAGATCCCCTTTCAGATCTGGATCATCTGCATAATGTTTCAGAGGATTTGGGTTGAAACCAGGGCTTGGGAACAAGAGGTCCAGTCAATGGTGACAATGCCTTTATCATCTAGGAACTGCCTACACACTATGACCACATGATGCTTTGCATTGTTCTACATCGGGAAGAGCTCAGTTCACCAGTGCAAGGTCCAGCAATGGCTCTGAAAATTTCATCTGGGCATCGTACTGAAGAATAAGTCAGAAGCAATATGGAGATAGTAATGGTCTCTGGCCTCCAATCGCAACACCTTTCCCTCCTTGGAGATGTTCTTGCTTTTGTGTCTCAGGTGTATCAGTTGTCACTTTCATTTGCATCAAAGAAGGTGAAATTGATTCACAATCGTTTCTATTTCCTACCTGGTCAGATTAATACCCCTAAAGTTTAATTGATTTGGGGTTATGTTATGATATGCTTCCTTTATTTTTTGTCCCATCTATATACTGTATACAGTTCAGATCAGGTAATATTTTAGCTGGTAAAAAACAAACGAGCGATATATTTAGCACTGAACTACCAGATTTTTCTTCACTTCTGTGAAAAATAATGTAGTCATTCACAATGTACAACAGGATTTTTGTGACCCATATTCAGTCTATTGAGGCTGGCAAAGAAGATGACTTCAGAAAGAGAAGTTGAAGCAGGAGTGCATTGTGAGCCACTCTGCTTTTTCCCGTCCTCTCGAGACCCACACGTTTTCTGATTGATAAATCATCAGGGGCTGAGAAAAGGAATGGGAAGTACAAGGATTCATCTATCCTGGGAATAAACAGATTTTAACTGAACATTCGCATTGTCAAAAGCCAATACCAACATTATTTCACAATAAAGGAAATGTTTATTTTAGATATCTGTGACATCTGAAAGTGAAGAAGGTGCCCACTTCACAGTGACCTTGAGTTCTCAAGGATATTTCACTGGAAAATACAGTTCTGACAAGTTATAAGTTTTGCAAGTTTTCTTCTAAGTTACACATTCTATCATTTCAGCTATTCTTTTACTACAGGAATAAAATTGTATAATTATTAGATGAACATTCTTATTTATAACTGTGTATAGTTATAATCAGGCAGCACGGTCGATCAGTGGTTAGCACTGTTACTTTGCAGCGCTGGGGTCCTGGGTTTAAATCCCACCACGGACAACATCTGCAAGGAGGATGTATGTTCTCCCCGTGTTTGTGTGGGTTTTCTCTGGGTTTCCTCCCACCCTCCAAAGACAGACTGATAGGGAGTTTAGATTGTGAGCCCTATGGAGGACAGTGATAATGATGTCTGCCATGAATCACTGTGTTATTTGTAGCACAGGCGGTCGGACGATCGCGGCTTCAAGTCTCCCGAGAGATCTATTAAAGACTGTAAAAAGTGGGGAAAAAATGTCCCCCATTGAAAATAAAACAAATAAAAAATATGCCTATTTAATATTGCTGCATTGAGAAATGTGCGATGTATCAAAATATAATATAGTCGATCAAAACACCATATCTACATCAAAATGGTATCAATAAAAACGTTAGTGCAGGTCGCAAAAATGAAGCCGTCCTCCACCCTCAGTTCCAAAAAAAATGGAAACAATCCGGGTCTCCGAAAATGGTTACAAATGCAAAAAAAACAATTTTTCATACAAATTTCTGATTTTTTTTCCACCACCTAAATAAAAAATGAGCTAAAAATGTTTGATATCTGCATACTCATACTGACTTGGGGAAACATACTGCCAGGTTAGTTTTACCAAATAGTGAACATGGCAACTAAAAAAAAGCCCCAAACTATTGTGAAATTGCACTTTTTTTTGCAATTTCACTGCACTATACGGTAAAATCCATGAAGCCATTCAAAAGGTCAACTCGTACTGCAAAAAACAAGCTCTCAAACGGCTATATTGACAAAAAGAAGGGGAGGAAAAAACAACAACATTAAAAAAAAACAGAAAATGGCCAGGCGGTGAAGGGGTTAACAATAAACAGGAGAAAATGCAATGGAAGTGCACTTGCTGTGTTTCATAATCCCTTTCCATTTCTTTATAAGAAATGGGATTATGGCTCCTTCCATTTTCCCCTCACTGCTTTGCTATCCTTTTCAAGTCCACATAATCTATGGAAAAGAGAGATGAAACTTGCAATGATAAGACCCTCATGCCTTTCAGCCTAGCATAATATTTACTGTCTGCCTCTATAACATGAACTCTTTTTCTTGTATACCATTTTGGTGATATAGATAATCCTGAAACAGCACAATTAATTAATCTTTAGAAATTATATGGATGACAAATCTTTCCATCTACCCAGTAAGTAGTCGCAACACCAAAGAGAAGATATTTATTAAAAATGTTGATGCAGCGACACAACCTCATTGAACCTATTCCATTGGTAAAATAATATTTGCAGTCAGATTTGTCATCAAGATGAGAATCAGAAAGGTACAAGGGAATCTCACAAAATTAGAATATCATCAAAAAGTTAATTTATTTGAGTTCTTCAATACAAAATGTGGAACTCATATATTATATAGAGTCATTACAGAGTGATCTATTTCAAGTGTTTATTTCTGTTAATGTTGATGATTATGACTTACAGCCAATGAAAACCCAAAAGTCATTATCTCAGTAAATTAGAATTTAATGTTAATTAAATGTTGATGTTGAATTAATATTAATTTAATGTTGATGATTATGACTTACAGCCAATGAAAACCCAAAAGTCATTATTTCAGTAAATTAGAATACTTTATAATACCAGCATGAAAAAATGATTTTAAAATCTAAAATGTTGGCCTACTGAAATGTATGTTCAGTAAGTGCACTGAATACTTGGTTGGGGCTACTTTTGCATCAATTACTACATCAATGTGGCGTGGCATGGAGACGATCAGCTTGTGGCACTGCTGAAGTGTTATGGAAGTCCAGGTTGCTTTGATAGCATGAGATGTCTGTATGGCCATGTAGGTTATAGGAAGCTGAAGAGAATGATACCTTGATGTTTGTAATCTGATGTCTTTTTTTTCAGAGAAATCCACGTTTTTCTTAGATGTAAATGAACTGTTCAAGACTATGGGCCGGACACTGATCTTGATGAGAATGTGCCTTCAGAGCTTATTATGATTGATAAGGGAAAGTTACCAGTGTGAGAAAAGTAACTAACACAAAACAGTAGAATTGACCTTTGTCTCCTTACAAACACATTTGCTCCAGCTCTCACATCTCTGCTGTATTGTAACCCTGGCTGTCTGTGAGATGAAAGTTAAAGCAGTAAGACGAACCTGCAGATGTGTCAGTGATAATCACACACAGCTCTGCAGTGAAATCAGGAGACCAGACCTTGGTCATTACACATCACATTAGTAATGTTCTCTTTTAATTAAAGTAATCTCCAGAGGCAGATTCTCTGGGAGATCTGTTTTTGGCCTGTAGATCTTAACATCTAATTTACATACAGTACAGATCAAAAAGTTGGACACATCTTCTCATTTAAAGATTTTTCTGTATTTTCATAACTATGAAAATTGTACATTCACACTGAAGGCATCAAAACTATGAAGTAACACATGTGGAATTATATACTTAACAAAAAAGTGTGAAGCAACTGAAATTATGTCTTATATTTTAGGTTATTCAAAGTAGCCACCTTTTGCTTTGATGACTGCTTGGCACGCTCTTGGCATTCTCTTGAGGAGCTTGAAGAGGTAGTCACCGGGAATGGTCTTCCAACAATCTTGATGGAGTTCCCAGATATGCTTAGCACTTGTTGGCCCTTTTGCCTTCACTCTGCGGTCCAGCTCACCCCAATCCATCTCGATTGGGTTCAGGTCTGGTGACTGTGGAGGCCAGGTCATCTGGTGTAGCACCCCATCACTCTCATTCTTGGTCAAATAGCCCTTACACAGCCTGGAGATGTGTTTGGCGTCATTGTCCTGTTGAAAAATAAATGATGGTCCAACTAAACGCAAACCGGATAGAATAGCATGCCGCTGCAAGATGCTGTGGTAGCCATGCTGGTTCAGTATGTCTTCAGTTTTGAATAAATCCCCAACAGTGTTACCAGCAAAGCACCCCCACATCATCACACCTTCTCATCCATGCTTCACGGTGGGAACCAGGCATGTAGAGTCCATCCGTTCATCTTTTCTGCGTAGCGCAAAGACTCAATGGTTGGAACCAAAGATCTCAAATTTGGACTCATCAGACCAAAGCACAGATTTCCACTGGTCTAATGTCCATTCCTTGTGTTCTTTAGCCCAAGCAAGTCTCTTCTGCTTGTTGCCTGTCCTTAGCAGTAGTTTCCTAGCAGCTATTATACCATGAAGGCCTGCTGCACAAAGTCTCCTCTTAACAGTTGTTGTAGAGATGTGTCTGCTGCTAGAACTCTGTGTGGCATTGACCTGGTCGCGATTTCTGAGGCTAGTGACTCAGATAAAATTATCCTCATAAGCAGAGGTGACTCTTGGTCTTCCTTTCCTGTGGCGGTCCTCATGTGAGCCTTTGTAGCGCTTGATGGTTTTTGCCACTGCATTTGGGGACAAAGTTTGCCCAATTTTTCGGACTGACTGATCTTCATTTCTTAATGTAATGATGGCCACTCATTTTTCTTTAATTAGCTGCTTTTTTCTTGCCATAATACAAATTCTAACAGTGTATTTAGTAGGACTATCAGCTGTGTATCCACCAGACTTCTGCACAACACAACTGATGGTCCCAACCCCATTTATAAGGCAAGAAATCCCACTTAGTAAACCTGACAGGGCACACCTATGAATTGAAAACCATTTCCGGTGACTACCTCTTGAAGCTGATCAAGAGAATGCCAAGAGTGTGCAAAGCAGTCATCAAAGTAAAAGGTGGCTACTTTGAAGAACCTAGAATATAAGACATAATTTCAGTTGTTTCACACTTTTTTTGTTAAGTATATAATTCCACGTGTGTTAATTCATAGTTTTGATGCCTTCAGTGTGAATGTGCAAATTTCATAGTCATGAAAATACAGAAAAATTTTTAAATGAGAAGGTGTGTCCAAACTTTTGGTCTGCACTGTATAAGAAACATTTAGATTTCTGTGGAATAAGACTCCGGATTGCAGATATTAAGGTATAATATTATTCAGTTTCCTATAACCTGCATGCCCATATAGGCGGCTTAGGAGGAACGATCCTACTGACAGATTCCCTTTAGTATAAGTTATGCATATATCAGGCTATGTGCACCGATTCTGTAAACTTCTATTATGTGTAGGCAGTTAATGTGCTGCTACATAATGCATCTATATAAAATCCTGATTTGGAGGTATTCTCCTCTAGAAGCCTTGAAGAATATCCTCACGGTAAAACATTACAATTTATCATTTTTAATAGTGAAATTGGAGGCATATAGATGTACAGTTTGTGCCCATAGACGTGGGTGGTATATTATACATTTGTATAATTCAGAATGCAAGTAGCTGTAATGAGCAAGAGTCCGAACAGACATTTAAAAGCGTAAAATACAGGCAGCTTTATTCATAATGTGTACCAAAATACATAAAAAGATGAGCCTAAACATAAATTATACAGCATAAATCCAGAGAGAGGCAAATCTTTTCTGATTTTATGCCAATCAATAAAAAATTATAATAAAAAAAAACCTGTAACTGTATACAACGTAGTAGAACAATACAACAGAAGTTTACTAATTTACTGAGTAATAAATTCAATAAGAACATTGAATCAAATTACCAAGTCTCCGTTTGATGGATCTTTAATTTATTTTCTATTTTAGAGAACGGAATTGTTTGCACTCAAGATTTTTTATTTTTTTTTTGCAAACTATTGGCAACTACATTTACTGCCAATGTGCATTAGAGTGAATTTTGGCCTGGTACTCAACACCTAAAATTCAATTTACAAAAGCAAACCAAAGTTGCACATATTCCTTCATGTTCTCCCAGGTGAGCTGCTTTCTTCAAGCTAATACTTCTAAAGCAAGCTAACTTTAGCTAATTATCTGCTAGTTTATTCTCCCTTGCTAAATTTTGGCAGGTTGCTTCTGCAAATTATGAAAAATAAATGTGAAATATGCAGATGTCTTTGGTTTGAAGCAGATGTTTGGTCCTTTCTGCCAGAATCTAATCAGCTGTATCCCAAGAGTTCCCTCTCCAATATTGTCCATGAGTTGTTTAAAAAACATGAAGGGGATAGGGACTCTACACATTGAACAGCGATACTCCAATGTGCACTGTGAGCTTCAAAGGCTTCAAGCAATAAAACACAAAAAAAGGAAAAAAAAAAGAGAATTTAAACGATAATATAAAATGAAATGATAACGAAGTATAAATATATAAAAATCCAATAACAACAGAAGAATTGCAATAGGAATGGTAGAAATATATTTTTGCCAAACTAAGTTGCAATTCAAATCCAAGACTGTAATGTTTATAATGTCATTGCCATTGCCAAGTAACAATAAAAGGTAAAACTTTCATGGCTGCCTTGTGTCCTAATGAGAAAAGCAAAAAATCAGCTGGTGGGCATTAACACCCAAATTCACTATGGGCTTTACAGTTCAGAGTTTGTTTGGATTCATTCATATTTTTAGTTGAGGTTTTGTTGAACTTTGTCACATACATGCGCTATCCAAGATTTCAGTACTTCACAATTTCTGACCAAGCAATCGTGGGCTTAAATTCAAGTCTTCCCAGATATACCGCTCTCTCTTGCATGCCTTTATAGTTTTTATGTTGCTGACCTACATCTTTGTGTGGGCAGACATGTTGAGAGATGAGATTCATAACTAATTGTGTTTTGCTTTGCAAATAACACTTTGCAGCATTACTCTGGCAGAGTCACATAGTCGATGATCCAGGAGTGACATAAAATATTCTGGGAATACCCATACCACACAGGAGCCAATGCCAGCCAGCAACAAATACAACGCATTCACATTCCTAAGTCTGCCTTTAATTTCATCATTTCCATGCGGCTCGTGTGTATCTTTTACATGACTTCCTGTATTTGGCCATTTGCGTAATAATAATAGTGAAGCACATCCAAAATGTACCATTTAGACTTTGCATTTTACCATCAAGGCAATCTATTTTCTATTTGTACTTTTGTTAACTTATTGTTTTTTTATGTTGAATAGTGTCGCTATTTTTGTTTGCATTTCTGTTTTTTAGCTTTGATGCATATTTTTTTCCCCAATTTTTGCACGTAGAACAGACACATGCATTTTTGGTACTATCAAGATAATGGCGGAGAAGACCATGGTGAACCTATCCAGACTTCTGCAAGATTGATCTTCCATCAAGTCGCCATGGATTAAGATCGAGCCGATGTCCGTTAAAATAAAAAATGTGCCTAAATCTCATTCCCGTTATCTTTTTCCCATCCCTTGGTTGAACTGGACATGTGTTTTTTTCAATCATACTATTTAACTATACCCCATGTGCTAACATGAAACATCAGCGATAGGCCTAATGTCATATTAGGCCTAATTTCATGCAGGCTTCCCCATGATGTCCTACTATGACATCTAGCGGATTATCATATCCTGTAAAAAGATGGACAGTACCCGGGCCATCACAGATCAGTGGTCCCCAATGGAGCACAATTTGTACGGAAGAGTCGTTTTCCATCTCCACAATCATTGAGTAAGTCTCTCTGTCTCACTTCTGCCAATTCTTCATAATAAAAAAAAAATGGGATAAAAAGTTGGATTAAAGGTATGTACTTTTGTGGTTTCTTGATGAAGGAGTCAGAGTACTCCGAAACACATTGAATAAAGCCACTTTTTCATCTGAATATCCATTTGGACTTCTATCTTTCAAGCAGCACGGCGTTAATCCACCTTTTTATCCCTTTTTTTTTACTCTGGCTGGTCATGAGGAGACCGGTGGATATGCAGCAGCTAATATTTCTATGAGCCTGTGTTTGGGCTCTATCTGATTAGAGGTATCTCTTAATACCCAGATAAGACACTATTGAGCTTTTACTTTCCGTCCAGCTTTTTATTAATTCTTCATACTATGTTTTTTCAAAATTCTAGAGCATTTCAGAGAAAGATATACATGGTTACAATTGTGCAGCCAGGTTCTGATTCATGCTGCCTGTGTTTTGGGCAGCATGAATCGGCTGAAAGGTTCCATTTAATGTATATGCAGCAATATGTTTGCCTGAGTGCAATATTTTACATTTATCAATTTTTTTTCATCTCGCTGCACTTAATGGGAACCTGTCACCAGAAATAACGCTGTTATCATACGGATATGGAGTTAATCTGTAGGTTAACAGCGTTATGATGCTCTCCTGCATGCAGCCGAATGCAACAGGGAGAATATTATCTTTATCCCCCCTGCCAGCATTGGGTATTCCGCTATGGAGAGTGGCACCGGAGCTGGTTCAGTCATCGTTCTGAGTATACTCAGAGCATGACTGAACCAGCGCCACCCCCGCCCAATGACTGAATACTGAATGCTGCTGAGGGGGATAAAGATCATTTTCTCCCTGCTGCATTTGGTTGGGTTCAGACACTGGACAGCATAATAACACTGTTAACCTGCAGATTATCTCCATATCTGAAGGTTGGCAGCGTTATTCCTGGTGACAGGTTCACTTTAAGCCTCCCAGAACCTCCCATAAAGATTGTGTGGAATCGGGGTGACAAATGATCAGGCTGACCTCTGACACCCACACCCACATTTAGAGTGTGAGACAGGGTTTAGTCTAGAAAAAAGGGGTGGGGTAAATTCATTAAAGGGAACCTATCACTAGGTTTTCCCAAAATAAAGTACGCCCACCACCTCTCAGGCTTCTTTTACAGCATTCTATTAAGCTGTATGTACATCCCCAATCCCCTCTGCATTGCACAAAAAGATCTTTTATTATATCATCAGATGTCATGGTCCATGTTATGGTCTGGTGATTAAGGAGCGACATGAGACTAGCTCTGAGCAGGTGGGAACTATACTGACCGCAGTCCCTAAGCTCGACACAACACTAGAAATAGCCGTGGAATGCTCCTAACACTCCCTAAGCATCTCGTCACAGCCTAAGAGCTAACTACCCCTAAAGATAGAAGCAGGAAAACTATCTTGCCTCAGAGAAAATCCCCAAAGGATAGATAGCCCCCCACATGTAATGACTGTGAGAGGAGAAGGAAATGACATACGTAGTATGAAACAAGATTTAGCACAGGAGGCCAATTCTAGCTAGATAGGAATAGTACAGGAAAGAGCACTGTGCGGTCAGTAATAAAACCTAGAAAAAGTCCACCGCAGAGAAATGCAAAAAAACTCCACACCTAACTAAAGGTGTGGAGGGCAAACTCTGCTGCCCAAAGCTTCCAGCTTAGCTGAATAGATCCATACTGATAAGCTGGACAAATGAGCAAAAACAAAGACAGTACTGAACAACAAAAGTCCACAATAAGTGAACTGCAAAGGACAAGCAAGGACTTAGCTTTGCAGAACTGGTCAGAGTGTCAGGAAAATCCAAAGAGCAATGACTCCAGGCTGGAACAATTGACAACTGGCATTGAATGAGGGCTAAGGCCAGACTAATATAGCCGAGCCCGAAAGATGATCAGTGAAAAAATCCAAGGAGCAGCCATACCACTCAAAACCACAGGAGGGAGCCCAAGAGCAGAACTCACAAAAATACCACTTACAACCACCGGAGGGAGCCCAAGAGCGGAATTCACAACAGTACCCCCCCTTGAGGAGGGGTCACCGAACCCTCACCAGAGCCCCCAGGCCGATCAGGACGAGCCAAATGAAGAGCACAAACCAAATCGGCGGCATGAACATCGGAGGCAACAACCCAAGAATTATCCTCCTGGCCATAACCCTTCCACTTGACAAGATACTGAAGCTTCCTGTTGTGAATTCTGTGGCTGAATTCACTCCTGTGGTCACAAGTGGTACTGCAGCTTCTGAGCTTCCTCCCTCAGGTGTTCTGGTGAGCTCGTTAGCTGCTTCATTACTTAACTCCGCCTGATGCTGCTATTCTTGCTCCTTGTCAATGTTTCAGTGTTGGATCTGAGCTTCTCCTGATTGTTCCTGTGACCTGCTGCTCTGTATAGCTAAGTGCTTTTTGGTTTTTTTTTGTTGCTTTTTTTCTGTCCAGCTTGTCTTTTGTTTTGCTGGAAGCTCTGAGACGCAAAGGGTGTACCGCCGTGCCGTTAGTTCGGCACGGTGGTTTTTTTTTGCCCCCTTTGCGTGGTTTTGCTTTAGGGTTTTTTGTAGACTGCAAAGTTCGCTTTACTGTCCTCGCTCTGTCCTAGAATATCGGGCCCCACTTTGCTGAATCTATTTCATCCCTACGTTTTGTCTTTTCATCTTACTCACAGTCATTATATGTGGGGGGCTGCCTTTTCCTTTGGGGAATTTCTCTGGGGCAAGTCAGGCCTATTTTTCTATCTTCAGGCTAGCTAGTTTCTTAGGCTGTGCCGAGTTGCCTAGGTAGTTGTTAGGCGCAATCCACAGCCGCTTTTAGTTGTGTTTAGGATAGGATCAGGTGTGCAGTCTACAGAGTTTCCACGTCTCAGAGCTCGTTCTTGTATTTTTGGGTATTTGTCAGATCACTGTGTGCGCTCTGATCGCTAAGCACACTGTGTTTCTGGATTGCCTTCATAACACCTGTCATTAGCAAACATAACAGTACAAGGAGCCAGACTAATGATTCTCAATAGAGGGAAAGAAAAAGTTCTGACATCATTTTTTTTTTCTGCTCTGTGTTCACTTTTTTTTTTTCCCCCTAGACATTTGGGTGATTCTGGACACAGGTGTGGACATGGATATTCAGGGTCTGTGCTCTTCAATGGATAATCTCGTTATAAATGTACAAAAAATTCAAGATACTATTGATCAGAAATCTATGTTAGAACCAAGAATTCCTATTCCTGATTTGTTTTTTGGAGATAGAACTAAGTTTCTAAGTTTCAAAAATAATTGTAAGCTATTTCTGGCCTTGAAACCTCATTCTTCTGGTAATCCTATTCAACAGGTTTTGATTATTATTTCTTTTTTGCGCGGCGACCCTCAAGACTGGGCATTTTCTCTTGCGCCAGGAGACCCTGCATTGAGTAGTGTCGATGCGTTTTTCCTGGCGCTCGGATTGCTGTACGATGAGCCTAATTCAGTGGATCAGGCTGAGAAAAATTTGCTGGCTTTGTGCCAGGGTCAGGATGATATAGAAGTATATTGTCAGAAATTTAGGAAATGGTCAGTACTCACTCAGTGGAATGAATCTGCGCTGGCAGCTTTGTTCAGAAAGGGTCTCTCTGAGGCTCTTAAGGATGTCATGGTGGGATTTCCTATGCCTGCTGGTTTGAATGAGTCTTTGTCTTTGGCCATTCAGATCGGTCGACGCTTGCGCGAGCGTAAATCTGTGCACCATTTGGCGGTACTGCCTGAGGTTAAACCTGAGCCTATGCAGTGCGATAGGACTATGACTAGAGTTGAACGGCAGGAATACAGACGTCTGAATGGTCTGTGTTTCTACTGTGGTGATTCCACTCATGCTATTTCTGATTGTCCTAAGCGCACTAAGCGGTCCGCTAGGTCTGCCGTCATTGGTACTGTACAGTCCAAATTCCTTCTGTCCATTACCTTGATATGCTCTTTGTCGTCATTTTCTGTCATGGCGTTTGTGGATTCGGGCGCTGCCCTGAATCTGATGGATTTGGATTATGCTAAACGTTGTGGGTTTTTCTTGGAGCCTTTGCAGTGTCCTATTCCATTGAGAGGAATTGATGCTACACCTTTGGCCAAGAATAAACCTCAATACTGGGCCCAGCTGACCATGTGCATGGCTCCTGCACATCAGGAAGTTATTCGCTTTCTGGTGTTGCATAATCTGCATGATGTGGTCGTGTTGGGGTTGCCATGGCTACAAACCCATAATCCAGTATTGGATTGGAATTCCATGTCGGTATCCAGCTGGGGTTGTCAGGGGGTACATGGTGATGTTCCATTTTTGTCGATTTCGTCATCCACCCCTTCTGAGGTCCCAGAGTTCTTGTCTGATTATCAGGATGTATTTGAAGAGCCCAAGTCCGATGCTCTACCTCCGCATAGGGATTGTGATTGTGCTATCAATTTGATTCCTGGTAGTAAATTCCCTAAAGGTCGATTATTTAATTTATCCGTGCCCGAACACGCCGCTATGCGCAGTTATGTGAAGGAATCCCTGGAGAAGGGACATATTCGCCCATCGTCATCACCACTGGGAGCAGGGTTCTTCTTTGTAGCCAAGAAGGATGGTTCGCTGAGACCGTGTATTGATTACCGCCTTCTTAATAAGATCACTGTTAAATTTCAGTATCCCTTGCCATTGTTATCTGACTTGTTTGCTCGGATTAAGGGGGCTAGTTGGTTCACTAAGATAGATCTTCGTGGTGCGTATAATCTGGTGAGAATCAGGCAAGGAGATGAATGGAAAACTGCATTCAATACGCCCGAGGGTCATTTTGAGTATCTAGTGATGCCGTTCGGACTTGCCAATGCTCCATCTGTGTTTCAGTCTTTTATGCATGACATCTTCCGTGAGTATCTGGATAAATTCCTGATTGTTTACTTGGATGACATTTTGATCTTCTCAGATGATTGGGAGTCTCATGTGAAGCAGGTCAGAATGGTTTTTCAGGTCCTGCGTGCTAACTCTTTGTTTGTGAAGGGATCAAAGTGTCTCTTCGGTGTGCAGAAAATTTCATTTTTGGGGTTCATCTTTACCCCTTCTACTATCGAGATGGATCCAGTTAAGGTCCAAGCCATTGAGGATTGGATTCAGCCGACATCTCTGAAAAGTCTGCAAAAGTTCCTGGGCTTTGCTAATTTTTATCGTCGCTTCATCTGTAATTTTTCTAGCATTGCCAAACCATTGACCGATTTGACCAAGAAGGGTGCTGATTTGGTTAATTGGTCTTCTGCTGCTGTGGAAGCTTTTCAGGAGTTGAAGCGTCGTTTTTGTTCTGCCCCTGTGTTGTGTCAGCCAGATGTTTCTCTTCCGTTCCAGGTCGAGGTTGATGCTTCTGAGATTGGAGCAGGGGCGGTTTTGTCACAGAGAGGTTCTGATTGCTCAGTGATGAAGCCATGTGCTTTCTTTTCCAGGAAGTTTTCGCCCGCTGAGCGTAATTATGATGTGGGCAATCGAGAGTTGCTGGCCATGAAGTGGGCATTCGAGGAGTGGCGTCATTGGCTTGAAGGAGCTAAGCATCGCGTGGTGGTATTGACTGATCATAAGAACTTGACTTATCTCGAGTCTGCCAAGCGCTTGAATCCTAGACAGGCCCGTTGGTCGTTATTTTTTGCCCGCTTCGATTTTGTGATTTCGTACCTTCCGGGCTCTAAAAATGTGAAGGCGGATGCTCTGTCTAGGAGTTTTGTGCCCGACTCTCCGGGTTTGTCTGAGCCAGCGGGTATCCTCAAGGAAGGAGTCATTGTGTCTGCCATCTCCCCTGATTTGCGGCGGGTGCTGCAAAAATTTCAGGCGAATAAACCTGATCGTTGTCCAGCAGAGAAACTGTTCGTCCCTGATAGGTGGACTAATAAACTTATCTCTGAACTTCATTGTTCGGTGTTGGCTGGTCATCCTGGAATCTTTGGTACCAGAGAGTTAGTGGCTAGATCCTTCTGGTGGCCATCTCTGTCACGGGATGTACGTACTTTTGTGCAGTCCTGTGGGATTTGTGCTAGGGCTAAGCCCTGCTGTTCTCGTGCCAGTGGGTTGCTTTTGCCCTTGCCGGTCCCAAAGAGGCCTTGGACACATATTTCGATGGATTTCATTTCTGACCTTCCCGTTTCTCAAAAGATGTCAGTCATTTGGGTGGTCTGTGATCGCTTTTCTAAAATGGTCCATCTGGTGCCCTTGGCTAAATTGCCTTCCTCCTCTGATTTGGTACCTTTGTTCTTTCAGCATGTGGTTCGGTTGCATGGCATTCCTGAGAATATTGTTTCTGACAGAGGTTCCCAGTTTGTTTCAAGGTTTTGGCGAGCCTTTTGTGGTAGGATGGGCATTGACCTATCCTTTTCCTCGGCTTTCCATCCTCAGACTAATGGCCAGACCGAACGAACCAATCAGACCTTGGAAACATATCTGAGATGTTTTGTTTCTGCAGACCAGGATGATTGGGTGTCCTTTTTGCCGTTGGCTGAGTTCGCCCTTAATAATCGGGCCAGCTCGGCTACCTTGGTTTCTCCATTTTTTTGCAATTCTGGGTTCCATCCTCGTTTCTCTTCAGGACAGGTTGAGTCTTCGGACTGTCCTGGTGTGGATTCTGTGGTGGATAGGTTGCAGCAGATCTGGACTCAGGTAGTGGACAATTTGATCTTGTCCCAGGAGAAAGCTCAACTTTTCGCTAATCGCAGACGCCGTGTGGGTCCCCGACTTCGTGTTGGGGATCTGGTTTGGTTATCTTCTCGTCATATTCCTATGAAGGTTTCCTCTCCTAAATTTAAACCTCGTTTTATTGGTCCGTATAGGATTTCTGAGGTTCTCAATCCTGTGTCTTTTCGTTTGACCCTCCCAGACTCCTTTTCCATACATAATGTATTCCATAGGTCGTTGTTGCGGAGATACGTGGCACCTATGGTTCCATCTGTTGAGCCTCCTGCCCCGGTTTTGGTGGAGGGGGAATTGGAGTATATTGTGGAGAAGATTTTGGATTCTCGTGTTTCTAGACGGAAACTCCAGTATCTGGTTAAATGGAAGGGTTATGCTCAGGAAGATAATTCCTGGGTTTTGGCCTCTGATGTTCATGCTTCCGATCTTGTTCGTGCCTTTCATGCGGCTCATCCTGGTCGGCCTGGGGGCTCTGGTGAGGGTTCGGTGACCCCTCCTCAAGGGGGGGGTACTGTTGTGAATTCTGTGGCTGAATTCACTCCTGTGGTCATAAGTGGTACTGCAGCTTCTGAGCTTCCTCCCTCAGGTGTTCTGGTGAGCTCGTTAGCTGCTTCATTACTTAACTCCGCCTGATGCTGCTATTCTTGCTCCTTGTCAATGTTTCAGTGTTGGATCTGAGCTTCTCCTGATTGTTCCTGTGACCTGCTGCTCTGTATAGCTAAGTGCTTTTTGTTTTTTTTTTGTTGCTTTTTTTCTGTCCAGCTTGTCTTTTGTTTTGCTGGAAGCTCTGAGACGCAAAGGGTGTACCGCCGTGCCGTTAGTTCGGCACGGTGGGTTTTTTTTGCCCCCTTTGCGTGGTTTTGCTTTAGGGTTTTTTGTAGACTGCAAAGTTCGCTTTACTGTCCTCGCTCTGTCCTAGAATATCGGGCCCCACTTTGCTGAATCTGTTTCATCCCTACGTTTTGTTTTTTCATCTTACTCACAGTCATTATATGTGGGGGGCTGCCTTTTCCTTTGGGGAATTTCTCTGGGGCAAGTCAGGCCTATTTTTCTATCTTCAGGCTAGCTAGTTTCTTAGGCTGTGCCGAGTTGCCTAGGTAGTTGTTAGGCGCAATCCACAGCCGCTTTTAGTTGTGTTTAGGATAGGATCAGGTGTGCAGTCTACAGAGTTTCCACGTCTCAGAGCTCGTTCTTGTATTTTTGGGTATTTGTCAGATCACTGTGTGCGCTCTGATCGCTAAGCACACTGTGTTTCTGGATTGCCTTCATAACACCTGTCATTAGCAAACATAACAGCTTCCGCCTTGAAAAACGAGAATCCAAAATTTTCTCAACCACATATTCCAACTCCCCCTCAACCAACACCGGGGCAGGAGGATCAACAGATGGAACAACGGGCACCACATATCTCCGCAACAAAGATCTATGGAAAACATTGTGGATGGCAAAAGAGGCTGGAAGGGCCAAACGAAAAGACACAGGATTGATAATCTCAGAAATCTTATAAGTACCAATAAACCGAGGCTTGAATTTAGGGGAAGAAACCTTCATAGGGACATGACGAGAGGACAACCAGACCAAATCTCCCACACGAAGCCGAGGACCAACACACCGACGGCGGTTAGCAAAACACTGAGCCCTTTCCTGGGACAACGTTAAATTGTCCACCACATGAGCCCAAATCCGCCGCAACCTGTCCACCACAGAATCCACCCCAGGACAATCAGAAGGCTCAACCTGCCCTGAAGAAAAACGAGGATGGAAACCAAAATTACAAAAGAAAGGCGAAACCAAAGTAGCCGAACTGGCCCGATTATTAAGGGCAAACTCGGCCAACGGCAAAAAAGTCACCCAATCATCCTGATCAGCAGACACAAAGCATCTCAAATAGGTTTCCAAGGTTTGATTAGTTAGCTCAGTTTGGCCATTTGTCTGAGGATGGAACGCCGAAGAAAAAGACAAATCAATACCCATCCTAGCACAAAAGGCCCGCCAAAACCTGGAAACAAACTGGGAACCTCTATCAGACACAATATTCTCCGGAATGCCATGCAAATGAACCACATGTTGAAAAAACAATGGAACCAAATCAGAGGAGGAAGGCAATTTAGGCAAAGGTACCAAATGGACCATTTTTGAGAACCGGTCACAAACCACACAGATAACAGACATTCTCTGGGACACAGGAAGATCCGAAATAAAATCCATGGAAATATGCGTCCAAGGCCTCTCCGGAATGGGCAAAGGCAAAAGCAACCCACCAACAAGGCTTAGCCCGGGCACAGGTCCCACAGGACTGCACAAAAGAATGCACATCCCGCGACAAGGAAGGCCACCAAGAGGACCTAGCAACCAAATCTCTGGTACCAAAAATCCCAGGATGACCGGCCAACACAGAACAATGGACCTCAGAAATTACCTTACTTGTCCATCTATCAGGAACAAACAGCTTCCCTACAGGACAGCGGTCAGGCTTATCAGCCTGAAATTCCTGAAGCGCCCGCCGCAAATCAGGGGAGATGGCAGATAGAATCACCCCTTCCCTAAGAATGCCAACCGGCTCAAGGACTCCAGGGGAATCAGGCAAAAAACTCCTAGAGAGGGCATCCGCCTTAACATTCTTAGATCCCGGAAGATATGAGACCACAAAATCAAAATGGGAGAAAAACAGGGACCACCGAGCCTGTCAAGGTAAATCAGATTCTTATGATCGGTCAGGACCACAACACAGTGTTTAGCTCCCTCAAGCCAATGTCGCCACTCCTCAAATGCCCACTTCATAGCCAACAACTCCCGATTGCCGACATCATAATTGTGTTCTGCAGGCGAAAACTTTCGGGAAAAGAAGGCACATGGCTTCATCAAGGAACCATCAGAATTCCTCTGTGACAAAACGGCCCCTGCCCCAATCTCAGAAGCGTCAACCTCAACCTGAAAAGGAAGAGAAACATCCGGCTGACGCAAGACAGGGGCAGAAGTAAATCGGCGTTTAAGTTTCCGAAAGGCCTCAACAGCCTCAGAGGACCAATTAGTAACATCAGCGCCTTTCTTCATCAAATCGGTCAGGGGTTTAACCACACTAGAGAAGTTGGCAATGAAACGGCGATAGAAATTAGCAAAGCCCAAAAATTTCTGAAGGCTCTTCACAGATGTGGGTTGAATCCAGTCATGAATGGCTTGGACCTTAACAGGATCCATTTCTATAGACGAAGGAGAAAAAATAAACCCCAAAAAAGAGACCTTCTGAGCTCCGAATAGGCACTTAGACCCCTTCACAAATAGAGCATTATCACGAAGGATCTGGAATACCATCCTAACCTGCTTCACATGAGACTCCCAATCATTGGAAAAAATCAAAATATCATCCAAATACACAATCAAGAATTTGTCAAGATAATTGCAAAAAATATCATGCATAAAGGACTGAAATACAGAAGGAGCATTAGAAAGCCCGAAAGGCATCACCAGGTATTCAAAATGGCCTTCGGGCGTATTAAATGCAGTTTTCCATTCGTCACCCTGTTTAATACGAACAAGATTATATGCCCCTCGAAGGTCAATCTTGGTAAACCAACTTGCCCCCTTAATCCTAGCAAACAAATCAGAGAGCAAAGGTAAAGGGTATTGGAATTTGACCGTGATCTTATTAAGAAGGCGATAATCAATACAGGGTCTTAAGGAGCCATCCTTCTTGGCAACAAAAAAAAATCCCGCTCCCAATGGTGACGAAGATGGCCGAATATGCCCCTTCTCTAAAGACTCCTTAACATAGCTCCGCATGGCGGCATGCTCTGGCACAGACAGATTGAAAAGTCGGCCCTTAGGGAACTTACAGCCAGGAATCAAGTCAACAGCCAGGAATCAAGTCAATAGCACAATCACAGTCCCTATGTGGAGGAAAAGAACTGGACTTGGGCTCATCGAATACATCCTGGAAATCTGACAAAAATTCAGGAACATCAGAAGAGGGGGAAGATGAAATTGACATTAAAGGAACGTCACTATGTACCCCATGACACCCCCAACTAGTCACAGACATTGATTTCCAATCCAGCACTGGATTGTGTACTTGTAACCATGGAAAACCCAGTACAACAACATCATGTAAATTATGCAACACCAGAAAACGGCAATCTTCCTGATGTGCAGGAGCCATGCACATAGTCAGCTGAGTCCAATACTGAGGTTTATTCTTGGCCAATGGTGTAGCATCAATACCCCTCAAGGGTATGGGACTCTGCAAAGGCTGCAAAGAAAAACCACAGCGCCTAGCGAATTCTAAGTCCATTAAGTTCAGAGCAGCGCCTGAATCCACAAAAAGATGACAATGAGCAAATCAGGGTCACAGACAGGAGAAACTTAGGCTGCACAGTACTAATGGTAACAGATCTAGCGACCCTCTTAATACGCTTAGGGCAATCAGAAATAGCATGAGCAGAATCGCCACAGTAAAAACATAGCCCATTCTGACGTCTTTATCCCCTCTGTTCCGCTCTAGTCAAAATCCTATCACATTGCATGGAGTCAGGACTCTGCAAAGAGGACACTGCCATATAGTGCACCGCTTTGCGTTCGCGCAGGCGCCGATCAATCTGAATGGCCAGAGACATAGATTCGCTCAAACCAACAGGCGTGGGAAACCCCACCATAACATCTTTAAGGGCTTCAGAAAGACCCTTTCTGAAAATGGCTGCCAGAGCGTCCTCATTCCATGTAGTGAGCACAGACCATTTTCTAAATTTCTGGCAGTATAATTCTGCCGCTTCCTGACCCTGACACAGGGCCAACAGTGTTTTCTCAGCATGCTCTACAGAGTTAGGTTCGTCATACAATAATCCGAGCGATTGAAAAAATGCATCTACATTAAGCAATGCCGGATTCCCTAACTCAAGAGAGAATGCCCAGTCCTGAGGATCGCCACGCAGCAGAGAAATAACTATCTTTACTTGCTGAATGGGATCACCAGAGGAACGGGGTTTCAGAGCAAAAAACAATTTGCAGTTATTTTTAAAGTTCAAAAACTTAGATCTATCCCCGTAAAACAAATCCGGAGTAGGAATTCTAGGCTCTAAGGCCGAAGTCTGAGCAACATAATCTTGAATACTCTGTACTCTTGCAGCAAGCTGATCCACACGAGAAAATAACCCCTGAACATCCATGCCTGTATCCAAATCCAGAATCACCGAGAGATTAAGAGGAAGAAAAAAAGACAGAACAAACCAAAGAAAAAAAATGGCTCAGAACTCCTTTTCTTTTCCTTCTTTTGAGATGCATTCAGCTCATTTTTGGCCAGTTGTACTGTTATGGTCTGGTGATTAAGGAGCGACATGAGACTAGCTCTGAGCAGGTGGGAACTATACTGACCGCAGTCCCTAAGCTCGACACAACACTAGAAATAGCCGTGGAATGCTCCTAACACTCCCTAGGCATCTCATCACAGCCTAAGAGCTAACTACCCCTAAAGATAGAAGCAGGAAAACTATCTTGCCTCAGAGAAAATCCCCAAAGGATAGATAGCCCCCCACATGTAATGACTGTGAGAGGAGAAGGAAATGACATACGTAGTATGAAACAAGATTTAGCACAGGAGGCCACTTCTAGCTAGATAGGAATAGTACAGGAAAGAGCACTGTGTGGTCAGTAATAAAACCTAGAAAAGTCCACCGCAGAGAAATGCAAAAAAAACTCCACACCTAACTAAAGGTGTGGAGGGCAAACTCTGCTGCCCAGAGCTTCCAGCTTAGCTGAATAGATCCATACTGATAAGCTGGACAAATGAGCAAAAACAAAGACAGTACTGAACAACAAAAGTCCACAATAAGTGAACTGCAAAGGACAAGCAAGGACTTAGCTTTGCAGAACTGGTCAGAGTGTCAGGAAAATCCAAAGAGCAATGACTCCAGGCTGGAACAATTGACAACTTGCATTGAATGAGGGCTAAGGCCAGACTAATATAGCCGAGCCCGAAAGACGATCAGTGAAAACAGCTGCAGAAGCTAAATCCAAGGAGCAGCCATACCACTCAAAACCACAGGAGGGAACCCAAGAGCAGAACTCACAAAAATACCACTTACAACCACCGGAGGGAGCCCAAGAGCGGAATTCACAACAGGTCCAGTCCATTTGACGTTTCTGATAATGAACCAAAGCCTACTCTCTTTTTATGATTCGTGTGGATGACGGATGCTACATCATCAACAGTGTCCCCCATCGTGCTCCTGCAGAGGCACACTTCTTACTGCCCTCCAGATCAATGTACTGTAATGCTCATGCGCCGGTGAAAGCCAAAGAGCACAACCAATAACCAGGAAGTAAAACCTGCGCATGCGCACTACAGTTCTTTGCTCTGCCCTCAGCAGGACAGTAAGAAGTGCACCTATGCAGGAGCGTGATGGGGGACGCTGTACATGACGTAAGATGCACCATCTACATGAAGCAGGGAAGGAGGACACGGATCGTAAGAAGAGAGTAGGCGCCAGTTGAAGATCCGAGGTGCCCATCGGGCTGCATGCACTGTATATGAGAATAATACAAGGTCTTTTTTGTGCTATGCAGAGCAGATTGTTGACTTACAACTTAAAGTATAATTGGATGATATTTACTATGAAGAGTAAAGCTATTTCAGCATTGTGGTTACCTATACTACTGAAGAAAATAAGTTGGAAGGAAAAAAAGACTAAATTAGTGTTTGCGTGATATATTTGCTTTGGTTATATCCATGTATAAGGAGAAATTGTTTCTCATATCTGTGATACGATACCTGCTGCTATGTTTAGTACAGAATGGCTATGGATACAGTCTTTGCAATATTAATTTATAATTGATGATGCTCATTAAGAGACACTTTAAACAGAGCAATTATCATTTATCTTGATATATTATTTACTAGCTCTGGCTGTCATGGTTAGGGACCAGTGATGAGTGCAGAGGGAATACTGCTCGCTTTCAGAATATGCTGGTCAGAAGATTTTCCTGCTTAGAAGGTGGTTAAGACAACTAAAGACTTCCAAGTTTTGACATCTAGGAAAACCACATGGTTCCTAATCAAAACACAGGGGGGACCTTCTAAAGACAAGCCTAGAAGGGTATTTAATGAACATGGATGGCAATTTTAATGAAAACCACAGTCTATGAATTATTTATTCATTAGTGTTTTTCAATAAAAACATCATTTTGTGCATATACAGTATTTCAGTATTCAGCCTCATTTCTTTCATTTCTTTATTATTGTAGCTTTAGATGCTGCTGTGACCTCGTTCTGACAGTAAAAGTTTTTAAAGAGTCGTTAGGATGATAATATGTAAATGTAATCTTGTTGGGCATTGTGGTGGCTCAATGAGAAAGCCAAATATTTTTCTGATGAACCCAACAAACGGCTCTGGGGGATGGGAAAAAGCTGAAATGGCTGGGAAAGAGCTATATGGAGAAGATGACTGCATGCCTTTCTGGCTCACATATGGTATCTGGGAATAATATTGTCAGAGTATTGAGCCGGTTTGACAGATATTTAAAAAGACCTACTAAACTAAACCAACATTTTTTTTTTAATGGGAAAAATGCTGATAAACATTTTTCCTTCATAATTACATGTATATAATGCAAAATAAAAAATAAATAAATAAAAAGATTATACCTCCACTTTAGCGTATGTTCACACGGAGCAATTTGGCTTTAGTTTTTCCTTTAACATTTCTGAGGGCTCTCACTCCTACATTTGGGAGGACCCTCCCTCATGCCAAATAGTTAGCAAGATCATGGAATACATATTCCCTATCCCTTTACAATGCCATTTCAAATATGCCCATTTGAATTTTGGGCTTTGCCCACCATGTCCACCGCCATGTCATTATGCGGCCCACGCTGACAATTTGCAGAGTGCCAGCAGATGCCTTGAAACCTGAGTTTGTTAAGGGCCCTCAGGTGGCCCTGTATCATATATTTGGGAGAGCTCTTACTCCTACATTCTGGAGGTTCCTCCCTCATGCCAAATAGTTAGCAAGATAGTGGAATACATATTCCCCATCCCTTTACAATGCCATTTCAAACATGCCCATTGAAATTGTGGGGTTTGCGGGCCACCACCACCATGTCCACCGCCATGTCATTATGCGGTCCTCACTTCAAATTTTCAGAGGGCCACCAGGTGCTATGAAACCTGCATTTTGTATGCTCCACAGTTCATTTCTGCCATAGGATTCCAATGGAACAACTGTCATAACGGGTGAAGTTGCTGTAAGGTGAATATAATACAGGAGTTTGGGGTGCTGTATGAATAATGTCAGTAAATTGGATTCTGGGGAGGCTGCTGGCTTGTATTTTTAGGCTGGGAAGGGCCTAATAACCCGGACTTTCCCAGATGGATAATATAATCCTGCAGCGGTCTGCAGTGCTTAACCTTTGCTGGTTATAAAAAAAATAGGTTTTACCCCACGTCATTTTTATTATTATTTATTTAACAGGTTAAATAAGGCTAAACATCCTTTAGTGCCACATGAAAGGCACTAAAGGGTGCAAGTTTATTATGTGGAGGGCTTGTGAAATTATATGTCTACAGAACTTTTAGTCTATTTATCTATTCTAGCTCTCCATCTGTCAATCTCTAATATATGTAATATCTTTCTATCATCTATGATATAAAGATATTAGAGAACTAGCTTTAAATTACATAGAGAATTAAAGTATGTAAAAGATTATGTAAAAATGCATTGCATACGGATTGCATGCGCATCTCATACAGATGTCATACTGAGGCTGGGCAAGAAAAATCACATTGTACTCACATGACACTTGTCCTACTTTCCAGGAGCAACATCAGACCTATTTTTTATATGCAAATGTGAGCTAACCCTAACAGTGGGAATTTTATAGGGTCAATATTTCCTACAACACCATGTGCTTGCCATTTACTCCCGTGGGGGCAGATAGACACCCACAAGTGCAGATTTGTTCGACTCCAGCAGAAGTAGCAGCAATCAGAAATTTGTGGGAGAAACCAGAGTTTACTTGCGACATATAGGATCTGTACAAATCATCAACGGCGAGGAAAATGCAAGACTTATCCTAAGATGACTGCTATACTAGGGAGTGACAGTTTGTTTAACCCCTTTACCCCCAAGGGTGGTTTGCACGTTAATGATCGGGCCAATTTTTACAATTCTGACCACTGTCCCTTTATGAGGTTCTAATTCTGGAATGCTTCAAAGAGATCCCAGTGATTTTGACACTGTTTTCTCGTGACATACATTTATATGAAAAAGTTTGGGCACCCCTATTAATCTTAAGCTTAATGTTTTATAAAAATTGTTTTTTTTGCAACAGCTATTTTAGTTTTATATATCTAATAACTGTCGGACACAGTAATGTTTCTGCCTTGAAACGAGGTTTATTGTACTAACAGAAAATGTGCAATCTGCATTCAAACAAAATTTGGTGCATAAGTATGGGCACCCCACCAGAAAAATGACATTAATATTTAGTAGATCGTCCTTTTGCAAAAATAACAGCCTCTAGTCGCTTCCTGTACCTTTTAATGAGTTCCTGGATCCTGGATGAAGGTGTTTTTGACCATTCCTCTTTACAAAACAATTCCAGATAAGTTAAGTTTGATGGTTGCCAAGCATGGACAGCCCTCTTCAAATGATCCCACAGATGTTCAATGATATTCAGGTCTGGGGACTGGGATGGCCATTCCAGAACAGTGTAATTGTTCCTCTGCATGAATGCCTGAGTAGATTTGGAGCGGTGTTTTGGATCATTGTCTTGCTGAAAGATCCATCCCCTGCGTAACTTCAACTTTGTCACTGATTCATGAACATTATTGTCAAGAATCTGCTGATACTGAGAGGAATCCATGCGTCCCTCAACTTTAACAAGATTCCCCGTGCCGGCATTGGCCACACAGCCCCAGAGCATGATGGAACCTCCACCAAATTTTACTGTGGGTAGCAAGTGTTTTTCTTGGAATGCTGTGTTTTTTGGCCGCCATGCATAACGCCTTTTTGTATGACCAACCAACTCAATCTTGGTTTCATCAGTCCACAGGACCTTCTTCCAAAAAGAAATTGGCTTCTCCAAATTTGCTTTTGCATACCTGAGCCAACTCTGTTTGTGGCGTGCTTGCAGAAACGGCTTCTTTCGCATCACTCTCCCATACAGCTTCTCCTTGTGCAAAGTGCATTGTATAGTTGACCGATGCAGAGTGACACCATCTGCAGCAAGTTGATGCTGCAGCTCTCTGGAGGTGGTCTGAGGATTGTCCTTGACTGATCTCACCATTCTTCTTCTCTGCCTTTCTGATGTTTTTCTTGGCCTGCCACTTCTGGCCTTAACAAGAACTATACCTGTGTTCTTCCATTTCCTTACTATGTTCCTCACAGTGGAAATTGACAGGTTAAATCTCTGAGACAGCTTTTTGTATCCTTCCCCTGAACAACTATGTTGAATAATCTTTGTTTTCAGATTATTAGACAGTTGTTTTGAGGAGCCCATGATGCCACTCTTCAGAGGAGATTCAAACAGGAGAACAACTTGCAAGTGGCCACTTTAAGTAGCTTTTCTCATGATTGCTTACAACTGGCTATGAAGTTCAAAGCTCAATGAGGTTAGAAAACCCAAAAAAGTGGTTTAGTAAGTCAGTAAAAAGTAGGTAGGAGTATTTAAAACAAGAAAATGATAAGGGTGCCCATACTTATGCACATGTCAAATTTTGTTTGAATGCAGATTGCACATTTTCTGTTAGTACAATAAACCTCATTTCAAGGCAGAAACATTACTGTGTCCAACAGTTATTAGATATATGAAACTGAAATAGCTATTGCAAAAAAAACAATTTTTTATAAAACATTAAGCTTAAGATTAATAGGGGTGCCCAAACTTTTTCATATAACTGTATCATACTTCATGCTAATGGTAAAATTCCTTTGATATTACCTGCGTTTATTTGTGAAAAAAACAGAAATTTGGCGAAAATTTTGAAAATTTCGCAATTTTCCAACTTTGAATTTTTATGCCCTTAAATCACAGAGATATGTCACACAAAATACTTAATAAGTAACATTTCCCACATGTCTACTTTACATCAGCACAATTTTGGAACCAACATTTTTTTGTTACAGAGTTATAAGGGTTAAAAGTTGACCAGCAATTTCTCATTTTTACAACACCATTTTTTTAGGGACTACATCACATTTAAAAGTCACTTTGAGGGGTCTCTATGATAGAAAATACCCAAGTGTGACACCATTCTAATAACTGCACCCCCCAAGGTGTTCAAAACCACATTCAATAAGCTTATTAACCCTTCAGATGTTTCACAGGAATTTTTCGAATGTTTACAAAAAAGAACATTTAACTTTTTTTGACAAAAAATTTACTTTAGCTCCAATTTGTTTTATTTTACCAATTTGTCCTGAGTACGCTGATACCCCATATGTGAGAGTAAACTAATGTTTGGGCGCATGGCAGAGCTTGGAAGTGAAGGAGCGTTGTTTGGAAAGCAGACTTAGATGAAATGGTCTGCAGGCGTCATATTGCGTTTGCAGAGCCCCTGATGTACCTAAACAGTAGAAACCCCCCACAAGTGACCCCATATTGGAAACTAGACCCCCCAAGGAACTTATCTAGATGTGTTGTGAGAACTTTGAACCTTCAAGTGTTTCACTACAGTTTATAATGCAGAGCCGTGAAAATAAAAAAATCATTTTTTTCCCACAAAAATGATTTTTTAGCACCCCAAATTTTTATTTTCCCAAAGGTAACCAGAGAAATTGGACCACAAAAGTTGTTGCCTAATTTGTCCTGAGTACACTGATACCCCATATGTTGGGGTAAACCCCTGTTTTGGCGCACGAGAGAGCTTGGAAGGGAAGGAGCACTGTTTTACTGTTTCAACGCAGAATTGGCTGGAATTGAGATCGGACGCCATGTCGCATATGGTGAGCCCCTGATGTGCCTAAACAGTGGAAACCTCCCAATTCTAACTGAAACCCTAACCCAAACACACCCCTAACCCTAATCCCAACCCTAACCATAACCCTAACCACACCTCTAACCCAAACATGCCCCTAACCCTAATCCCAACCCTAACCACACCCCTAACTCTAACACCCCCTAACCCTAATACCAACCATAGCCCTAACCACACCCCTAACCCTGACACACCCCTAATCCTAATCCCAACCCTAATCCCAACCGTAAATGTAATCCAAACCCTAACCCTAACTTTATGCTGATGACAACCAATTATACACTTCTCCTGTTATCACGCCGACCTTTTTAGTAAACACCAGTGATTGTCTTACCGCTGTCTCTAAAATCATGTCCTCCCTCTATCTAAAACTGAACCTGTCAAAAACTGAACTCCTCGTGTTTTCTCCCTCTATTAACCTACCTTTGCCCGACATTGCCATCTCCGTGTGCGGGTCCATCATTACTCCAAAGCAACATGCCCGCTGCCTTGGGGTCATACTTGATTCTGAGCTTTCATTCACCCCCCACATCCGATCACTGGCTTGCTCTTCTTATCTGCATCTCAAAAACATTTCAAGAATTCGCCCTTTTCTTACTTTCGACTCTGCAAAAACTCTTACTGTTTCACTTATTCATTCTCGTCTGGACAATTGTAGCTCTCTACTAATTGGCCTCCCTCTTACAAAACTTTCCCCGCTCCAATCTGTCCTGAATGCTGCAGCCAGGATCATATTCCTCACTAACCGTTACACCGATGCCTCTACCTTGTGCCAGTCATTACACTGGTTACCCATCCACTCAAGAATCCAGTACAAAACTACTACCCTCATCCACAAAGCACTCCATGGCTCAGCACCACCCTACATCTCCTCCCTGGTCTCAGTCTACCACCCTACCCGTGTCCTCCGCTCCGCTAATGACCTCAGGTTAGCTGTTATGGACCTGGTGGTTAGGAGCACCCGGAACGACCTGATGGTTAAACTAACACAGGACAAGCTCTGGGAAGTGGGAGCTCTGCTGACCGCAACCCCTAATCCTATCACACACACTAGAAATAGCCGTGGAGCGTACCTAACTCTGCCTAGACGCCTCTTCACAGCCTAAGAGCTAACTAGCCCTAGAGATAGAAAATAAAGCCTACCTTGCCTCAGAGAAATTCCCCAAAGGAAAAGGCAGCCCCCCACATATATTGACTGTGAGTTAAGATGAAAGTCACAAACACAGAAATGAAACAAGTTTCAGCAAAGGAGGCCAGACTAACTAAACAGACTGAGGATAGGAAATGAATCTTTGCGGTCAGCACAAAAAACTACAAAAGACCACGCAGAGTGTGCAAAAAGACCTCCGCACCGACTCACGGTGCGGAGGTGCCACTCTGTATCCCAGAGCTTCCAGCTAGCAAGGCAAAATCATGATAGCAAGCTGGACAAGAAAACAATGAACAAATAATTAACTAGCAGGGACTTAGCTTCTGCTGGAGTAGACAGGTAACCAGAAAGATCCAAGAGCGAACTGAACCAGTACAAGAACATTGACAGCTGGCATGGAGTAACGATCTGAGTGGAGTTAAATAGAGCAGCCAGCCAAAGAATAAACTAAGTCACCTGTGTAAGGAACCTCAGAAGCAGCAGCTCCACTCACAGCCACCAGAGGGAGTCCATGGACAGAACTCGCCGAAGTACCATTCATGACCACAGGAGGGAGTTCGATAACAGAATTCACAACAGTTAGCATCCTCAATAATCAGAACCTCTCATTCACATCTCCAAGACTTTACACGTGCTGCGCCGATTCTTTGGAATGCACTACCTAGGTTAATATGATTAATCCCCAATCCCCACAGTTTTAAGCGTGCCCTAAAAACTCATTTGTTCAGATTGGCCTACCACATCAACGCATTAACATAACTATCCCTGTGTGGCACATAAAAAAAAAAAACATAATCAGGTTCCTCGCAACATGTTCTCATACACTTTACGCAGTTATTAGCCCTCTGTGTCTGTACTGCTACATACTTAGGCAGCTAACTGGTTCATGCAGCTTTACATGAGCACCTGAGCCTTACACTATGGCTGGTCTGAATCACTAAAGCAATTGTTACCATCCACCTCTCTTGGTATCTATTTTGAACTGTGATTTCTGTTATGCTGTAATGTCTATTGTCTGTACAAGTCCCCTCTATAATTTGTAAAGCGCTGCGGAATATGTTGGCGCTATATAAATAAAATTATTATTATTATTTAGCCCCAACCCTAACTTTAGCCCCAACCCTAACCCTAACTTTAGCCCCAACTCTAACCCTAACTGTAGCCCCAACCCTAACTGTAGCCCTAACCCTAACTGTAGTCCCAACCCTAACCCTAACTTTTGCCCCAACCCTAACCCTAATTTTAGCCCCAATGCTAACCCTAATTGTAGCCGCAGCCCTAACTCTAACTGTTGCCCCAATCCTAGCCCTAACTGTAGCCTCAAACCTAACCCTTACGGTAGCCCCAACCCTAACTGTAGCCCTAACCATAACTATAGCCCCAACCCTAACTCTAACTGTAGCCCCAACCCTAACCCTAACTTTAGCCCCAACCCTAACCCTAGCCCTAACCCTAGCCTTAACCCTAATGGAAAAATGGAAATAAACACATTTTTTAAATTTTATTATCTTTCCCTAATTAAGGGGGTGATGAAGGGGGGTTTGATTTACTTGTATAGCCGTTTTTTTAGTGGACTTTAATGATTGGCAGCTGTCACACACTAAATGATGCTTTTCATTGCAAAAAATAGTTTTTGCGTCTCCACATATTGAGAGCTATAATTTTTCCATATTTTGGTCCACAGAGTTATGTGAGGTCTTGTTTTTTGTTGGACGAGTTGACGTTTTTATTGGTGCCATTTTTGGGAAAGTGACTTTTTTATCTCTTTTTATTCCGTTTTTTGTGAGGCAGAATGAACAAAAACCAGTAACTCGTGAATTTCTTTTGGAGGGGGGCGTTTATACCGTTCCATGTTTGATAAAATTGATAAAGCAGTTTTATTCTTCGGGTCAGTACGATTACAATGATACCTGTTTTTGGCGCTTTTATACGATAAAATCTATTTTATATTAAAAATAATTATTTTTACATCTCTTTTTTCTGAGGACTATAACTTTTTTATTTTTTCGTTGATGACGCTGTGTGGCGGCTTGTTTTTCGTGGGACAAGATGATGTTTTCAGCGGTACCATGGTTATTTATATCTGTCATTTTGATCGCGTGTTATTCCACTTTTTGTTTGGCGGTATGATAATAAAGCATTGTTTTTGCCTCGTTTTTTTAACGGTGATCACTGAAGAGGTTAACTAGTGGCACAGTTTTATAGGTCGGGTCGTTACGGATGCGGCGCTACTAAATATGTATACTTTTATTGTTTTTTTTATTTAGACAAAGAAATGTATTTATTGGAACAATATATACAGTCATGGCCAAACGTATTGACACCCCTGCAATTCTGTCAGATAATACTCATTTTCTTCCTGAAAATGATTGCAAACAAAAATTTTTGGTATGATTGTCTTCATTTAATTTGTCTTAAATAAAAAAACACAAAAAGAATGGTCTTAAAGCCAAATTGGATATAATTCCACACCAAACATAGAAAAGGGGGTGGAAAAAAGTATTGACACTGTTCAAAAAATCATGTGATGCTTCTGTAATTTGTGTAATTAATAGCACCTGTAACTTACCTGTGGCACCTAACAGGTGTTGGCAATAACTAATCACACTTGCAGCCAGTTGACATGGATTAAAGTTGACTCAACCTCTGTCCTGTGTCCTTGTGTGTACCACATTGAGCATGGAGAAAAGAAAGAAGACCAAAGAACTGTCTGAGGACTTGAGAAACCAAATTGTGAGGAAGCATGAGCAATCTCAAGGCTACAAGTCCATTTCCAAAGACCTGAATGTTCCTGTGTCTACCGTGCGCAGTGTCATCAAGAAGTTTAAAGCCCATGGCACTGTGGCTAACCTCCCTAGATGTGGACGGAAAAGAAAAATTGACAAGAGATTTCAATGCAAGATTGTGCGGATGTTGGATAAAGAACCTAGACTAACATCCAAACAAGTTCAAGCTGCCCTGCACTCCGAGGGTACAACAGTGTCAACCCGTACTATCCGTAGGCGTCTGAATGAAAAGGGACTGTATGGTAGGAGACCCAGGAAGACCCCACTTCTTACCCCGAGACATAAAAAAGCCAGGCTGGAGTTTGCCAAAACTTACCTGCAAAAGCCTAAAACGTTTTGGAAGAATGTTCTCTGGTCAGATGAGACAAAAGTAGAGCTTTTTGGGCAAAGGCATCAGCATAGAGTTTACAGGAGCAAAAAGAGGCATTCAAAGAAAAGAACACGGTCCCTACTGTCAAACATGGCGGAGGTTCCCTGATGTTTTGGGGTTGCTTTGCTGCCCCTGGCACTGGACTGCTTGACCGTGTGCATGGCATTATGAAGTCTGAAGACTACCGACAAATTTTGCAGCATAATGTAGGGCCCAGTGTGAGAAAGCTGGGTCTCCCTCAAAGGTCATGGGTCTTCCAGTAGGACAATGACCCAAAACACACTTCAAAAAGAACTAGAAAATGGTTTGAGAGAAAGCACTGGAGACTTCTAAGGTGGCCAGCAATGAGTCCAGACCTGAATCCCATAGAACACCTGTGGAGAGATCTAAGAAAGGCAGTTTGGAGAAGGCACCCTTCAAATATCGGGGGCCTGGAGCAGTTTGCCAAAGAAGAATGGTCTAAAATTCCAGCAGAGCATTGTAAGAAACTCATTGATGGTTACCGGAAACGGTTGGTCGCAGTTATTTTGGCTAAAGGTTGTGCAACCAAGTATTAGGCTGAGGGTGCCAATACTTTTGTCTGGCCCATGTTTGGAGTTTTGTGTGAAATGATCAATGTTTTGCTTTTTGCTTAATTCTCTTTTGTGTTTTTTCATTTAAGACAGATTAAATGAAGATAATAATACCAAATAATTTATGTTTGCAATCATTTTCAGGAAGAAACTGAGTATTATCTGACAGAATTGCAGGGGTGTCAATACTTTTGGCCATGACTGTATATATATATATTTTTTCTTTGTTTAGGATTTTTTAACACTTGTAAATATTTTTTTTTACTTTGTAACATTGCCCCCAGGGGGGGACATCATGTTACAGTGACAGATCACTGATCTGACACTTTGCAGTGCACTGTGTCAGATCGGCGATCTGACAGGCACTGAAGGAGGCTTGCCGATGCCTGCTCTGAGCAGGCGCTTGCAATCCACCTCCCTGCAGGACTCAGAAGGCCCCCTGTGGCATTTTGGATCCAGGGCCTGCAGGGAGGAGGAGGTAGGAGGCCCTCTGAGCAAAGCGATCACATCACGTTGCTCCGAGGTTCTCAGGGAAGCATGCAGGGAGCCCCCTTTCTGCTCAATGCTTCCCTATGCCGTTGGAATGCTGCGATCATCTTTGATTGCAGTGTGCCAGGGGTTAATGTGCCAGGAGCGGTCCGTAATAATCAGCTGACACCTGGCCGCGATCGGCCGCGCTCCCTCAGTGAGCGTGGCTGATCGCGCTGGACGTACTATTCCATCCCTGGGAAGTAGAGCCCACCCCACATGGACGGAATAGTATGTCTAATGACAGAAAGGGGTATATGAGCTAAGGCCACCAGCATCAGGGGCTTATCTACAGCATTGTGTAATGCTGTAGATAAGCCCCCGATGTAACCTGAAAGGTAAGAAAAACTGTTTATATTATTCTCACCCAGGGGCGGTCCCTGGGTCGTTTCAGTTCCTATGGACGTCGCGGTCCGTGTCCGGCGCCTCCCATTTTCATCAGATGATGTCCTCTTCTTGTCTTCCTGCCGCAGCTTCGGCGCAGGCGTACTTTGCAGAGCAAAGTACTGCAGTGCACAGGCGCCGGGGCCTCTCTGACCTTTCCCGGCGCCTGCGCACTGCAGTACTTTGCTATGCCCTCAACAGGACAGACAAAGTACACCTACACCAGAGCCGCAGCAGGAAGACATGAAGAGGACGTCATCACATGAAGATACGAGGCGCCGGACCGCATCGCCCATTGGACCCGGACCGCAGCGGGACCGCCCCTGGGTGAGTATAATATAACCTGTTTTTCTTACCTTTCAGGTTACATTGGGGGCTTATCTACAGCACTACAGAATGCTGTGGATAAGCCCCTGATGCCAGTGGCCTTAGTTCATATACGATTTTTGGGGTGACAGATTCCCTTTAAGACCGACTCTACTTAGTGTCATTTGAAAGCTCCAATTCTAGACTTTAATATGTTACTATGATCTAAGTAAGTTGTAGCCCCAATAATGAATGACGTACTTCATATATCCTTGGCAGTAATGGTTGCTACCAATTTTTTTAATCATCAAACATAGAGGTATATGCACAGAGGAATAGTAGGGCTTCTAGATTTCTATGAGTGCAATATAATGGATCCATATAACACAGATCAATAGTATAGGTCTCCACATGACCATAATGACATTTATGGAGGAAGACGGAAATCATAAAAGAATTATCTCAAATTACTCCACTGTGCTTTATTGATAGCAATAGATAAACAACATAATTTTTTATTTATTAGCCTAAATATATGCAAAAATTTTGGAACCTTAGATATAATTAACTATATTCACAATGATAAGTAAAATGGGCAAAACAATTTGTTGTATTGTTGTAATGGTGGCAAGTCAACCAAAATTACTGTAAGATAGCGAAAATTCATTATTTCCAACCATTGTACCAGAAAGGTGACTATAGATTTAATAATAGTTTTTGTTTTTGATGATTGTTACATTGTAAAAACAATAAATTGTGTCATTAAAATATGGCAAAAAAAATAAAAAACCTTGCCTCTTTCCTATCATGTTCTCCATTAATGCTAAATGAAATATTAAGAAGAAAACAAAATGAAGGGGTTGTAATTTAAAGCATTATAAAAAAAGTAAATTTTTTTTCAGAAACAGTGAATCATCTTTAAATTTGAAACCAAATTCATAAATCACGATGAGTAATTTTTAACTATTATGGACTCCAGCAAAAATGACAAGACAAAAAAAATTAATTAAAAGCTAATGAACTAGGGGACGGGGAGCCAAAATGTGTCAATTCAGTAAACATCCATTGAATAATGTAAAACTCTAATAATAGAGAAGTAAAATCTAACAATCCATGGATTATTTTACTTGTTGCGTTGACAGTGGTGGAATCAGAAAGATGTGTTATTCTAATTTCTTTGCTTTGGGTTCCGTAAGGAGAAGAATAGTGGCATTTTTTGTAACAAGAACGCTATTGGTATCCCATTACTTCTACAATAGGATGGAGAGGCAGCATTTATCTTGGTCCATTTGCTTTCATGTGAATGTGGTGTCTTCCAAGTAATTGACTTTGTCCCTTTTTCATTTATTTCTCTTCTTCTTCATTGTAGTGTTTTCCCCCAAGAGTCCCAGGTTAGAAGTTTTCCCTTTTGTAAAATGCTGACAGGTGCCTAATTGAATGATGAATGTCCCTTTATTACAATGTAATTGAACTGCCAGCTCAGTGATTGGTTTGCAGAGATCCTCCACTCCTCATCGAGCACTGCAGGGGGGTTCTCTGGCTGGCAAATTGTAGACCTGCACTCCATCTGTCTAATCATATTTCTACCCCTTTTGCATGCAGTGAAGCTGGGGGAAGGGAAGTCATCATATATTATGATAATTCTGTATTATTCTGAGTATTTCCTATTGTTGTGTTCATGCTTATGAGATATTGTGCTGTCACGGATGCCTGACCAGACAGACCCTTGACGAAGATTAATGGCCTTTACCTGAGTGACAGAACAGGGGATTGTAGGTCATTTATCTTAGTCTGACACATGTCATTCAATCAGACAGATACTTTACTATTGTCGAGCAACCACTGCTATTTTTCTGCCAGTTTAGCAGGTTGTTTAATAAAATTGAAAAATTAAAACTCATTCTTTGAACAATACCTGTCAGGTGAAAATATAGAAAATCAATTTCGCATATGATGTCTCCAACGAATTGACTGCGGTTCTGAAAGTAATTCATACCGCATCGAATACACGCTAGCCTATGTAAAGGGTGTGTATGCACTGCCATGGAACAACACTATTACTAATATTTTGTGATTACCGGTATGGCTGTATCAAATATAAACGTGTCCTTTGAATCAAGCTTATTTATATAATTGTCAAAAGTATACAAATATACTTTTAAAGTTGAAACATTGGATCATAACTGTTTAGCTCTTTGGAGATAAATACATTGTATTTGGGGAGAGGCTGTTTGCATCACTCTCTTCCCAATGGAATGTTCTTCCAGGCCTAAATATTTGTCTCACTACATATTATGCAAATTAGCTCCAAATTTGCAACTCTATAGTGAGAATTGCAACATGATTAGGATTGAAATATTGTACCTAGTCATGTTGCAAATCTTGTAAAAGGAAATCTGAGAGGAGCACTGTAACAGGCTGGGTGGTGGAACCACTGTGCCAAAGTCCAAGGAAGATCTGGAGGGGTATGACTAGGAGCCTCACCCAATCCGACCACAGACATGCAGCAGCTAAAGACACCGCAGTACGTGGAGAAACAAGGGAGGTGATTCAGGTACTACTCCAGGACTGACCTTAGGTAGATGGTGGATAACCTCTAGGAGTGGATAGCTGGAATGGCCCGTGGGAATGTCAGACAGATGCAGGCAAGCAGAGTAGATGACAGGAACCGCAGGTGCAGACAGGACAGTCTGACTGAGAAATGAGCACTGGTGGGTGCAGCTGGCTCGGCTGCCATTGAGGTGAGCACTGGCAGATGCAGTTGGCTCTGCTGCCATTGAGGTGAGCACTGGCGGGTGCAGCTCGCACTGCTGCTGTTGAGCTGAGCACTAATGGATGCAGATGGCTCTGCTGCCATTGAGGGAAGCACTGGCGGGTGCAGATGTCTCAGCTGCCATTGAGGTGAGCACTGGCGGGTGCAGCTGACTCGGCTACTGTTGAAGGAAGCACTGGCAGGTGGAGCAGACTTGGATGCAAGTAAAGGGACCTGAGGACTGACAAGCATGTTAGGAACAAACTCACAACATTACACAGGCACTGCCATGTTGGAGGAGGCGATTTAAATAGTAAGATATCTCCAGCTATTGGCTGGGGACACTTTAGAGGAATGTGAATGGCCCCTTCAAGAAAGAGGAAGTGTGCGCTCTCTAAGCACAGTGCCTGGAGACCTGCTAGGAGTGCATGCACTCTGGGAAGCAGCAAACCCAGAAGGAGCAGGACGGGAGCCTTGGAGGTGAGTATGCTTATGTCTCTGCAGGGATGGAGGGATTGCAGGCAGAGATGTGGGTACTACAAGCACAATGTAGAGGCCCTGATTCCAGTGCTCAAACACAATATGATGAGCCCCACATTATTAGCTACCACAGCCCCCAAATACAGAATGATGACCTCCACAGCTTCCAAAAACAGTATGATGACTCTCACAGTATTAGCTCCTACAGCCCCTAAACCCAGAATGATGAGCTTCATAGTCCCCAAACACAGAATGATGACACCCAGAATATGATACCCTACAGCCCTCAACACATTATCATCACGCCTACACAGTATTATTAGCCCCCACAAACCCCCAACTCAGTATTTTGGCCCCCATGACTCCTCCACACAGTATGACCCACCACTGCACCAACATAGAATGATGTCTCCAACAGTATAATTCCTCACCACACCCTCAATATATTATGATGACCCCCACAGAGTATTATCCTCCACAGGCTCCAAACATATAATGGTGGCTGTACAAGTGAATAACAAAAACAACAACACCACCCACTTTACCCCCGTTCCCCCGACGCTCTGCCCCAGTTTTTGCTCTGTAGGTCCCAATGGATGGTGTGGATTATTTCTTCACGAGACCCCTCTAACAGATCCTGAGGCCCTTCAATAAGGAGGAGGAAACGCATCAACCTTGAATTCACATATTTAGGAAAAGTTAATTGAGTGCAATATTTAGGGATATCCCCCCATTTAGAGGTTACACCTCCTAAATACAGTTGTACTCAAAAGTTTACATACCTCGACATAATTTTTGCTTTCTTGGCATTTTTTCAGAGAATATGAATGATAGCACCAAAACTTTTTCTCGCCTCATGGTTAGTGGTTGGATGAAGCCATTTATTCTCAAACTACTGTTTTCTCTTCTTAAATCATAATGACAACCCAAAACATCCAAAGCAACCAGGACAACTGATCCGTGTACATGAAAGAATGAATGGGGCCATGTATGGTGAGATTTTTGAATGCAAACCTCCTTCTATCAGCAAGAGCATTGAAGATCAAACATGGATGGGTCTTTCAGCATGACAATGATCCAAAGCACACCGCCAGGGCAATGAAGGAGTGGCTTCGTAAGAAGCATATGAAGGTCCTGGAGTGGCCTAGCCAGTCTCCAGATCTCAGCCCCATAGAAAACCATTGAAGGGAGTAGAAAGTCTGTGTTGCCAGGCAACAGGCCCAAAACATCACTGCTCTAGAGGAGATCTGCATGGAGGAATGGGCCAACATACCACCAACAGTGTGTGCCAACCTTGTGATGACTTACAGAAAACGTTTGACCTCTGTCATTGCCAACAAAGGATATATAACAAAATATTGAGATGAACTTTTGTTAATGACCAAATACTTATTTTCCAACATAATTTGCAAGATGATTTTCTGGATTTGATTTCGCATTTTGACTCTCATAGTTGTGGTCTACCTATGATGTCAATTATAGACCTCTCTCATCTTTTTAAGTGGAAGAACTTGCACAATTGGTCGCTGACTAAATACTTTTTTTCCCCATTGTATATGTACTCCACATATAGTCTGCCCCACATGTAGACCCACACAGCTTGCACCCCCATGTACCCCACATATAGTCTGCACCCCCATGTACCCCACATATAGTCTGCACCCCCATGTACACCACATATAGCCTGCACCACCATCTGCCCCATGCATTTTTCGGCGTCATGTACCCCACATACAGCTTGCACTCCATGTACCCCTGTACTCTGATTACCTGTAACCAGGTCCCCATCTTCTCCAGTTGCTGATATTTCATGCAAAGTAAAAACATCTTCTTGCAATCGTTATGATTGCTCCTCCCACATGAGTCATGTGAGCATGATATCATCACAGGTCCTTCACCAGGAGGATTCATGTCTTCATTCCAGGCAGGAAGCTGGTGAGCACTTCTCTGCCCATGCTGCATGGTCACTTACATCTCAAACTCCCAACCCCTCTTCAAAAAAAAAGCCAGTTTTGGCACTTGGTACACTGTGGGTATGAAGGGAGAAATTTTATTTCTTTCAAATTCTCCCTCATGGTGTCGCTGTCCCCTGCAACCTGCCACCATAGGCACTTGCCCTCAGGTGCCTAGTGGCAAATATGGCCCTGAATAGGGTATATGTGCAAAAAAAATGCTGAATTGCTAGTTTAATGCTATTTCTATGCAGTTAATTTAGAGCTCTGTATTTAATTAAAAAAACCTCAACTACAACTATTACTAGGAACTAGATCTGAACATAGTTTTGCATCTAAACCTTACACAGTATTGATAGATGAACGCTCACTTCATATATTGTAGATAAAAAGAAACAATATTTCAGTTCTGATCACTTCACAGCACATTTCCTCGAATTCCTTGTGCTTTGTTCTGCTCTGATTTTTCTTGTTACATCAAGTGATTTTACCACTGGCAGACAAAAGTACCTGCTGCCTCCAGGTTTCACACTTTGACGCTGAGCAGATATGGTCTGAAAACGCTTACAGACTGGGAAATCCATGCATGAAGAAAACATAGATTATGCTTTTACTTACATAATTCCCGGCTCTTTAATCTTTTGCCCTGGCATATAAAAAACAACTTGCTATTGTCATGATTCTCCTTTCCCTTGTGACACAAGATATTCCCTATCTGCTGGTTTATGAATTTGATGTTGAGTTATTGTGACACATGCAAGGTAAAACAGCCTTTCAATCCTTTTACTTTTCTGTAATTAGAATTCAGTGTAAGATATGGTGAAAGTAGGACACTTTGATCTCTTAAAAAAAAGTTAAAATCCTTCAAACTGGACACTAAGGGTGTTTTCTTAAAAAGCACAAGAATAGGAAATTAAGAATAGAAAATGTTTTATGGTGATGTAGGTTTAATTTATGTTGCCAAAATGTCTTCAGAAATGGAGTAAAATGCTGAGTTATCTGATCGGTATAGGGTCCTTACACTATATTTAGACCACCGATGTCAAACTCAAATAGACAGAGGGCCAAAGTTAAAAACTTGGACAGAATCGTGGGCCAACCTTGATATTTACAAAAAAAAAATGTCTACAATTGAATATTGTATATATATACAGTATATCGATGAACCTTTTCATATGGAATCCAACTTCAAGGGGTTGTCCCACAAATAAAGTACATTTTAATGAATAGATCTTAGAATAAAATAAACACCTAAACACATATGCTGGAATATTATAATATGTTATGCCAGTGCAGTAAAAGCATATGGCCCAAATGCCTAATTGAAATGTGTGATAACAAAGGACAAAAACTGTGAATAATATCGATATTAAAGTACGATGCCAATAAAAGTGTATATACAGTATAATGACCGCACATAGTCCTTCATACAGTATAATGAACCCTGCATTGCCTTCTATATAGTACAATGGCCCCATATACTCCTTTATGTAGTATTATAGGCCCTGTGTTGCCTTCCCAACAGTATAATGGCCCCACATTGGCCTCCATATAATATAATAGGCCCTGCATTGCCTCCCATACAGTATAATTGCCCCACATAGTCCTCCATACAGTATAATGACCCTACATAGTTCTCCATTCAGTATAATGGCCCTGCATTGTCCTCCATACAGTGTAATGGCCCCACATAGTCCACCTTAAAGTATAATGGGGCCTGCATTGCCTTTCATTCAGTACAATGGGTTTTGCATTGCCTACCATACAGTATAATGGCCCCACATAGTCCTCTATACGGTATAATGGGCCCTACATTGCATTCCATACAGTATATTGGCTCTACATAGCCTTCCATACTGTATAATGAGCCCACATAGTCCATCATATGGGTTCTGCACTGCCTTCCATATAGTAAATTGGCCCCACATAGTTCTCCATACAGTATAGTGGACCATGCATTGCCTTCCATACAGTTTAATGGCAAGCATATAGTCCTCCATACAATATAATTGGCCCACACAATCCTTCATACAGTACAATTGGCCCTGAATTCCCTTACATACAGTATAATGGGCCCTGCATTGCCTTCCATACAACATAATTGCCCCACATAATCCTCCATTCCATTTAATGGGTCATGCATTGCCTTCCATACAGTATAAAAGCCCAATATAGTCCTTGTCTATATATATAATTGTCTAAGGGTTTTTCCGTCTGTCTGTCTGTCTTTCTTTCTGTCTGTCCTGGAAATCCCGCGTCTCTGATTAGTCAAGGCCCGGCGGCCTCGACCAATCAGCAACGGGCACAGCGACGATGATGTCATAATGGTTGCCATGGCGACGATGATGTCATAAAGGTTGCCTCGACCAATCAGCGACAGGCACAGCGACGATGATGTCATAATGGTTGCCATGGCGACGATGATGTCATAAAGGTTGCCTCGACCAATCAGCAACGGGCACAGCGACGATGATGTCATAATGGTTGCCATGGCGACGATGATGTCATAAGCATTGTCTCGACCAATCAGTGACGGGCACAGTCTGCCGCGAATTCTGGAATCATCATTGTCCATATACTACGGGGACATGCATATTCTAGAATACCCGATGCGTTAGAATCGGGCCACAATCTAGTTATAGTATAATGGGACAAAAAAACACCATAAGAGGAAAAACCTCCACTATTCTAGATAAAAAACACCAGTACACAGGCAAAGGTGCTTACCTGCCCAGGGCCTCCAAACAGTTGCACTATCCAAGGTGCAGCGGACCCAAATAGAGATGGCAAATACACAGGTGCAATAATACCGATAAAGCAGCCAGCCTACAATCAGGAATTGGCTGCTTGGTACACATGTGCCATCAAATAATATGTATGTGGCATGTTCACACAGAAATGCAGAGCATATGGCTCAAAGCCTATTAATGACGCCATATAGCGGGCTAACCATTGCTGACTGTAATGCATCCTGTGTGAACAGAGGCCACAGTTTACAGAGCCATCTAGGGCCCAGCTGCACCCTGCAAAGATATAAAGTGCACAAAAATATAACAATGTATGCAAGGTATTGGTTGATATTATGGCCACAATACTTAAGCTGGCAACCCACGTCAAGGGTCCTTACATATTGCCGGTCCTAATCTAACAAAAAAACACCATAAGAGGAAAAACCTCCACTATTCTAGACAAAAAAACACCAGTACACAGGCAGAGATGCCTACCTGTCCAGGGCCTCCAAACAATTGCACTATCAAAGGTGCAGCGGACCCAAATAGAGATGGCAAATACACAGGTGCAATAATACCGATAAAGTAGCCAGCCTACCATCAGGAATTGGCCGCTTGGTGCACCTGTGCCATCAAATAATCTGTGTGTGGCATGTTCACACAGAAATGCAGAGCATATGGCTCAAAGCCTATTAATGACGCCATATAGCGGGCTAATCATTGCTGACTGTAATACATCCTGTGTGAACAGAGGCCACAGTTTACAGAGCCAGTATAATGGGCCCTGCATTGCCTTCCATACAGTATAATGGCTCCATATAGTCCTCCATTCAGTATAATGGCCTCAGAAAGACCTCCATACAATATAATTGGCCCTAAATTGTCTTACATACAGTATAGTGAGCCTTGCAATGCCTTTCACGCAGTATAATTGCCCCACATAAACCTCCATAAAGTATAATTGGTCATGCATTGCCTTCCATACAGTATAATGGCCCCACATAGTCTTGTATATAGTACAATGAGCCCTGAATTGCCTTCCATACAGTATAATGGCCCCACAAAGTCCACCATACAGTATAAAGGGCTCTGCATTCACTTCCATATACTATAATGGCCCTAAATAGTCCTCCATACAGAACAACAGGCCCCGTATTGCCTTCCATACAGTATGATGGCCCCACATAGTCCTCCATGCAGTATAATAGGCCCTGCAGCACCTTCCGTACAGTATAATGGACCCTGTATTGCCTTACATACAGTGTAATGGCTTCACATAGCTTTCCATTAAGTATAATGAGACCACATAGTCCTCCATATCGTCCCCGCATTGCTTTCCATATAGAAAAATGGCATCACATAGTCCTCGGTACAGTATACTGGGCTATGCATTGCCTTTCTTACAGTATAATGGCTCTACTTAGTCCTCCATACAGTACAAGTGGCCCTCACAGTTCTCCATACAGTTTAATGAGCCCTGAATTGCCTTCCATACAGTCTAATGGGCCCTGAATTGCCTTTCATAGAGTGTAATGGCCCAACATATTCTTCCACATAGTATAATGGGCTCTGTATTGTCCTCCATACAGTATAATGGCCACATATAGCCCTCTATACAGTATAATGGGCCTTGAATTGCTTTCCATACAGTATAATGGGCCTTGCATTGTCTACCATACAGCATAATGGGCCCATATAGTCCTCCATACAGTATAATGGGCCCTGCATTGCCTTTTATATAGTATAATGGACCCTGCATTGCCTTCCATACAGTATAATGTCTCCACATAACCTTCCATACTGTATAATGAGCCCATGTAGTCCTTCGTAAGGGCTCTATATTGCCTTCCATACAGTATATTGGCCCCACATAGTCCTCAATACAGTATAGTGTACCATGCACTGCATTTCATACAGTTTAATGGCCACTCATAGCCCTTCATACAGTATAATTGGCCCACACAGTTCTCCATGCAGTATAATTGGCCCTGAATTGCCTTACATATAGAATAATGGGCCCTGCATTGCCTTCCATAAAGCATAATGGACCACATAATACAGTATAATGGGTTCTGCACTGCCTTCCATACAGTATAGTAGCCCACGTAGTCATTGTTATAGTATAATGGGCCATGTATTGCCTTCCATACAGCATAATGGCCCCACAAACTCCTCAATACAGTAGAATGGGCCCTAAATTGTCTTACATACAGTATAATGATCTCTGTATTGCCTTTCATACAGTGTAATGGCCCCACATAATCCTCCACATAGTATAATGGGCCCTGTATTACCTTACATACAATATAATGGGCCCTGCATTGCCTTCTATATAGCATAATGGCCCCACATAATCCTCAACACAGTAAAATGGGTCCTGCATTGCCTTCCATACAGTATAATGGTCCCATATAGTCCTGTGTATAGTACAATGGACCCTGTATTGCCTTGAATACAGTATAATGACCCGACAAAGTCCTCCATACAGTATAATGGGCCCTGCAGTGACTTTCATACACTATAATGGCCCTACATAGTCCTCCATACAGAACAATAGGCCCTGTATTGCCTTCCATACAGTATGATGGCCCTACATAGTCCTTCATGCAGTATAATATTCCCTGCATCACCTTCCATACATTATATTGAACTGTGCATTGCCTTACAATCAGTATAATGGCCCCACATAGCTTTCCATATGGTATAACGGACCATACATTGCCTTTTGTACAGTATAATGGCCCCACATAGTCCTCCATACAGTATAAGTGGCCCACACAGTTCTCCATACAGTATAGTGGTCCCTGAATTGCCTTTGATACAGTATAAAGGGCCTTGTATTGCCTTCCATACAGCATAATAGCACCACTTTGGCTGGTTTCTCACTTGCGTTCCCCTGATGTGCGGCGGGCTGCAGACTTCCTCCGTGAAGCCCCGCCCTCGGCCGCACCTCCGCTGTTATCTCCGCCTACATCTGTATGCGGCCCGCATGCGACCTGCGTACCTATATTTAACATTAGGTACGCAGGTCGTACGGCTGTATGCGGATGGTGCCGCATGCATCGTTTTGACGATGCGGCAAAAAAAAAATGCTGCATGGATGCGTCTCTGCTGGTCACCGCATCGTCAAAACGACGCATGCGGCACCATCCGCATACAGCCGCACGACCTGCGTACCTAATGTTAAATATAGGTACGCAGGTCGCATGCGGGGAGGTGCAGCCGAGGGCGGGGCTTCACGGAGGAAGTCCGCAGCCCGCCGCACATCAGGGGAACGCAAGTGAGAAACCAGCCTTAGTCCTATTTACAGTATAATGGCTCCATAGCCCTCCATGTATTTTAATGGGCTCTGCAATGCCTTTCGTACAGTACAATGAGCCCTACATTGTCTTACATACAGTATAATGGCCCCATATAATCCTCTATACAGTATAATGGGCCCTTTATTGGCTTCCATACAGTATAATGGGCCATGCATTGCCTTCCATACAGTATAATGGCCACACATAGTCCTCTATGCAGTATAATGGGCTCTCACAGTTCTCAATACAGTATAATGAGTCTTGACTTACCATACATACAGAATAATGGGCCCTGCATTGCCTCCCATAGAATATAATGGCCCCACATTGTCTTCTATACAGTATAATTGGCATTGCATTGCCTTTCATGCGGTATAATGGTCCTGCATTGCTTTCCATACAGTACAATAAGACCCACATAGTCCTCCATACAGTATAATGGCCCAACATTAAAAAAAAACCTCTCCCAGTTCGCCTCTTCTCCAATTTCGAAAGTCGGCACATTGTAGTTGAATCATCATCCCCACCTGCCCTAAGAGAGACATCTCTCTTAGATGCAGAGAGAGAATGAAGGCCTAGGGAACCAATATAGTTGAAAGTGCAATGTCGAGTGAGGGGTGATGTCGCTTGTCAAATACACTCACCCCACAGGCCAGATTTGTCCTGAGGGCCAGAGTTTGACATGGCTAAGCTGTGCTCTGTTATTAATAGGCTGGGAAGCTGCATGGATATTGGCTCCTTCCCAGGATAGTAACACCAGCTCACAGTTATCTGTTTTTCCTTAGGGTACCTTCACACTAAACAACTTCACAACGATAACGATAGCGATCCGTGACGTTGCAGCGTCCTGGATAGCGATATCGTTGTGTTTGACACGCAGCAGCGATCAGGATCCTGCTGTGATGTCGTTGGTCGGAGCTAGAAGGCCAGAACTTTATTTCGTCGCTGGATCTCCCACTGACATCGCTGAATCGGCGTGTGTGACACCGATTCAGCGATGTCTTCACTGGTAACCAGGGTAAACATTGGGTTACTAAGCGCAGGGCCGCCCTTAGTAACCCGATGTTTACACTGGTTACCATCGTAAAAGTAAAAAAAACAAACACTACATACTTACCTTCAGCTGTCTGTCCCCGGCGCTCTGCTTCTCTGCACTCCTCCTGCATCTTGTGTCAGCGCCGGTCAGCCGGAAAGCAGAGCGGTGACGTCACCGCTGTGCTTTCCGGCCGCTGTGCTCACAGTCAGTGCGGGAAGCAGAGCGCCGGGGACAGACAGCGGCAGGTAAGTATGTAGTGTTTGATTTTTTTACTTTTACGATGGTAACCAGGGTAAACATCGGGTTACTAAGTGCGGCCCTGCACTTAGTAACCCGATGTTTACCCTGGTTACCGGGGACCTCGGCATCGTTGGTCGCTGGAGAGCTGTCTGTGTGACAGCTCTCTAGCGACCAAACAGCGACGCTGCAGCGATCGACATCGTTGTCGGTATCGCTGCAGCGTCGCTTAGTGTGAAGGTACCTTTAGCTGTTTTTTTTTTTAAGTGGGACCCCATGCCATTTTTTTAAATTAATTATTTAAACACCATTGAAAAGACACCAAAAAAGGAAAAATTCAAGAAAACACACCAAAAACAGGCAGAGATGCTTACCTTTCTGAATGGGCCTCAATACAATTGCACAAGCAGGGTGCAGCGGACCCAAGTAAAATGGCAAATGCACAGGTGCAATACCTAATGAAACAGCCAGCCTTCAATCAGGGATTGGCCGTGTGGTACACCAATGCACTAAGATATATACTCTGTATGTGGCGTGTTCACACAAGGAATGCAGAGCATCTTGCTCCAGCCTATTAATAACGTCCTATGGCGAGCTGCCCAGTGCTACAATGCATCCCGTGTGAACAGAGGCCACAGTGTACAGAACCATTTGGGCCCAACTGCACCCTGCAAAAAATACAACGTGCAAAACAAAACATATAAAACTATGTAAGGTATTGGTTGATATTCTAGCCATAAAATGTAAGTCGGCAACCCGCGTCAAGGGTCCTTATGTTTGCCAGTCCTACTCTAACATGAAAAACACCAAAAAAGGAAAAATTCAAGAAAACACACCAAACACTGGGCAGCTCGCCATAGGGCGTTATTAAAAGGCTGGAGACAGATGCTTTACATTCCTTGTGTGAACACGCCACATACAGAGTATTTTATCTTAGTGCATTGGTGTACCACACGGCCAAACCCCTATTGAAGGCTGGCTGTTTCATTAGGTATTGCACCTGTGCATTTGCCATTTTACTTGGGTCTGCTGCACCCTGCTTGTGCAATTGTACTGAGGCCCATTCAGACAGGTAAGCATCTCTGCCTGTTTTTGGTGTGGCACATGAAAGCCACTAAATTATGCAAGCTTATTATATGTAGGCGGCTTGTGACATTAAATATCTACAGGACATCTACCCATCTATCTATATCTGTATAAAAAATGACTTTATTAGTTTGTAAACTAGCCTTAAATGACAGAGAATTACAGTATGTAAAAGTTGATGTTAGAAACAAATTGCATGCAGATTGCATACGCATGTCATATGGATGATATAGCGATGCTAGGTGAGGAAAAAATTGCACACTCTCAAAGCAGTCATGATGAGTTGAAATATATGGATTCCACTGGTCCAACTTTTCAGAAGCAACATTCGAGCTATTTTTTATTTGCTAATGTGAGCGAGACCTAAAGCATGTCCCTTTATACAAAGTTATATAGAGAGAGAGGTGGATTTGAGAGTCTGTCAGTACAGACTGACTGTTCAAACCAAGGACAGGCGATCAATGCACCCTTGGCAGGGAAAACAGTTTAGTTCACCTTCCAACTTACTTGTTTTCATTCTGTCCCCACCCTTCTCTGATTATATAAAGCCATAGCCATTAATCAAAAATAGAGGAGTGGAGATAAAGGGAAAACAAGTATGTAGAAAGGTGCACTTGTCTATTTGGCTATTATTTTTGGAGCGAACTACAGGATGGTAGTGATGCGGTCCGCTTCCTCCAGGCCGGGTCTTACAAGTGGCCCATTGCCAAAGATTTCATTTAAAAACCCTGTAGCAAAGGGTTGGGTGTGTCAGTTTTGGTTTGCAAACTTGCAGGGCAGGTGGCTCTGCAAAGCTCAGTCTATGTGGAGTAACACGGAGCCAAGCATAGCCAAAACGCCTGACACCTCTCAGCGTAGCATGATGATACAATCACCCAGGGCAACTGGTCTCGGATACGGATTGCTTTGATTCCCAGCTGTGATCAAGTGGATACCATTTTTTTCTCCTTGTGAGTACATTGGACATTAACCCTTTTACCCCCAAGGGTGGTTTGCACGTTAATGACCGGGCAAATTTTTACAATTCTGACCACTGTCCCTTTATGAGGTTATAATAACTCTGGAACGCTTCAAAAAAATTTTTTTGTTAGGGAGTTATAAGGGTTAAAAGTTGCCCAGCAATTTCTCATTTTTACAACACCATTTTTTTAGGGACCACATCACATTTGAAGTCACTTTGAGGGGTCTATATTACAGAAAATACCCAAGTGTGACACCATTCTAAAAACGGCACCCCTCAAGGTGCTCAAGACCACATTCATGAAGTTTATTAACCCTTCAGGTGTTTCACAGGAATTTTTGGAATGTTTAACAAAAAATGAATATTTAACTTTTCTTCACAAAAAATTTCCTTCAGCTCCTTTTTTTATTTTAACAAGGGTAACAGGAGAAATTGGACCTCAAAAGTTGTTGTGCAATTTGTCCTGAGTACGCTGATACCCCGTATGTGGGAGTAAACCCCTGTTTGGGCGTATGACAGAGCTCGTAAGGGAAGGAGCACCGTTTGACTCTTCAATGCAAAATTGGCTGGAATTGTGATAGGACGCCATGTCATGTTTGGAGAGCCCCTGATGTGCCTAAACAGTGGAAACCCCAATTGTAATTGAAACCCTAACCCAAACACACCCTTAACCCTAATCCTAAACCTAACCACAACCCTAACCACACCCCTAACCCGAACACGCCCCTAACCCTAATCCCAACCATACCCCTAACTCAAACACACCCCTAACCCTAATCCCAACCCTAACCACACCCCTAAATCCAACACATTCCTAGCCCTAATCCCAACTATAACCCTAACTACACCCCTAACCCTGACATAACCCTAGTCCCAACCGTAAATGTAATCCAAACCCTATCCCTAACTTTAGCCCCAACCCTAACTTTAGCCCCAACCCTAACCCTAACTTTAACCCCAACCCTAACCCTAATAGGAAATGGAAATAAATACATTTTTTGAATTTTATTATTTTTTTCTAACTAAGGGGGTGATGAAGTTGTGTTTGATTTACTATTTATAGTGGGGTTTTTAGCGGATTTTTATGATTGGCAGCTGTCACACTAAAAGACGCTTTTTATTGCAAAAAATTGTTTTTGCTTTTCCACATTTTGAGAGCTATAATTTTTCCATATTTTGGTCCACAGAGTCAAGTGAGGTCTTGTTTTTTGCGGGACGAGTTGACGTTTTTATTTGTACCATTTTCAGGCACGTAACATTTTTTGATCGCTTATTATTCCGATTTTTGTGAGGAAGAATGACCAAAAACCAGCTATTCATGAATTTCTTTTGGGGGAGGCGTTTATACCGTTCCACGTTTGGTAAAATTGATCAAACAGTTTTATTCTTCGGGTCAGCACGATTACAGCGACACCTCATTTATATTTTTTTTATGTTTTGGCGCTTTTATACAATAAAACTGTTTTGTATAAAAAATATTATTTTGGCATCGCTTTATTCTCAGGCCTCTAACTTTTTAATTTTTTCGCTGATGACGCTGTATGGTGGCTCGTTTTTTCAGGACAAAATGCTGTTTTCAGCGGTACCATGGTTTTTTATATTCGTCTTTTTGATTGCGAGTTATTCCACTTTTTGTTCGGCGGTATAATAAGAAAGCATTGTTTTTTGCCCCTTTTTTTACCACGTTCACTGAAGGGGTTAACTAGTGGGTCAGATTTATAGGTCGGGTCCTTACAGACACAGCAATACTAAATATGTGTACTTTTATTGCCATTTTGGATCTGGGACCTGCAGGGAGGAGGACGGAGGAGACCCTCGGAGCAACGCGATCACATTGACTTGTGTAAATGCCGAGGGGGGCATTTTCAGCACAAAAAAAGGGCTGAAAATCTAGGATTATACATAAGTATATGGAGTATGTATCATAAAGTACTTTTTATGGAAGTTACATTTAAAGTAATGAAAAATTGTTAATCACCTTTATGAGACACGTGAATCCATCACACAGAAAATGTAGTGTAATATTATATGTATAAAATAATAAAACATTAACATTAGAATATTAACCCCTTAATCCCATATGATGTACTATCCCGTCAAGGTGACCTGGGACTTAATTAAAGCATTCATTACAGAACACTGCCTCTCCTGCACAGCAGCACAGGAATGATGTCATCGGGGTGGGCGGGGTTACTAGGTGGGCAGAGTTACCGCCCAATGCTCTCCTGTCCTGTCCCGACTCCCGAAATAGGAGCTGCTGCCCGACAGATTCCAGACTCCAGCAGAGCGATCTCTGTGCTGGCAGCTCTGTGCCTCTCTGCAGGTGATCTGTGCCCCTCAGCTCTGTGCCACCCCCCACTGTTTGCCCCAATATGATCTCTGTGCCCCCCGCTGTGTGCCCCAATATGATCTCTGCCCCCCACGCTGAGTGCCCCAATATGATCTCTGTGCCCCCCGCTGAATACCCTAATATGATCTCTGTGCCCCCCGCTGAGTGCCCCAATATGATCTCTGTGCCCCCCGCAGTATGCACCAATATGATCTCTGTGCCCCACGCTGTGTACCTCAATATGATCTCTGCCCCCATGCTGAGTGCCTCAATATGATCTCTGTGCCCCCCAGCTATGTGCCCCCTGTGATCTCTGTTCCCCCTGTGATCCCTGTGCCCCCTGTGATCTCTGTTCCCCCTGTGATCCCTGTGGCCCCCAGCTATGTGCCCCCTGTGATCTCTGTTCCCCCTGTGATCCCTGTGGCCCCCAGCTATGTGCCCCCTGTGATCTCTGTGTCCTTTGATCTCTGTGCCCCCTGTGATTTCTGTGCCCTTTGTGAGTGCGGCCCTCGTTCGTGCTTGGGCGTGCGTCTGTAGCCCTGGTCAGTGCGGAAAAACAGGGGAGAGTGTGCACACCAGGGCCTGTGCAGAAGTGAGAAAAGGCTACTCAGACGCCTGAGCCCCACTCTGAACAGTGCTCTCCTCACCGATCCCAGGCCGGCATCTGCGCCAAGTCTTCAGCACCTCCGACGCTCTCTGGACAGTGGGCCCTCCTCATCCTCCTCCATCTCAGGTGAGTACCAGCATGAAATATTTTTACGTATATGCAGCGTTTGCAGTTTGACCTGTATACTGTGTATAGACTGCTGCATGTACAATATATAGGTGACACTGCTGTATTATATAATCACCGTATCACCTATATAATGTATATACAGAAGTCTATATTCATTATATAGGTGACACTGTGACTAATGTGTATATAGGTGATACTGCTGCATATATATATTGCGACTATACACTGCAATCACAGCATCACCTATATAATGTATGTACAGCAGTCTATATACATTGTATAGGTGAAACTGCGACTGCGGTATGTAAGTTATATAGGTTATACCACTGTGTGTAATATACTGCGACCGCTATGTATAGCCCATATAGGCCAGCTACAGTGTGTGTGTTATATACACACACACACACATACACACTGCGGCTGGCCTATATGGGCTATGCACAGCGGTCGCAGTTTATTATACACAATGGTATAACCCAGGGGTGTCAAACTGCATTCCTCGAGGGCTGCAAACAGGTCATGTTTTCAGGATTTCCTTGTACTGCACAGGTGATAATTTAATCACCTACACACATAATGATTACAGCACCTTGTGCAATGCTAAGGAAATCTTGAAAACACGCATTGGTTTGCGGCCCTCGAGGAATGCAGTTTGACACCCCTGCTGTAACCTATATAATGTACTGTACATACCTCAGTCGCAGTTTCACTTATATAATGTATGTGTGTGTGTGTCTGTCTATATATATGTATATATATATATATATATATATATATATTTATACACAAACACAGCACTCTTATTGATTGTGATAAAAGTGTCGGACTCTTTATTGGCCCATGTGGCAACGTTTCGGATTAATAACAGAAACATGTCTCTGATATGAAGCTGAAATGTTGCCACATGGTCTAATAAAGAATCCACTGTTTAAAGGGATTGTCTCCCACTAGAACAACCTCGTCTTGAACTAAATGTTCAGCCCCGATAAAATAATAAAGCCTATACTCACCTCCTGTGCCGGCGTCGTTCCACAGTGACTGTGATGACCCCCTCAGGGCTGCGATGTGCTGTTGTGATTCCCGGCACCAATCAGCGCTGGTGTCACTGTCTCCATCTTCGGACAAACTGAACGTGAAGAGGAAGTCCAGGACGAGGGTGTGAGTTTGGATCAGGATACCCTCCACGAGGCTGGAGGTTGTGGTCTGTATACAGTCCGTGAACTTCACTCTTGTGAACACAGCCTACAACTAATTCTGTAATGGTGCATGTATAATAACGCAGATCATGTTTGTTCGTGCGTGTCGCCATTTCTAATTCACCTATATATTTTGGCATGGTGGGGGGCCCCATTTGAAAGTTCGCACCGGGGCCCATAACTTTGTAGTTACGCCACTGATGAGAAAGGAAATATCCATTCTGCCTATATTGTCTTCCTGGCAGCCCTAAGGTGAAACCTTGTCTACCCTGCCAAAGTTGGTAGAACTTCCTGGCAGAAATATAGTGCCTACGTACAGATATACTTTACATTCATAAGATTGTAACCTCCACCATAAATATGTTACTTGCTGTAAGTTATTCTTACTTTGTAAAATACATATTATTATTTATTGTTATAGCGCCATTTATTCCATGGTGCCATTTATTCCATGGCGCTTTACATGTGAGGAGGGGTATACATAATAAAAACAGGTACAATAATCTTAATACAAGTCATAACTGGTACAGGAGGAGAGAGGACTCTGCCCGTGAAGGCTCACAATCTACAAGGGATGGGTGAGGATACAGTAGGTGAGGGTAGAGATGGTCATGCAGCGGTTTGGTCGATTGGTGGTTACTGCAGGTTGTAGGCTTGTCGGAAGAGGTGGGTCTTCAGGTTCTTTTTGAAGGTTTCGATGGTAGGCGAGAGTCTGATGTATTGTATATACATATATTTTTATCAATATTCATCATAGTAAAAGATTATTTAGTAAATTTTATTTTTCATATTAAGGTTATGTGCCCACGTTCAGGATTTTTAGCGTTTTTATTTTTGCATTTTTGTGGCGGTTTTCCGCTGCAAAAATGCTTAAAAAAACGCTTACATTAAGCATCCCATCATTTTAATGCATTCCGCAATTTATGTACCCATGCTGCGTTTTTTTCCACCATAAAAATTCATCGCGGAAAAAAACTCAGCATGTTCCTTAATTTTGTGGATTTTTCACGGTTTTGACGCTATATTATTGCACTGGGAAGCTCCGGAAGAAAACGTGAGAAAAACGCAATTTCCTGCGCAGAGAGTCCGGTTTTGCTCAGGAAAATTCTGCAGACATTGTGCAACGTGGGCACATAGCCTTAAAATGTAATTGGAACTTAAAATGTATTTTATACATATTCCGAAGCTCTGGGTGTGCGACCTTTATGCCCAGTAGGGGGTAGCCAAGCTCTTGCAAGAGTGGCTGAGAATTGTAGTGTCCTTCCTTGTACACAAGGAATAGTAAACACATAATTCAGCTAAACCGTTTTTTTTCAAGGATTATTTTTATGTTTGTTGAAGTGTGCGAGAAATGCTGATGCAATTTGGCATTTATCCTAATAATACAGTGTCTTTAAATCATATTGTATATTTAAGGTTTCATTTCCCGGATGCATTTGGAAAGGGATTAAGCTAGATTAAATAACGAAGAAAAAAAATCAGTTACAGCAATATAACAATTGTAAAGATAAAAATAAAATAAAAAGTTAGAATTCTAAATTTGAGACCAAGAGCATATAAATCTCTAGACATCATATAAAAATTAATACAGATACAGTATATATAAATATCAATAAAATATACACATGTATTTGTTATATGTTGCATTATGCTTTATTATGTTTCATATTTTTTATAAACAATGAAGAATGGCAGAACTCCCACTTCAAGAGGAAAACTGTATGTATCTAATCCAAGCTCATATACACGACATTTCAGCATTGGCTATGAGCCTTTTACATGTTATTTGAAAAAAACTTAATGGCAGAGCCTAATCGTGTACATAGGCATGAGATAAATACAATTTTTCACATTTTTGAAATGAGAGTGCTGCCATTTTTCACTGTTTACATTTTATAGCCCACTAGTCCTGACTCTGTGGCTTGAACTCGCACTTTTTGATTGGTGCTGATTAATTTCCCTTTTTTGGAATTAAATACACTTATTAGTGATGAGCGAACGTGCTTGGATAACGGTGTCCGAGCACGTTCGCTCATCACTAATACACACATAATGGAGATTGGAGATTCAATTTGAAGTTTGCAAAAAGGTCTTGTTTTGCATGACCACGCTCACTTTCTCATACAGCCCTGCAGCTGTGAATTCAGAAATTAGCGGAGGCCAATAGAGTGCAGTCGGGTAGACGACAGATTTCCATCTCCAGATTCCATTTTCCATTCTTGAGATCCATGGAAATGTATTCACCGTGAAAACTGCAAATCAATTTTTGGGGAAATTTTAGTGAAACAGGCGATAATTAATTTTAATAATTAACTTAAACATGTATGTGTATATATATATATATATATATATATATATATATATATATATATATATATATATATATATATATAGTGAAAATATATGCTCTATATATAGATATATTTGGAAGTAGGCTAATATTTTCATTTTGGATTCTTCTGAAACTTCTGAATCTTTCTTTAAATTGCATCAATTCAGGAAAGTGGTGGCCATTTTTCTGAATTGTAGAGGGCCATGTAAGAGGTTAAAAAGTATATTTGTCCCACCAGAGCGGCATCATCATCTTGCGAGACCGCAATGCATGGACCGGACCATCACGAGGAGCGGGAAAGGCCTGGGCTGGATCCGGGGGCTGACAGAAGGTGAGTATATAATGATTTTTTTTAATTTTTTTAAATTATTTTTAACATTAGATCTTTTTACTAGGCAGCATCAATAGTAAAAAATCAGAAACATAGTAACAGTTAGTAAGGCCGAAAAAAGACATTTGTCCATCCAGTTCAGCCTATATTCCATCATAATAAATCCCCAGATCTACGTCCTTCTACAGAACCTAATAATTGTATGATCCAATATTGTTCTGCTCCAGGAAGACATCCAGGCCTCTCTTGAACCCCTTGACTGAGTTCGCCATCACCACCTCCTCAGGCAAGCAATTCCAGATTCTCACTGCCCTAACAGTAAAGAATCCTCTTCTATGTTGGTGGAAAAACCTTCTCTCCTCCAGACGCAAAGAATGCCCCCTTGTGCCCGTCACCTTCCTTGGTATAAACAGAGCCTCAGCGAGATATTTGTATTGTCCCCTTATATACTTATACATGGTAATTAGATCGCCCCTCAGTCATCTTTTTTCTAGACTAAATAATCCTAATTTCGCTAATCTATCTGGGTATTGTAGTTCTCACATCCCCTTTATTAATTTTGTTGCCCTCCTTTGTACTCTCTCTAGTTCCATTATATCCTTCCTGAGCACCGGTGCCCAAAACTGGACACAGTACTCCATGTGCGGTCTAACTAGGGATTTGTACAGAGGCAGTATAATGCTCTCATCATGTGTATCCAGACCTCTTTTAATGCACCCCATGATCCTGTTTGTCTTGGCAGCTGCTGCCTGGCACTGGCTGCTCCAGGTAAGTTTATCATTAACTAGGATCCCCAAGTCCTTCTACCTGTCAGATTTACCCAGTGGTTTCCCGTTCAGTGTGTAATAGTGATATTGATTCCTTCTTCCCATGTGTATAACCTTACATTTATCATTGTTAAACCTCATCTGCCACCTTTCAGCCCAACTTATCCAGATCCATCTGTAGCAGAATACTATCTTCTCTTGTATTAACTGCTTTACATAGTTTTGTATCATCTGCAAATATCGATATTTTACTGTGTAAACCTTCTACCAGATCATTAATGAATATGTTGAAGAGAACAGGTCCCAATACTGACCCCTGCGGTACCCCACTGGTCACAGCGACCCAGTTAGAGACTATACCATTTATAACCACCCTCTGCTTTCTATCACTAAGCCAGTTACTAACCCATTTACACACATTTTCCCCCAGACCAAGCATTCTCATTTTGTGTACCAACCTCTTGTGCGGCACGGTATCAAACGCTTTGGAAAAATCGAGATATACCACATCCAATGACTCACCGTGGTCCCAGCCTATAGCTTACCTCTTAATAAAAACTGATTAGATTGTTTTGACAGGAGCGATTTCTCATAAACCCATGCTGATATGGAGTTAAACAGTTATTCTCATTGAGATAATCCAGAATAACATCCCTCAGAAACCCTTCAAATATTTTACCAACAATAGAGGTTAGACTTACTGGCCTATAATTTCCAGGTTCACTTTTAGAGCCCTTTTTGAATATTGGCACCACATTTGCTATGCGCCAGTCCTGCGGAACAGACCCCGTCGATATAGATTCCCTAAAAATAAGAAATAATGGTTTATCTATTACATTACTTAGTTCTCTTAGTACTCGTGGGTGTATGCCATCCGGACCCGGAGATTTATCTATTTTAATCTTATTTAGCCGTTTTGGCACCTCTTCTTGGGTTAGATTGGTGACCCTTAATATAGGGTTTTCATTGTTTCTTGGGATTTCACCTAGCATTTCATTTTCCACCGTGAATACCGTGGAGAAGAAGGTGTTTAATATGTTAGCTTTTTCCTCGTCATCTACAACCATTCTTTCCTCACTATTTTTTAAGGGGCCTACATTTTCAGCTTTTATTCTTTTAATATTGATATAGTTGAAGAACAGTTTGGGATTAGTTTTACTCTTCTTAGCAATGTGCTTCTCTGTTTCCTTTTTGGCAGCTTTAATTAGTTTTTTAGATAAAGTATTTTTCTCCCTATAGTTTTTTAGAGCTTCAATGGTGCCATCCTGCTTTAGTAGTGCAAATGCTTTCTTTTTACTGTTAATTGACTGTCTTACTTCTTTGTTTAGCCACATTGGTCACACAGGGTTAATAGCAGCGTTAACGGAGTGCGTTACACCGTGGCATAACGTGGTCCGTTAATGCTGCCATTAACCCTGTGTGAGCGCTGACTGGAGGGGAGTATGGAGCGGGCACTGACAGCAGGGGAGTAGGGAGTAGGGAGCGGTCATTTCGCGGCCGCACTGTGCCCGTCGCTGATTGGTCGTGGCCGTTTGACCGCGACCAATCAACGACTTGGGATTTCCGTGACAGACAGACAGACGGAAGTGACCCTTAGACAATTATATAGTAGACTAGATAGTAGCCCAATTTTAACACATTGGGTATTCTAGAATATGTATGTAGTTTATTTATGAAGATTTTAGAATAATACATTGAATACACAGGATTCGGCCAGCCGGGCGCAACCAATTAGCGAAGCGTGGTTCAAATCCCACGCCAATTTGTGGCCAGACTGCGACTGTCACTGATTGTTCAGGGCCAGTCACGTAGTATATAGCACAGCCACATAGTATATAACAACATGCATAGTAAATAGCACAGCCACATAGTACATAGCACAGCCACGTAGTATATTGCACAGCCATGTAGTATATAGCACAGCCCACGAAGTATATAGCACATCCCTCGGAGTATATAGCACAGCCACATAGTATATAACACAGCCCACGGAGTATATAGCACAGCCACGTAGTATATAGCGCAGCCCACAGAGTGTATAACAGCCCACATAGCATATAACACAGCCACATAGTTTAAAGCAGCCCACGTAGCATATAACACAGCTCACGTAGTATATAACAGCCCACGCATGCAGTATGTAACACAGCCCATGTAGTGTATAACACAGCCCACATAGTGTATAACACAGCCCATGTAGTGTAAAACACAGGCCACGTACGTAGTATATAACAGCCCACGTAGTGTATAACACAGCCCACGTAGTATATAGCACAGCCCATGTAGTATATAGCACAGCCACATAGTATCTTGCACAACCACGTAGTATGTTGCACAGCCACGTAGTATATTGCACAACCCACGTAGTATATTGCACAGCCCACGTAGTATATAACACACCCCACGTAGTATATAACACAGCCCACTTAGTATATTGCACAGCCAGCATAGTATATTGCACAGCCCATGTAGTATATTGCACAGCCCACATAGTATATTGCACAGCCCACATAGTATATTGCACAGCCCATATAGTATATAGCACAGCCCATGTAGTATATAACATAGCCCACGTAATATATTGCACAGCCCATGTAGTATATTGCACAGCCCACGTAGCATATTGCACAGCCCACGTAGTATATTGCACACCCCACGTAGTATATAACACACCCCACGTAGTATATTGCACAGCCCACGTAGTATATTGCACAGCCCACATAGTATATTGCACAGCCCACGTAGTATATTGCACAGCCCAAGTAGTATATTGCACAGCCCACGTAGTATATAGCACAGCCCATGTAGTATATAACACAGCCCACGTAGTATATTGCACAGCCCACGTAGTATATTGCACAGCCCACGTAGTATATTGCACAGCCCACATAGTATATTGCACAGCCCACATAGTGTATAGCAATGTGGGCATCATATCCCTGTTAAAAAAATAATTAAAATAAAAAACAGTTATATACTCACCTTCCGTTGGGCCCCGATCCAGGCACAGCGTTTAACGATGCTCCTCGTGCGCTCCGGTCCCAAGAGTGCATTGCGGTCTCGCGAGATGATGACGTGCGGTCTCGAGAGACCGCTACGTCATCATCTCACGAGACCGCAATCACCGGAGCATCACGAGGAGCGGGAAAGGCCTGTTCTGGTTCCGAGGGGCCGACGGAGGGTGAGTATATAACTATTTTTTATTTTTTTTAATTATTTTTAACATTAGATCTTTTCACTATTGATGCTGCATAGGCACTGACTGCGGGGAGTAAGGAGCGGCCATTTTGCCGCCGGACTGTGACCGTCGCTGATTGGTCGTGGCAGTTTTGCCGTGACCAATCAGCGACTTGGGATTTCCGTTACAGACAGACAGACAGAAGGAAGTGACCCTTAGACAATTATATAGTAGATATATATATACATATATATATATATATTATATTATATATCAATTTTTGTAAACACTGGAAATGACATCATTGCAGGAGAGATATTGGTTCCAAAAATAAAATCCAAATATTCTATTTGTCCAGGAACAGAATTGTGCTGCAATTGTTCTACATTTTGCAGACAAAGAGACAAGGTCACCATATACGCATGTTCACAAAACCAAACAATTATTGTGTGTGTCTGCTTTAGAGCCTGGCATTCATTTTATTGTTACTGCAGGGCAACAGTTTATATCTCCTGGCACCTACTCTCTTGCTGCTGATCTCCAGTGAATACAGGCTGATTTTATACAGCTATTATTTGTTCTGATTTCCATCTTGTATAACATGGCTTTCTGTTCCAGTTGTAACCTGTAATATTTGCCCATTAGGCCTTATCTGCTTTGCTAAATTACTTTGAAATCCAATTATAGAAATCTCCTTTCCAGCACTTCCATTCTGTTTGCTGTGCCTAAGAAATGCTGAGTAGCCTGTTCATTTTTCTTAATAAGTAATCCATGACATATTGTAGCTGTTGTTCCTGCCGTTCCCGTATTTTTATTCTACTGCATTCGTGGTAAGAATCGGAACATGTGAATCCAGCTAATTTTAGTGTTACAGTTCATGTGTAACAGGAAGCAGTTGAAACAAGTGAGATCCCTGAACGTGGTGAGATTCCTGCCATAGCTGTACTCTGCGAGACTGCAACAGCAATCCATCATTTTTGGGTTTAAAAGGTTATGGCAGTTTTTAATGAAAAGCAAAATGCCTCATGGGACAATACGGAGAATGAAAAGCAAACACTGAATAGACTTGTTTAAGACGTTCATTTTGTAACAAAGTGAAAGTCTATGGTAACTGATTGAGAGGTGATTGTGTGTACAATGTAGAACTCATACATTACTTTTTGTGTCATGAAAACAAAAATTGAAGGCTGTATTTTTTTTTCCTTTAAACAGCTCAAAAGCTTAAAAACAAAACAATAACTAGATGTGTGAAATACAAAAATACACTATCTCGATAGTAGGGCAGAGAGCCAGCAGAATCGGTAAAGGTGCATGAACGGACGTTCTTCCCTTTAGTAGGTAACGTCCATATTGGTATCCAATATTCAACAAAACATGTTTTGCTCAGATCCAGTGTCAGGGAATCCTCTGCTCGGGCAGTAATGCCAATATCTCATACAGGTCAAGTGATATTACTTGTCTTCCAGTATGGAGACCAATTTGGAGCCTTCCCTCACACCACATATTAGGGAACAACCACAACAACCTTAACATGGAGCGCCAAAGGAGTGAACCCACACAAAGGATGAATAACAAATAGTCTTTATTGAAGTAAAGTGTCAACCATATTAACCCCTTCACCCCCGGAGCTTTTTCCGCTTTTTCATTTTCGTTTTTTGCTCCCCTCCTTCCCAGAGCCATAACTTTTTTGTTTTTCTGTCAATATGGCCATGTGAGGGATTATTTTTTGCGGGACGAGATGTACTTTTGAAAGATACCATTGATTTTACCATGCCATGTAACAGAAAACGGGAAAAAAATTCCAAGTGTGATGAAATTGCAAAAAAAGTGCAATCTCACACTTGTTTTTTGTTTGGCTTTTTTGCTAGGTTCACTAAATGCTAAAACTAACCTGCTATTATGATTCTCCAGGTCATTACGAGTTCATAGACACCAAACATGTCTAGGTTATTTTTTTATCTAAGTGGTGAAAAAAAATTCCAAATTTTGCTAAAAAAAAAAAAAAAAAAAGCGCAATTTTCCGATACCCGTAGCGCCTCCAATTTTCGTGATCTGGGGTCAGGTGAGGGCTTATTTTTTGCGTGCTGAGCTGGCGTTTTTAATTATACCATTTTGGTATACATACGTTCTTTTGATCACCCGTTATTGCTAAAATATGCAATTTCGTGGCGACCAAAAAAACGCAATTTTGGCATTTTGATTTTTTTTCTCGCTACGTCATTTAGCGGTCAGGTTAATCCTTTGTTTTTATTGATAGATCGGGCGATTCTGAACGCGGTGATACCAAATATGTGTATGTTTGATTTTTTTTTTTAATTGTTTTATTTTGATTGGGGCGAAAGGGGGGTGATTTGAACTTTTATATATTTTTTATTTTTTTATATTTTTAATCACTTTTTTTTTTAAATTTTGGCATGCTTCAATAGCCTCCATAGGAGGCTAGAAGCATGCATAACTCGATCGGCTCTGCTACATAGAGGTGAAGTACAGATCACCTCTATGTAGCAGAAATGCAGGGTTGCTTTGAACGCCGACCACAGGGTGGCGCTCAAAGCAATCGGCCATCAACAACCATAGAGGTCTCAAGGAGACCTCTGGTTGTTATGGCGATGCACTGCTGACCCCCAATCATGTGACGGGGGTCCGCAGTGCGAGCATCTCCGGCCGCGCGGCCGGGAGCGCTAGTTAAATGCCGCTGTCAGCGCTTGACGGCGGCATTTAACTAGTTAATGGGCGCGGGCGGTTCGCGATTCCGCTCGCGCTCATTGCGCGCACATGTCAGCTGTACAAAACAGCTGACATGTCGCGGCTTTGAGGTGGGCTCACCGCCGGAGCCCACCTCAAAGCAGGGGATCTGCCAGCTGACGTACTATTCCGTCAGCTGGCAGAAAGGGGTTAATATAAAAAAAATTTTTACTTTCAATGAAAAAAATACTAATAAAAAACAACAAGTACGCAATTATTATGGCAGGACAATTATGAAAAATTATTTATATTATTTGTAATCCATCTATGTTGGTGACCACCAATATTAGTTGATGCAGATAGTAACTAATTAAAAACCAGTGTATAAAAAATGATGAAATAAATGGATTTTTGTACCAATAAAAAACTTGTGTAATAATACAATGGGCAAATCTAAAAAAATACAATAGCAAAAAATTGCGGGCTCCAGAGAAGTAAATAATGTGCACAGTACAAGAGTGTACCCTATGCTGAAATATAAATGTGCAGAGCCACAGCACATAAGAAAGCCAAGTTGTCGGCTCACAAAAACCAAATAAAGTGCATTTGTGCAGAAACTAGCTATTGCCAAAAAATGAGCAAAACAAGATGCAAAATCACCAAAATAAAATCATATTATATGTGTACAAAAAGTCCGAAAAAAGAGAACACACACGACAGCGAGCTCAGAGTACCCAAATTATAATACAAAATATAGGACATATATCCTTGTGCCACATAAATCAGTGTGCAGAGCCACAGAAAAAAGGCACACAGCTATAAAGTGCAGTGTGCGGAAGATATAAATTGCTCAAAAGCACTCAATGAGTGCAATGCCCAGGTAAAAGCAGCACACCGCTGCAAGCTCAGATAAGGTGCAAAGTGCAAAAACCGTGGAATAGGAACTATCTGCAAAGTACCTGTAATGGGAGTCACCAGGTCCTGATATCGCGCACCCCGACGCGCGTTTCGGAAACACGTTCCTTCGTCAGGGGGTAAATTAGGAGTTAAAACTGGACCCATCCAAAGGATTATTAGTGGAATATTGCTTACAATTATGTATTTCCTATGGGATCTTCAGCTTGCCGATACGCTCCTCTATTACTGCTGTTTGAATCAAAAGTATTTTGACAGAATTTTTCAAGCCTCTGTTTCCCTAACTCTATTACCCCTGCCAGCACTACCTTCTCCTGCGTGATTGCCAGCTGCTTTGCTTGATATCACACAGCAAAGGATCTGTCAGTCAAGCAAGAGTAGGTGGTGCTGGATGTGGAATGAAGCTGGGAAGACAGTGTCTTGGGAAATGCTATGTCATGTCCAAAGCACTGTAAACTCAATTGCTTATTTATTCAATTATCATTGACTCGTCATGAGAGAAATCGATTAGCAGCATCTCTGCGGAAAGGAGAGGAATATTTTTTGTTTTTTAAATTCTTTTGCAGATGACGAGGGCGTCGGTGGGAATGGGCGAGGTCATAAGTATGGTTTAATTAATATTATTAAAGGAATCTGTGTCATTCTTTCAATTAAAGGACTTTTTTCTGGGTGTCTGTGTTTTCATACAATGCGACTAAGGGGTTAGTAATAGGGGCATCTTATCGACACCTCTCCACTACTAACCTCATGGCTTGATGTCACCTGACGATACAAAGCTTGACAGAGAACAACTGTGTTCGAACCGCATCACTTGCTATTTGATCCTGTCCTTTGCTTTTAATTTATTTTTGAAAGAATAAAGTGTATTTTTTGGAATTTTACAGAGACTGGAACTTTTTCTTCTCTTTCTGTTTATTTGCAAACACGAGTGTTCGGCTCGTGGTTCCTTGCACACTGGATTCTAATGCACTTTAAATGGTGAGCTGGCATTATCCTTTCTTTGTTTCTGACATCAAATTCCCCAACTATCAACCCACTTGCTACCGCTACAGGGCAAGTGGGAAGAGTGACGCTAAATGCCAGAATTGTCGCATCTGTTATGATAAGGTAATTCAGTACCACAATGGACATAGAGGTCAGAGCACATACAGTGATCTGACAATAACCCAAAAACATTGAACGAGCTCTGAGACGTGGGAACTCTGCTGACCGCAATCCCTAATCCTCTCCAACCACACTAGAGGCAGCCGTGGATTGCGCCTAACACTCCCTATGCAACTCAGCACAGCCTGAGAAACTAGCTAGCCTGAAGATAGAAAATAAGCCTACCTTGCCTCAGAGAAATACCCCAAAGGAAAAGGCAGCCCCCACATATAATGACTGTGAGTTAAGATGAAAAGACAAACGTAGAGATGAAATAGATTTAGCAAAGTGAGGCCCGACTTTCTAAACAGAGCGAGGATAGGAAAGGTAACTTTGCGGTCAACACAAAACCCTACAAAAACCACGCAAAGGGGGCAAAAAGACCCTCCGTACCGAACTAACGGCACGGAGGTACACCCTCTGCGTCCCAGAGCTTCCAGCAAGCAGGAAAAAACAAATATACAAGCTGGACAGAAAAAACAGCAAACAAAATAGCAAAGTGGAACTTAGCTATGCAGAGCAGCAGGCCACAGGAACGATCCAGGAGGAAACAGGTCCAATACCAGAACATTGACTGGAGGCCAGGATGAAAGCACTAGGTGGAGTTAAATAGAGCAGCACCTAACAACTTCACCACATCACCTGAGGAAGGAAACTCAGAAGCCGCAGTACCACTTTCCTCCACCAACGGAAGCTCACAGAGAGAATCAGCCGAAGTACCACTTGTGACCACAGGAGGGAGCTCTGCCACAGAATTCACAACAGTACCCCCCCTTGAGGAGGGGTCACCGAACCCTCACCAGAGCCCCCAGGACGACCAGGATGAGCCATATGAAAGGCACGAACAAGATCGGGAGCATGGACATCAGAGGCAAAGACCCAGGAATTATCTTCCTGAGCATAACCCTTCCACTTAACCAGATACTGGAGTTTCCGTCTTGAAACACGAGAATCCAAAATCTTCTCCACAATATGCTACAACTCCCCCTCCACCAAAACCGGGGCAGGAGGATCAACAGATGGAACCATAGGTGCCACGTATCTCCGCAACAATGACCTATGGAATACGTTATGTATGGAAAAAGAATCTGGAAGGGTCAGACGAAAAGACACAGGATTAAGAACCTCAGAAATCCTATACGGACCAATGAAACGAGGTTTAAACTTAGGAGAGGAAACCTTCATAGGAATATGACGAGAAGATAACCAAACCAAATCCCCAACACGAAGTCGGGGACCCACACAGCGTCTGCGATTAGCGAAACGTTGAGCCTGCTCCTGGGACAAGGTCAAATTGTCCACTACATGAGTCCAAATCTGCTGCAACCTGTCCACCACAGTATCCACACCAGGACAGTCCGAAGACTCAACCTGCCCTGAAGAGAAACGAGGATGGGACCCAGAGTTGCAGAAAAACGGCGAAACCAAGGTAGCCGAGCTGGCCCGATTATTAAGGGCGAACTCAGCCAAAGGCAAAAAGGACACCCAGTCATCCTGATCAGCAGAAACAAAGCATCTCAGATATGTTTCCAAGGTCTGATTGGTTCGTTCGGTCTGGCCATTAGTCTGAGGATGGAAAGCCGAGGAAAAAGACAAGTCAATGCCCATCCTACCACAAAAGGCTCGCCAAAACCTCGAAACAAACTGGGAACCTCTGTCAGAAACGAAATTCTCTGGAATGCCATGCAAACGAACCACATGCTGGAAGAACAATGGCACCAAATCAGAGGAGGAAGGTAATTTAGACAAGGGTACCAAATGGACCATCTTAGAGAAGCGATCACAGACCACCCAAATAACTGACATCTTTTGAGAGACGGGAAGATCTGAAATAAAATCCATAGAGATTATGTGTCCAAGGCCTCTTCGGGACCGGCAAGGGCAAAAGCAACCCACTGGCATGAGAACAGCAGGGCTTAGCCCGAGCACAAATCCCACAGGACTGCACAAAAGAACGCATATCCCGCGACAGAGATGGCCACCAAAAGGATCTAGCCACTAACTCTCTGGTACCAAAGATTCCAGGATGACCAGCCAACACCGAACAATGAACCTCAGAGATAACTTTATTCGTCCACCTATCAGGGACAAACAGTTTCTCCGCTGGGCAATGATCAGGTTTATTAGCCTGAAATTTTTGCAGCACCCGCCGCAAATCAGGGGAGATGGCAGACACAATTACTCCCTCTTTGAGGATACCCGCCGGCTCAGATAAACCCGGAGAGTCGGTCACAAAACTCCTAGACAGAGCATCCGCCTTCACATTTTTAGAGCCCGGAAGGTACGAAATCACAAAGTCAAAACGGGCAAAAAACAGCGACCAACGAGCCTGTCTAGGATTCAACCGCTTGGCAGACTCGAGATAAGTCAAGTTCTTATGATCAGTCAAGACCACCACGCGATGCTTAGCTCCTTCAAGCCAATGACGCCACTCCTCAAATGCCCACTTCATGGCCAGCAACTCTCGATTGCCCACATCATAATTTCGCTCAGCAGGCGAAAACTTCCTGGAAAAGAAGGCGCATGGTTTCATCACCGAGCAATCAGAACTTCTCTGCGACAAAACAGCCCCTGCTCCAATCTCAGAAGCATCAACCTCGACCTGGAATGGAAGCGAAACATCTGGTTGACACAACACAGGGGCAGAAGAAAAACGATGCTTCAACTCTTGAAAAGCTTCCACAGCAGCAGAAGACCAATTGACCACATCAGCACCCTTCTTGGTCAAATCGGTCAATGGTTTAGCAATACTAGAAAAATTGCAGATGAAGCGACGATAAAAATTAGCAAAGCCCAGGAACTTTTGCAGACTTTTCAGAGATGTCGGCTGAGTCCAATCATTGATGGCTTGGACCTTAACAGGGTCCATCTCGATAGTAGAAGGGGAAAAGATGAACCCCAAAAATGAAACCTTCTGAACACCAAAGAGACACTTTGATCCCTTCACAAACAAAGAATTAGCACGCAGGACCTGAAACACCGTTCTGACCTGCTTCACATGAGACTCCCAATCATCCGAGAAGATCAAAATGTCATCCAAGTACACAATCAGGAATTTATCCAGGTACTCTCGGAAGATGTCATGCATAAAGGACTGAAACACTGATGGAGCATTGGCAAGTCTGAATGGCATTACTAGATACTCAAAATGGCCCTCGGGCGTATTAAATACAGTTTTCCATTCATCGCCTTGCTTAATACGCACAAGATTATACGCACCACGAAGATCTATCTTGGTGAACCAACTAGCCCCCTTAATCCAAGCAAACAAATCAGATAACAACGGCAAGGGGTACTGAAATTTAACTGTGATCTTATTTAGAAGGCGGTAATCTATACAAGGTCTCAGCGAACCATCCTTCTTGGCTACAAAAAAGAACCCTGCTCCTAATGGCGACGATGACGGGCGAATATGCCCTTTCTCCAAGGACTCCTTCACATAACTCCGCATAGCGGCGTGCTCAGGCACAGATAAATTAAACAGTCGACCTTTTGGGAATTTACTACCAGGAATCAAATCGATAGCACAATCACAATCCCTATGCGGAGGTAGGGTATCGGACTTGGGCTCATCAAATACATCCCGGTAATCAGACAAGAACTCTGGAACCTCAGAAGGGGTGGATGACAAAATAGTCAGAAATGGGACATCACCATGTACCCCCTGACAACCCCAGCTGGACACAGACATGGATTTCCAATCTAATACTGGATTATGGACTTGTAGCCATGGCAACCCCAACACGACCACATCATGCAAATTATGCAAAACCAGAAAGCGAATAACCTCCTGATGTGCAGGAGCCATGCACATGGTCAGCTGGGTCCAGTACTGAGGTTTATTCTTGGCCAAAGGCGTAGTATCAATTCCTCTCAATGGAATAGGACACTGCAAGGGCTCCAAGAAAAACCCACAATGCCTAGCATACTCCAAGTCCATCAAATTCAGGGCAGCGCCTGAATCCACAAATGCCATGACAGAATACGATGACAAAGAGCAGATCAAGGTAACGGACAGAAGAAATTTTGACTGTACCGTACCAATGGTGGCAGACCTAGCGAACCGCTTAGTGCGCTTAGGACAATCAGAGATAGCATGAGTGGAATCACCACAGTAGAAACACAGCCCATTCAGACGTCTGTGTTCTTGCCGTTCAACTCTGGTCAAAGTCCTATCGCACTGCATAGGCTCAGGTTTAAGCTCAGGTAATACCGCCAAATGGTGCACAGATTTACGCTCACGCAAGCGTCGACCGATCTGAATGGCCAAAGACATAGACTCATTCAGACCAGCAGGCATAGGAAATCCCACCATGACATCCTTAAGGGCTTCAGAGAGACCCTTTCTGAAAATAGCTGCGAGCGCACCTTCATTCCATTGAGTGAGTACGGACCACTTTCTAAATTTCTGACAATATACCTCTATCTCATCCTGACCCTGACACAGAGCCAGCAAATTTTTCTCTGCCTGATCCACTGAATTAGGTTCATCGTACAGCAATCCGAGCGCCAGGAAAAACGCATCGATATTACTTAATGCAGGATCTCCTGATGCAAGAGAAAATGCCCAGTCCTGAGGATCGCCACGTAAAAAAGAAATAATGATCCTAACTTGTTGAACTGGGTCACCAGAGGAGCGAGGTTTCAAAGCCAGAAATAGTTTACAATTATTTTTGAAACTCAGAAATTTAGTTCTATCTCCAAAAAACAAATCAGGAATAGGAATTCTCGGTTCTAACATAGAATTCTGAACCACAAAGTCTTAAATATTTTGTACTCTTGCCGTGAGCTGATCCACACATGAAGACAGACCTTTAATGTCCATCGCTACACCTGTGTCCTGAACCACCCAAATGTCTAGGGGAAAAAAAAGGCAAAACACAGTGCAGAGAAAAAAAAATGGTCTCAGAACTTCTTTTTTCCCTCTATTGAGAATCATTAGTACTTTGGGCCTCCAGTACTGTTCTGATAAGGTAATTCAGTACCACAATGGACATAGAGGTCAGAGCACATACAGTGATCTGACAATAACCCAAAAACATTGAACGAGCTCTGAGACGTGGGAACTCTGCTGACCGCAATCCCTAATCCTCTCCAACCACACTAGAGGCAGCCGTGAATTGCGCCTAACACTCCCTATGCAACTCGGCACAGCCTGAGAAACTAGCTAGCCTGAAGATAGAAAATAAGCCTACCTTGCCTCAGAGAAATACCCCAAAGGAAAAGGCAGCCCCCACATATAATGACTGTGAGTTAAGATGAAAAGACAAACGTAGAGATGAAATAGATTTAGCAAAGTGAGGCCCGACTTTCTGAACAGAGCGAGGATAGGAAAGGTAACTTTGCGGTCAACACAAAACCCTACAAAAACCACGCAAAGGGGGCAAAAAGACCCTCCGTACCGAACTAACGGCACGGAGGTACACCCTCTGCGTCCCAGAGCTTCCAGCAAGCAGGAAAAAACAAATATACAAGCTGGACAGAAAAAACAGCAAACAAAATAGCAAAGTGGAACTTAGCTATGCAGAGCAGCAGGCCACAGGAACGATCCAGGAGGAAACAGGTCCAATACCAGAACATTGACTGGAGGCCAGGATGAAAGCACTAGGTGGAGTTAAATAGAGCAGCACCTAACGACTTCACCACATCACCTGAGGAAGGAAACTCAGAAGCCGCAGTACCACTTTCCTCCACCAACGGAAGCTCACAGAGAGAATCAGCCGAAGTACCACTTGTGACCACAGGAGAGAGCTCTGCCACAGAATTCACAACATGCATCATAGAGATGCGCCTTCTCTGGGGATGCTGAGAGCTGATGTTTATAGCCTGGGGGCAGTATCCATGACCCTTTCCTAGGCTGTTAATATCAGCCCGCAGCTGTCTGCATAGCCTTTGCTGGTTATTAATTATAGGGAGACCCTACATCATTTTTTTAGGGTGTCTCCGGTGCCCAACAAGTACAATAATTTTAAACAATACAGGTCACAACTGGTACAGGAGGAGAGAGGATCCTGCCCGCGAGGGCTCACAATCTACAAGGGATGGGTGAGAATACAGTAGGCGAGGGTAGAGCTGGTTGTGCAGCGGTTTGGTCGATCGGTGGTTACTGCAGGTTGTAGGCTTGTCAGAAGAAAGGCATCTTCAGGTTCTTTTTGAAGGTTTCGATGGTAGGTGAGAGTCTGATATGTTGTGGTAGAAAGTTCCAGAGCAGGGGTGATGCACGAGAGAAATCTTGTATGCGATTGTGGGAAGAGGAGATAAGAAGGGAGTAGAGAAGGAGATCTTGTGAGGATCGGAGGTTGCGTGCAGGAAAGTACCGGGAGACGAGGTCACAGATGTATGGAGGAGACAGATTGTTGATGGCTATATACTCTAGAACTGTGCAATACATAATAAGTGAGTACACTATATACTAAGGGACTGTGCTATACATAATAAGGCTACATCCCTGTATCTGTGTGCAGTGTTGGTGTGCTGCCCTCTTTTACAGATGCACTGAGCATGTCCTATTCTGATCCTCAAAATCGGATCAGAACAGGACATTCTCTGAACGTCCTGGATATCATTCTCAGATCTGTGATTTTCATGCATGTGTGAATGGATCTATAAAACTCTATGAGCCCTTTTGCCATCCGAAAAAAAAACCTGGAAGCACATAGACATTTCACACAAATGTAAGAATGCAGAATTAGGGATTTTACAAAAAAACATTATCACTCCACCTCACACAGTGCAGACAGAGAATAATATCGTGAGTCAAAAGACGTGAGCACAGCTACTAGGGTTCCTTATATCCAGAGAATAATATCTACATCCAGGCAACTATCACTGACGTCTCATCTGATTAGATCCGGTTTCTGCTGTTTCTTCTCCATCTGGTCAGACCTTCATGTCGATATCTCCCAGCCATGACTGTGTCACGATGATCTTCGTAGTCCTGAAAATAACAAGGTCACATACATTGTATACATACTTGTGTCTCCCCCCCAAATACAGATATGTACCCCACCATTAATATACTATTAGCTACCCACCAATATAAATATAAAGTGATAAGCAGCACTCTGCCCCCCCATTAACTATAATCTCTGACTCCCAATAATGTAAATGATTTAGTCTGTGACTTTCCCAAATTAACTGTAAGGCTATGTGCGCACGGAAACTACACAAGGTTTTACAGTAAACAAACTAATCCTGCGGTAGATACACCGCATAAAGATCAAGAAGTGTTTGCAATTTAAATTAAAAAGATACTTTATTTCAACAGATGTTTAAAATTCACACAAATGTAGACAATAAAAATTAAGAAAGGTGCTTCAAACCACAAAGAACACAAAAAGGAGGACAGCTGAAGCAGTGTACATCAATACACAGGCAAATATATATGCATGGCTACATATGTCCTGTCCACAATTTAGACAGCTAGTGTGCAGTTATGGTACACAAACAACTTTGAACACCAGGGACATGATCAGCGAGATATGTTACACAATAACAGATTCCTCATACTGGCCCACACAGTAATGTAGACAAATAAGGGTGTTCATATATGAACAAGATATATCTTTATGACCAAATGAAGGATGTGGAAACATGCAATATAAAGTGCAGGTGCAGAAATACATATAGGTTATTACTGGTATCGCAGGATGGAACACAGTGTTAGCAATAGCTGCAAGTGTATTTCCGTTCGCGATGTTCACAGCAAAGTTTCAATAAACCGCGCACATTACCTTGGTCTGTGCTGCTCCGAAAGTGAGGTGCCGAGGGACACGCTAACCCTCCTGACCACGACTCGTGTTTCGCTCATGCTTCTTCCTGGGGGTGTGTCTAGATATAAGTGCTTATGCCGAACACCCTTATTTGTCTACATTACAGTGCGGGCAGTTATGAGGAATCTGTTGTGTAACATGCAATATGATACTGTAGATGCATTTCTATAGATTTCAAATACATTTTATATATGTGGAGGCACCTAATGTAAGATCATTTTAGACTATTAACACAACTAAAAGTAGTTAGAAAATATTAGCACAATTATAATATTTGAGTTATAGATTATAAAATTATTCTTGTAAATTTACACAGGCAGACTAACAAAATTACAAATCAGCCCCTAAAACCCCTTTTTAAAACTATTTGGAGCAGAGTGGTTCGCGATACTAATTAACCCTAGAATGCATACCTGGGGCCTCGCAGGCCCACTAGGTTAATTGATTTCCATTTTCTGCAAGATTACTTTAGTTAGAATTCTGAGACTCTAGGTATTCCTCAGGTATATAGTTGTTAGTAGGGTTGAGCGAAACCCTAGGATCGGACAATTTCAAAAGTCGCCGTCTTTTGGCAAAGTCGGGTTTCATGAAACCCGACCCGATCCTAGTGTGGGATCGGCCATACGGTCGGCGATCTTCGCACCAAAGTCGGGTTTCGTATGACGCATTTAGCGCCATTTTTATATAGATATATATGTCATTGAGACACATATATATATATTTATATTTACTTCAGCGCGATATAGCAGAAAAGCCAGTAATTCAATTGCTTTTCATTTCTCCTTCCTAAACCAGACATGATATGAGACATGGTTTACATACAGTAAATCATGTCATATTCCCATTTTTTTTGCATATTACACACTACTAATGTTAGTAGTGTGTATGTGCAAAATTTGGGCGCTGTAGCTATTAAATTTAAGGGTTAAATCGCAGAAAAAATTGGCGTGGGCTCCGCGCAATTTTCTCCACCAAAGTGGTAAAGCCAGTGACTGAGGGCAGATATTAATAGCCTAGAGAGGGTCCACGGTTATTGGCCCCCCCTGACTAAAATTATCTGCCCCCAGCCACCCCAGAAAAGGCACATCTGGAAGATGCGCCTATTCTGGCACTTGGCCACTCTCTTCCCACTCCCATGTAGAGGTGGGATATGGGGTAATGAAGGGTTAATGTCACCTTACTATTGTAAGGTGACATTAAGCCAGATTAATAATGGAGAGGCGTCAATTATGACACCTATCCATTATTAATCCAATAGTATGAAATGGTTAAAAAAAACACACACACAATATTGCAAAGTATTTTAATTAAATAAACACACAGGTTGTTGTAATATTTTATTCCACTCTCAATCCACCTGAAGACCCTCGACCTGTAACAAATTAAAAATAATAAACCAACAATATCCCATACCTTCCGATGATCTGTCACGTCCCACGATGTAAATCCATCTGAAGGGGTTAAATTATTTTACAGGCAGGAGCTCTGCTAATGCAGCTGTGCTCATGCCAGTAAAACCCCAGCGAATGAATGGAAAGTAGGTCAATGACCCGTAGTTACCTTCATTCGCGGTGATGCGCCCTCTGCTGGATGTCCTCATATGACCTCGAGGCTGGGAAAATATTCAGAAAAGTTCCCACGCTCGAGGTCATATGAGGACATCCAGCAGAGGGCGCATCACCGTGAATGAAGGTAACTACAGGTCATTGACCTACATTACCTTCATTCCCTGGGATTTTACAGGCACGAGCACAGCTGCATTATAGCAGAGCTCCTGCTTCTAAAATATTTTAACCCCTTCAGATGGATTTACATCGTGGGACGTGACAGATCATCGGAAGGTATGGGATATTGTTGGTTTATTATTTTTAATTTGTTACAGGTCGATTAATTAATCCAGAATTTAATATGATATATATAGTCTCTACCCAGCCATCTGCCACCATTGCACTCAGCTTGTCCATTTATCTATTGTCCCTATAAGTACGTCACCCAACTTTCCACACTGAATTTTCACTACTTCTGCTTCTTGCAACCACTTGGTATGTTTTTCAACTAACCCCTGCTATACCCCCAATGTTATTTATGACCTCCTTGTTTACTCTGCCTTGATCATCCTGTATCTGGCTCACTCTTAATCATCTGACCAAGATGAGCACAGACCACTCCTGAATGCATTTTCAAGCAAATATATTGCAAACCATACATCTGCCAAGATATCAGTCTTCCCAGTGCATCATTTAAGTGCATCATAGAAGTGTGAGCTATGAATTAATCCAGAATTGAACCAGAAGGGAACAGAAGGTAACTGGATATGGTCACAGTAAATAATGTTTCTGTTTGTTTTCACTCTTACCCCTATAATTTTTCACTTTCTACTATCCCCCCAATCCCTACCCCGAGTAAGGAACTGGTTATCTTTCCATCTTTCCTTCCTTCCTCCACATCCATCTCACCTCCTCCTCAGAACTGTTCCTCAACATACAATCCTCTGTCTTCAAACACAGACAGCCCCCTTGTGCTCTTTCCTGCTCCCACCTGCTTTCACTGTCTCTGCTCTTCCTCACTGTCGGCGATATTTCTCCAAATCCTGGTCCTTCTCATCACATCCCCACTTCTCATCACATCCCCACAGTCATTTTTACCTCCCATCCACACTCTATCTCAAATTTCTGCAACCTCTCTAACTTTATACCCATTCACCCAGCCCCCGCTTCCCCGGTTCCACTAACAGGAGCTCTATGGAACACTCGCGCTGTCTGCAGCAAACTTTCCTACATCCATGATCTTTTTATTACTAACAAACTTTCCTTACTTGCCATCATCGAAACCTGGCTCACCCCCTCTGACACAGCCTCTCCTGCTGTACTTTTGTATGGTGGATTCCACATTTCCAACACCCCCTACCCCATCAGCAAGCATGGTGGAGGAGTTGTTTTTCTCCTGTCAGATAACTGTCCCTTCTTAAATCCCACTGCCACCCTCTGTTATCCTCTCTTCCTTTGAGGTGCACTCTGTGTGCATCTACTCCCCTTCCAACCTCCAAAGGGCTGTTATTTACTGGCCCCCAGGGCCAGCTGCCACCATCTTCGACCACTTCACTACTTGGCTGCTTCATTTCCTCTCCACTGACATCCCCACTATCATCATGGGGGACTTCTACATCCCCACTGACCCTTCCCTCTCAGCTGCCACTAAACTTCTATCTCTCACTTTTTCCTTTGGCCTTGCTCAATGGTCTTCTGCAGCACTCAAAAAGATGGCCACACATTGGACCTCATCTTCACATGTCGCAACTCCTTCTTTCTAACCAAAACCTACTTACATTCTCTTCCCTCTCCTCTCCTTGTCCACATTAACCACTCCACAAACTTGCTGAGCGGAGATGGAAAAGATCCCACTCGAACAAACACTTAATCACCTCAAACTGTCCCTCACTACTTTCAAGGTCACACTCGCTGCAGCAAAACAAACCTACTTCTCATCTCTCATATTCTCCCTGTCTCACAATCCTAAACAGCTATTCAACACTTTCAATTATCTCCTCCATCCCCCAACACCTCTTCATTCTCCACTCATCTCAGCTGAAGACTGTGCCTCATTCTTCAAGCAGAAGATTGATAACATCAGAGAAAACTTTGGCATGTAATCCCCAGAGACCCTTCTCATAACTGCTCAGCCCTCCTCCTCCAAAACCAACTTCTCCACCATTAGAGAAGATCGACTCTTCACTCTTCTCTTAAGATCACATCTCACCACCTGTGGACTTGACCCAAACCCATCCCACTTCATCCCTAACCTCACCATAGTCTTAGTCCCACCCCTAACCCATCTCTTCAACCATTCACTAACAACTAGTGTTTTCTCCTCGTGCTTCAAATGTGCCTCAATCATACCCATCCTCAAAAAGCTCTCTTTGACCCATCCTCTGTATTTAGCTATCACCCCACATCACTTCTCCCCTGTGCCTCAAATCTACTGAAACAACATTTCCATCTTGAACTGCTCTCCCACCGTTCTTCATGCTCATGCTCCCTCTTCGACCACTTACAATCTGACTACCGACCAAATAACTCCACTGAAATTTCCCTAATTAAAGTTACCAATGACCTATTAACCGCCAAAGCCAACCGACACTACTTTGTCCTCCTCCTCCTGGACCTGTCCTCTGCCTTTGACACAGTGGACTATTTTCTATTACTACAGACGCTCTCATCTCTTGGCATCACAAACATGGCCCTATCTTGTATCATACCTAACAGATCAGACATTCAGCATCGCCCACTTGCACACCACCTCCTCTCCTCACTCCCTATCTGTCAGAGTCCCGCGAGGTTCAGTCTTAGGTCCCCTGCTCTTCTCCATTTACACCTTTGGCCTGGGACAGCTTATAGAATCTCACAAATCTCGCTAGATTTCTAAAACTTAATATGGACAAAACAGAATTCATCATCTTTCCCCCATCTCACTAGACCCCCCTTCGGACGTATCCAGTAAAGTAAATTGCTGCTCACTCACCCCAGTCCCACAAGCTCCCTGCTTCGGGGAAATCTATGACCCTGATCTTTCTTTCAAACCACATATCCAAACCCTCTCCACTTCCTGCCGACTTCAACTCAAAAATATTTCCCAGACCTGCACATTCCTCAACCAACAATCTGCAAAAACACTAGTGCATCATCCCCCATTTTGACTACTGCAACCTCCTGCTCTGTGGCCTCCCCTCTAACAACCTCGCACCCCTCCAATCTATTGTAAACTCTGCTGCCTGACTAATCCATCTGTCCCACTGCTATTCCCCAGCCTTTCCCTTCTGTCAATCCCTGCACTGGCTACCCATTACCCAGAGACTCCAGTTCAAAACCCTAACCATGACATACTAAGCCATTCACAACCTGCGTCCTCCATACATCTGTGACCTAGTCTCCCGATACTTGCCTGCACGCAACCTCCGATCCTCACCAGATCTCCTTCTCTACTCCCCTCTTATCTCCTCTTCCCACAATCGCATACAAGATTTCTCCCGCACAGCCCCCCTACTCTGGAACTCTACCACAACATATCATAATCTCGCCTACCATGGAAACCTTCAAAAGGAACCTGAAGGCCCATCTTTTCTGACAAGCTTACAACCTGTAGTAACCACTGATCCACCAAACCACTGCACGGCCAGCTCTTCCATCACGTACTGTATCCTCACCTATCCCTTGTAGATTGTGAGCCCTCACGGGCAGGGTAGTCTCACCTTCGGTACCAGTCAGGACTTGTATTGTTAAGATTACTGTACTTGTTTTTTATTATATATATAGCTCCTCACATGTAAAGCGCCATGGAATTAATGGCGCTATAATAATGAATAACAGTGATAATAATAATGTTCACTTGATTTTCCAAGAGCTGAACATAGTCAATCACAACGGTCACAGATCTCATTTGGGTGCTATTGCCCTTTATTTTTTGATAACCGGGGACCCTTTATTTTCCATAGGTTTGCTGATTGCAATCTTATAAGCTAAACATTTTTGGATTTGCTTTATAAAGCTTTTACTATTTTATTGCCATTCATACTGTACATTTAAATATACACTTCAAAATTCATAACATTTTGGGATACATATGTTTTGATTTGTTTTTTATTGCATGTTTGTAAGAAGATACAGTGAAAGAAAAAAAATTACAATTAACCCATTCACCCACAGAGCTTTTTTCGGTTTTGCGATGTGAGGGCTTGTTTTTTTGTGGGATGAGTTGTAATTTTCAAAGACACTATTGGTTTTACCATGTCATGTACTAGAAAACAGGAAAAAAATTCCAAGTGCAATGCCACACTTGTTTGGCTTTTTTACTAGGTTCACTAAATGCTAAAACTGACCTGCCAGTATGATTCTTCAGGCCATTACGAGTTCATGGACACCAAACATGTTGAGGTTCTTTTTTATCTAAGTGGTGAAAAAAATTCCAAACTTTGTAAAAAAAAAAAAATTGCGCCATTTTCCAATACCCATAGCGTCTCCATTTTCCGTAATCCTGGGTTACGTGAGGGCTTTTTTTTTTGCATGCCAAGCTGACGTTTTTATTTATATTATTATGATATTATTTATTATTATATTATTATTATTATTTATATTATTTTGGTGCAGATATGATCGCCCGTTATTGCATTTTAATGCAATGTCACGGCTACCAAAAAAAGTCAATTTTGGCGTTTTGACTTTTTTCTCGCTACGCCATTTAGCAATCAGATTACCGTATATACTCGAGTATAAGCCGAGATTTTCAGCCCAAATTTTAGGGCTGAAAGTGCCCCCCTCGGCTTATACTCGAGTCATGGTAGCGGTGGGGTCGGCAGGTGAGGAGCTGAGGGCGCTGAGGTATACTTACCTAGTCCCAGCGATCCTCGCGCTGTCCCTGCCGTCCCACGGGCTTCGGCGCTGCAGCTTCTTCCTCTCTTCAGCGGTCACGTGGGACCGCTCATTACAGAAATGAATAAGCGGCTCCACCTCCCATAGGGGCGGAGCCGCTTATTCATTTCTCTAATCAGCGGTGCCGGTGACCGCTGATAGAGAAAGAAGCTGCAGCGCCGAAGACAGGAGGGGACAGCGCGAGGATCGCCAGGACTAGGTGAGTATGTTATATTCACCTGTCCTCGTTCCAGCCGCCGGGCGCCGATCCATCTTCCCGGCCGGCGCCTCCATCTTCCCGGCGTCTGCGCTCTCTGACTGATCAGGCAGAGGGCGCGATGACGCATATAGTGTGCGCGGCGCCCTCTGCCTGATCAGTCAGAGCAGAGACGCCGGGAAGATGGAGGCGCCGGAACGAGACGCCGGGAGCTGCAATCAAGGGAGGTGAGTATGTGTTTTTTTTTTTTTTATTGCAGCAGTAGCAGCGGCAGCACAGATTAATGTGGAGCATCTATGGGGCACAGTGAACGGTGCAGAGCACCGTATAAGGCACAGCTAGGGGGCACAATGAACGGTGCAGAGCACCGTATAAGGCACAGCTAGGGGGCACAATGAACGGTGCAGAGCACCGTATAAGGCACAGCTAGGGGGCACAATGAACGGTGCAGAGCACCGTATAAGGCACAGCTAGGGGGCACAATGAACGGTGCAGAGCACCGTATAAGGCACAGCTAGGGGGCACAATGAACGGTGCAGAGCACCGTATAAGGCACAGCTAGGGGGCACAGTGAACGGTGCAGCGCACCGTATATGGCACAGCTAGGGGGCACAATGAACGGTGCAGAGCACCGTATAAGGCACAGCTAGGGGGCACAATGAACGGTGCAGAGCACCGTATAAGGCACAGCTAGGGGGCACAGTGAACGGTGCAGAGCACCGTATATGGCACAGCTAGGGGGCACAATGAACGGTGCAGAGCACTGTATATGGCACAGCTAGGGGGCACAGTGAACGGTGCAGAGCACTATATGGGGCACAGCTATGGGGAAATATGAATGGTGTAGAGCACTATATGGCACAGCTATGGGGAAATAATGATCTATTTTTATTTTTGAAATTCACCGGTAAATGCTGCATTTCCACCCTAGGCTTATACTCGAGTCAATAAGTTTTCCCAGTTTTTTGTGGCAAAATTAGGGGGGTCGGCTTATACTCGGGTCGGCTTATACTCGAGTATATACGGTAACCATTTTTTATTGATAGATTGTGCAATTCTGAACGTGGCGATACCAAATATGTGTAGGTTTGATTTTATTTTTATTGTTTGATTTTGAATGGGGCAAAATGGGGGTGATTGGAACTTTTATATTTTTTAATTTTTTTAATATTTTTAAAAACATTTTTTTTTTACTTTTGCCATGCTTCAATAGTCTCCATAGGAGACTAGAAGCTGGCACAACTCGATCGGCTCTGTTACATAGAGGCGATGGTCAGATCGCCTCTATGTAGTAGAATTGCTGAGTTGCTATGAGCACCGACCACTGGGTGGCGCTCACAGCAATCTGGCACTGACAACCATAGAGGTCTACAGGAGACTTCGGGTTGTCATGCCGACACCGATGACTCGCGATCATGTGACGCAGGTCATTGGTGTGTGAATTTCTGGCGCAATTGCCGGAAGTGCCATTTAAATGCCGCTGTCAGATTTTGACAGTGGCATTTAACTAGTTACTAGCTGCAGGTGGATCAAGATTCCACCCACCGCTATTGCGGGCACATGTCAGCTGTTCAAAACAGCTGACATGTCCCTGGAAAGATGTGAGCTCACATCAAAGGGAGGGATACTGACATCGGCATACTAATACACCTGATGTCGGTAGTTGGTAAGCTTATAATGTATTGAAAAATAGAAAACATTTCCATATGAGGTAAAATGGTGGAAAGAAAAAAAACACAATTTCACCATTGATTTTTGGATTTTATTTTTATGGTGTTTATTCTGCAGTAACAATAATCTGGCAACATAATTATTCTAAAACTTTTAAGATGAAAATGAAAAAAATTGGTTTGGGTCAACATTTTTTGAGATTCGTAACATTTCTTATTTTTTCATCAGTGAACGTGCATGAGAGATTATTTTTTTGGGTGACAGGCTATTGGTCTTTCTAATGTAATTATATATGTAGATATGTATAATGCATTTTTAGAAGAGGTGTGTTGACCGAAAAATGGTAATTTTGGAGTTTCGATTTTACATTTTAAATGGAACCTTTAAAAGTTTTTTACGTCTTAATCCTTTCAAACATCAAAGTTAACAACTAATGTATTACTCCTGTTTGAGCGCATATGGGGAAAATATTTGGACACTTTGAGCCTCCACATTGCCCTATTTGATAGCTATGCTTCATTATGAAACACAAGAGTCATTTTGAATAGTGAATAGAGTTGGCGTTAGCAGATAAAAACGTGCAAGTAGTAACAAGCCATGCTGTCTTCTATAGTAGACTGTAGAGAATATTTTGAGGTTAGAGTGACTTTATCATGTACAACAGCTATGAGACTAATCAGGAAAATGTTTCACGGGTCATTGGCTTTGTGGGATCTCAAGAGATGTAAACTACAGGAATGCTAAAGTCAATATTGGTGGATTAATGCAGTTTGCTCACTTAAGATTGTTCGGTATTGTGATCGGCCCCATAATTCCTGTCTGCTAATAAATCCATATGGAAAAAACAATATCTCCACACATTTTACTTCTTAATGGTCAAACATCTAATTGGACCACTCTAGCACAGGGTAAGAAACTGGATCACCAACCATCAGTAAATTTGAGAACAATCTGTTAAAATAGTAGACTTTTTCTACAAGACATAAACAAAATCAATGTGTTTTTGATTTTTGGAAAGGCTTATATACATCTAATTATTATCATTGCAGTCACTATAGCGTGTTCAGTTAAGGACACCAGATCCTTGGTCAAAATAGTCTCGAAAATACCTGAAATGAAAAGCAGCAATATCTCTCTGTGCTGTGCTTTGTATGGGAGATCATCCTCTCATCGTCTCAGAATCATTTGCAAATTAAGAGATAGAGTCTGTAAAGGGAAAAACTGGTGAAAATGTAGATGTTATATAATGGCCAGATACAGTGTTATCCTCATGTTCACACAAAGGTTATTCTGAAAAGTTACTTGTAAGTACAGTTACACTTTAACCTAACACAAAAGCTTAATATATCATGTCACAGGAAGATATGATGCAGAAAGTTGGAACTAGACACTTAAAGGGGTGGTCCGGCATCTAAAATGTATTTTCTATCTATTATCTACTATGCATCCAAACAACAGAACCACTTTTGTAGTTTACATTATTACACAATACCCTACAACTTTCCCTATCTAGCTAATTCTTAAATATTTATATATATATATATATATATATATATATATATATATACAGTTAGGGCCAGAAATATTTGGACAGTGACACAATTTTCGCGAGTTGGGCTCTGCATGCCACCACATTGGATTTGAAATGAAACCTCTACAACAGAATTCAAGTGCAGATTGTAACGTTTAATTTGAAGGGTTGAACAAAAATATCTGATAGAAAATGTAGGAATTGTACACATTTCTTTACAAACACTCCACATTTTAGGAGGTCAAAAGTAATTGGACAAATAAACATAACCCAAACAAAATATTTTTATTTTCAATATTTTGTTGCAAATCCTTTGGAGGCAATCACTGCCTTAAGTCTGGAACCCATGGACATCACCAAACGCTGGGTTTCCTCCTTCTTAATGCTTTGCCAGGCCTTTACAGCCGCAGCCTTCAGGTCTTGCTTGTTTGTGGGTCTTTCCGTCTTAAGTCTGGATTTGAGCAAGTGAAATGCATGCTCAATTGGGTTTAGATCTGGAGATTGACTTGGCCATTGCAGAATGTTCCACTTTTTGGCACTCATGAACTCCTGGGTAGCTTTGGATGTATGCTTGGGGTCATTGTCCATCTGTACTATGAAGCGCCGTCCAATCAACTTTGCAGCATTTGGCTGAATCTGGGCTGAAAGTATATCCCGGTACACTTCAGAATTCATCCGGCTACTCTTGTCTGCTCTTATGTCATCAATAAACACAAGTGACCCAGTGCCATTGAAAGCCATGCATGCCCATGCCATCACGTTGCCTCCACCATGTTTTACAGAGGATGTGGTGTGCCTTGGATCATGTGCCGTTCCCTTTCTTCTCCAAACTTTTTTCTTCCCATCATTCTGGTACAGGTTGATCTTTGTCTCATCTGTCCATAGAATACTTTTCCAGAACTGAGCTGGCTTCTTGAGGTGTTTTTCTGCAAATTTAACTCTGGCCTGTCTATTTTTGGTATTGATGAATGGTTTGCATCTAGATGTGAACCCTTTGTATTTACTGTCATGGAGTCTTCTCTTTACTGTTGACTTAGAGACAGATACACCTACTTCACTGAGAGTGTTCTGGACTTCAGTTGATGTTGTGAACGGGTTCTTCTTCACCAAATTAAGTATGCGGCGATCATCCACCACTGTTGTCATCCGTGGACGCCCAGGCCTTTTTGAGTTCCCAAGCTCACCAGTCAATTCCTTTTTTCTCAGAATGTACCCAACTGTTGATTTTGCTACTCCAAGCATGTCTGCTCTCTCTCTGATGGATTTTTTCATTTTTTTCAGCCTCAGGATGTTCTGCTTCACCTCAATTGAGAGTTCCTTTGACCGCATGTTGTCTGCTCACAGCAACAGCTTCCAAATGCAAAACCACACACCTGGAATCCACCCCTGACCTTTTAACTACTTCATTGTTTACAGGTTAACGAGGGAGACGCCTTCAGAGTTAATTGCAGCCCTTAGAGTCCATTGTCCAATTACTTTTGGTCCCTTGAAAAAGAGGACGCTATGCATTACAGAGCTATGATTCCTAAACCCTTTCTCCGATTTGGATGTGGAAACTATCATATTGCAGCTGGGAGTGTGCACTTTCAGCCCATATTATATATACAATTGTATTTCTGAACATGTTTTTGTAAACAGCTAAAATAACAAAACTTGTGTCACTGTCCAAATATTTCTGGCCCTAACTGTATATATATATATATATATATTTTTTTTTTTTTTACTGTACTTCCTGGGATGTTTTGTTTGAGAGGATTCTCAAAGGTAAAGTTTTAAGAAGCTGGGGCAGCACTCACTCCTTGAAGCATTGATGGCCTTTCCTGGAATAGGACATCACATGGGGACAGCTCTGCAGTGCTACAGTTACTCACTAGTTTCTTGCCCCTCTTCTTAGTTTGATGAGGGGCAGCATGGTGGCTCAGTTGTTAGCACTGCAGCCTTGCAGCACTGGAGTCCTGGGTTCTAATCCCACCTTGGACAACATCTGCAAGGAGTTTGTATGTTCTCATTGTGTTTGTGTGGGCTTCCTCAGGTAACTTCGGTTTCCTCCCACATTCCAAAGACATACTGATAGGGAATTTAGATTGTGAGTCCCATCAGGGACAGTAATGATAATGTGTGCAAAACTGTAAAGCGCTGCGGAATATGTTAGCACTATATACAAATAAAGATTATTATTATTATTATAAGAAATCCTGGATCCTGGGTGATGGGCACGGTGGGAGAGGTGAATGCAGCACCGGCTCTCTGCTTCTGTCTCTGCTGCCACTGTAGTTTCTGCGAAAGATATCAGCAGGAGTTGGCAATAGAATCAGTGAGTGACACCAACTTTTAGCACTGCCCTCAAATGAGTCATTATCAGGGGGCAGTGCTAGAAGCAATGAGTGACACCAGTGCTGCCCCCTGATGATACGATACAATACACTTTATTGATCCCGGGGGAAATTACGGTATTACAGCAGAAATACAATCAGCAGTACATGAAATATTAGGACACAAATCTTTCACAAGTATACCAACATTACATGACAAATGTGGTTAATTCAGGTTGAGGGTGGTGCTAGAAGCTGTAGGGTGATGCTTGTGTCACTCACTGCTTCTATCTCCACCTATGATTAAGTCTTCTTTCACAGAAGCTACCGTGGCAGCAGAGATAGCAGCAGAGAGATGATGAGATGATGATGCACTCACTTCTCACACAGTGTCCATCATTCAGGATCCAGGAAGTCTTCAAAGGGAGCAGTGATGTAATAAACTAATGAGTAACTGCAGCGCTAACCCCTGTTGACATCCTGTTATAGGAGGGGCCATGGATGCTGCGGGAAGTGAGTGCAGCCCCAGCCTCCTGTGAAGTCATGTTTGAGATTCCTATCAAATGAAACATCACAGAAAGCACAGTAAAAAAATACATTTAGGGATTAGCTACACAGGGAGAAGTGTAGAGAATTGTGTATTAAAGAAAATGACAAAAGTAAGGTGTAACAGTACCGTCACACTATATGATTTACCTACGATCACGACCAGCGATATGACCTGGCCATGATCGTAGGTAAATCGTAGTGTGGTCACTGGGGAGCTGTCACACAGACAGCTCTCCAACGACCAACGATGCCGAGGTCCCTGGGTAACCAGGGTAAACATCGGGTAACTAAGTGCAGGGCCGCGCTTAGTTACCCGATGTTTACCCTGGTTACAAGCGTTAAACTAAAAAAAACCAAACAGCACATACTTACATCTGGTGTCCGTCACGTCCCTTGCAGTCTGCTTCCCGCACTCAGTGACTGCCGGCCGTAAAGTGAAAGTGAAAGCACAGCCGCTGTGCTCTGCTTTCACTTTACGGCCGGCAGTCACAGTGCGGGAAGCAGACGGCAAGGGACCTGACGGACACCAGAATGTAAGTATGTGCTGTTTGTTTGTTTTTTAGTTTAACGCTTGTAACCAGGGTAAACATTGGGTAACTAAGCGCGGTCCTGTGCTTAGTTACCCGATGTTTACCCTGGTTACAAGCGAACGCATCGCTGGATCGCATCGCTAGATCGCTAGATCGGTGTCACACACACCGATCTAGCGATGACAGCGGGAGATCCAGCGATGATATAAAGTTCTAAACGATCTGCTACGACGTACGATTCTCAGCAGGATCCCTGATCGCTGCTGCGTGTCAGACACAGCGATATCGTAACGATATCGCTGGAACGTCACGAATCGTACCGTCGTAGCGATCGAAATGTTATAGTGTGACGGTACCCTAAGGATAAGTAGAAAATACATTTCAGGTGCTGGACCACACATTTAAAACAACTAAAGCAGTTGATCATGTCAAGTTAGATGTAGAATGGCAGTTTTCTGCATCAAAATGTCTTACTCCGTCGTGATATTATTAAATATGGAAGGACATTCTGTATCTGTGTCTAGCCACGCTTTATAAGACGCTGTTACAATGGCCTAGGGGCCTCCACTAACCTTGATAGGAAATAGCTCTTTGTACATATGAGCTTTTACAATTCATTGACTATGCTACATGTAGAAATTTTTGTTAAAGTGTCAGTAGGATTGCTTTGTGTTTCTTTTTTATATTTATGTCAAAATGTTATAGCTGAAATTACACAAAGACCTGGACTGGTGAGTAACTTGTATGATAATGTTGTATGTCTACATTATTACAATGTGATATTACACTGCGTGATTTATGTTTAACTGATTATTCTTTGGCTTGTGCGCTGAATTATATCAGAAATGTTTATATCTATTGCGCGGAGGATATTTATTCAGCCGGCCATCACCAATAGTGGACTGGCCACCATGAATATATATATATATATATATATATATATATATATATATATGGAATGCAACATTAAGATCCAAGGTTTCACTAGAGGTTCCACAACCCTGGCAGAAAGCCAATTGTAGTTATGCATAATATTTCACTGTTGAATCTTGCAAACATAATATCCTGCTGGGCTAAAGAAAACAATGTGTTTTTTTTTCCACACGAAAACAATCCATCATTTTTCAATCAGCACGGAGAGACTGTACCTGCTTTTTCCATAATACTATGAAGAAATTAATGGCTCTGGTGTGAAAGGTGGACTCTTTGTATATGATCCGTTAAAGGGTACACTAATCAGAATACGTCTTCTCCATGAAATAAAAAATAAATAGAGACTGTACAATGATCCTCATTTCTTTATGGTCCAGTTTTTAGAATATATATCTATGTTGGAGAACAAGGAAGAAATTAAAAATAAATTATGAATTGAATTTATTTCACATTTGGATTAAAAGATAAAAGAATGGATATCAAATATTAAATATTATGAACAAAAAAATATACTATTATTGTGAAATCTGCTAAGAGATCTCTATTAATTCCCTTTTGGTACCACATGTATGCATTCCACCTCCGAAAACTTCATCTATAGGGAGAACAGGGGGTCCAGAGACTTCAGGCAAAAGCTGAGCTTGCTACGTCACTTCAATTTCTTTCAAAGAGTCTAGTTTATTACTTTTATCAGTTTTGAATTTTTTTTTTTGCGGTGATCAAAATCCATAAAGTTAAACCTGACATGCGCAAATAGGATTTCAGAACTAGCTTGGATTTTAAAAGAACATCTGCATCACAAAAGGAATGCTTCTTGAATAGTAATACAGTTTTATTGGAGGATCAAAAGGTCACCAAAAGTTTTATTTCTTGAAGAACTGTATTAAACATAACGGTGAGAAGATGCACTTAAAGAGTGGATTAAAACTTGAAGGTGTACTACAGCTGTAGATGAAACGCGTTCTTCTCTAGTGGAAAATTATTCATATATTCAATGTAGGTCTGTAGGCTTAACAATTGCATTGTTCTGATGCCTCCAGCAGCTTGCGAATGTATTCAACCCCTTTGAGTTTTTGACTATTTTTTTCTATTTTCCAAAATTATAAACACTATTGATACTTCTGCAAGGAGCACAAAACTGAAGTTAGTGACATAGAATCATCATAATAACTAAAAAGAAACCCATCTTTTTCATAGTCCTATAGTTTAATGCAGTTTAATATGACCCAAATAAAATTTACAAAAAAAATAATAAAAAATATATACCGAACCAAGCAGTGACCCATATAAGAATAGCACATCCAGCCTGTGATAGAAAGTGCAGAAGTGCTAGAATTCTTTCAGTAACAATGACGTGGATTTGCAGTATGTGAAGACCCAGAGGGGATGTTTCTGACTACGCTATTATTTTGATTTTCAGAGTTGATTTCACATGTGTGGTATGCAATGTTATATTTATCTTACAGCAGCGAGTGTGTGGCACAGTGATTAATAGACACTCAGGACGAGCAGGAGGCAATTATTTCAGAGGCAAGAGCTTAAATAAGGGGCTGTTTATAGATAAATGTATAGGCGCCTGACATGGAGAATGTTAGCAAGAGAAACATCAGTAGCAATTACTATTATTCCTGAAAATGCAAAAAAATCTGTAGATTGCTATCACTAAAGAAGTGGGCTCTGGATTAATAGTTATTTAAAGGATGATCTCAGAATAATAAACAATTGAAATAAAGTTATTTGAAAAAATTGGGATTAGTATTTGAATTTTACAGGGTTTTTTTCCGCATATTTTACATATTTATTTTTATAAATGTCTCGCTTTGTCCTAAATGTTTTTATCTACTATATTAAGTCATTTCTGTCTTTGTATCAAAGTGTTCAATGCTATGTGCTGTTACTTGAAATTAATCATTTGTATCAGAAAGTGAAGACTCAACCATGAGACAGAAAACACATTGAAAGCTGCAGGTATTCTCTTTGTTGGTTGTTGGCACAGTGGTTAAACAATAGTATGTTACATATACTGGAGATCCGGCCTCAGATACAAGTAGGAGAGTTTCAACAATCAACAATTACATATTTCTCAATTTTATATATATATATAGTAGCTGAAGAGCCCGGCGTTGCCTGGGCATAGTAAATATCTGTGGTTAGTTATAGCACCTCACTTCTCTCATTTTCCCATCACGCCTCTCATTTTCCCCCTCACATCTCTCATTTTCTGCCTTACACCTCCCATTTTCCCCCTCATTCCCCCCTCACTCCTCTCATTTCCCCCTAACACTTGTCATTTTGACCTCACATCTGTCATTTTCCGATCACTCCACTATTTTCCCTTGCTCCTCTCATTTTTCACTCACACCTTTTCATTTTCACCTCACACCTTTTCATTTTCACCTCACACCTCTCATTTTCACCTCACACCTCTCATTTTCCCTCAGTATATACCTGTATGTCATTTCCCCTGTATATAGTATATACCTGAATGTCATCTACCCTGTAAATAGTATATACCTGCTGTATGTCATCTCCTCCTGTATATTGTACAATATATACCTGTGTCATTTCCTCCTGTATATAGTATATATCTGTATGTCATCTTTTCTGTATATAGTATATACCGTATGTCATCTCCTCCTATATATAGTATATACCTGTATGTCATCTCCTATATATAGTATATACCTGTATGTCATCTCCCCTGTATATAGTATATACCTGCTGTATGTCATCTCCTCCTGTATATATCAATGTGTCATCTCCTCTTTTATATAGTATATACATGTAGGTCATCTCCTCCTATATATAGTATATACCTGTATGTCATCTCCTGTATATAGTATATATGTGTGTCATCTCCTCCTATATATAGTATATACCTGTATGTCATCTCCTCCTGTATATACCTGTAATTCATCTCCTCCTGTATATAGTATATACCTGTGTGTCATCTGCTCCTGTATATAGTATATACCTGTATGTCATCTCCTCCTGTATATAGTATGTACCTGTATGTCATCTCCTCCTGTATTAGACCTCGTTCACACGTTATTTGGTCAGTATTTTTACCTCAGTATTTGTAAGCTAAATTGGCAGCCTGATAAATCCCCAACCAACAGGAAGCCCTCCCCCTGGCAGTATATATTAGCTCACACATACACATAATAGACAGGTCATGTGACTGACAGCTGTTGTATTTCCTATATGGTACATTTGTTGCTCTTGTAGTTTGTCTGCTTATTAATCAGATTTTTATTTTTGGAGGATAATACCAGACTTGTGTGTGTTTTAGGGTGAGTTTCATGTGTCAAGTTGTGTGTGTTGAGTTGCGTGTGGCGAAATGCATGTAGCGACTTTTGTGAGATGAGTTTTGTGTGGCGACATGCGTGTAGCAACTTTTTGTGTGTTGAGTTGCATGTGACAGGTTAGTGTAGCAAGTTGTGTGCAGCAAGTTGTGTGCAGCAAGTTTTGCACATGGCGAGTTTTATGTGTGGTGCGTTTTGAGTATGTGCAAGTTTTGTGTGAGGCAACTTTTGCATGTGTTGCAACTTTTGTGCATGTGGCAAATTTTCCGCTTGTGCAAGTTTTGCGTGTGGCGAGTTTTCCATGAGGTGAGATTGGCACGTGTGGCGAGTTTTGCATGTGGAAAATTTTGCGCGTGGCGAGTATTGAGTGGCGACTTTTGTGTTTCGACTTTTATGTGGTGAGGTTGGTGTATGTGTGGTGAAATGTGTGCTAAGGGTGGTATATGTGTTCAAGCATGTGGTAGTGTGTGGCGCATTTTGTGTGTGTGTTCATATCCCCCTGTGTGGTGAGTATCCCATGTCGGGGCCCCACCATAGCAACTGTACGGTATATACTCTTCACATATGGCAGCTGTCAATTTGCCTCCAACACGTTTCCTTTCACTTTTTCCCCATTATATAGATAGGGGCAAAATTGTTTGGTGAATTGGAATGCGCGGGGCTAAAATTTCACCTCACAACATAGCCTATGATGCTCTCTGGTCCAGATGTGTGACTGAGGAAAATTTTGTGGCTGTAGCTGCGACGGTGCAGATGCCAATCCCGGACACACACACACACACAGCTATATATTATGTGATGCAGTGACCCCTGTAACAGGTAGGGGGCACTGCATGGTCTCCCCAGTATACGCATGGAGGCATATTGAGGCCATAGGAATGCATGGCAATCGCAGGTATGACTGTGGTAATGTGTTAAAGTCTGGCAGTATTGGGAATGGCCGATACGTGTGTCGCAGAGCAGAAGACTCTGCGCTGCCAGCCTGAAGCAATGTGGTGTTCTGGGACCTATAGTCGCACAAGTGTTTAGTATGTCTATAATGTGAGGCTGGCAGGGCTAGTTATGTGAGATGGGCGGGACAAACTAGCCACACACCTGCACTACCACCCAGGGGAGTGGTTTAAGGTATGTAATGTGACCAGGGTGTGGGTCACATGGTCTGAGTGAGGGGACCTGAATGGTCCACGTGCAAGGTCCTCGCAGATACCTTGGTGTTGGGTGTGCTAAGCCCTGAAGAGCACGTAGTGGGACTTTGCTACTGGAGACCTGGGTATGGGAGGGTCCCAGATGGGGTTGGACGTCCTTAATTGTACCCGGACAGGCCACCTGTGTGATCCCGAGTAACCTGGGTGTTGGGAGGTCCTGGGAGGAGGACTGGGTCCCTGAACAGCACGAGGTGAGGACAGGGATCTGCAGAGCCAGAAACAGGTCCCGTGTGGTACTGCCAGTGGAAAGCCTGCAGCACTGACAAGCAGGTAATACCAGACTGTGTGTTTGGCTCCAGAGCGAGCCTGAGCATTGGACTCGACCAAGAGTGTGTGGTCACAGTCCTGATGGAACAGGGTCACGCTGTGAACATTGTTACCGTATTTTGCCATGCTATGAAGATTGTTGTTTTGTGTTTTCTGCCACTGGGGTTTATGGAGTAATATACCCAGTTGAACTTGTAGAAGAAAATACGGTCCTGTGTGTTAATCCCGTGCCAAGCGAGTGTCCCCCAATACACTCTGTAAGAGCAATATTACAATATATATATATATATATATATATATATATATATATATATATATTCTCACTACCACCTTTTATTACTCAATCACTAAGCACCTTTCATTTCACCAGAGCTGTTTATAAGAAGCTGAGCTGTCATTGGTTGCTATGAGCAACAGTTTTCCTTGTAGACAGTTGTGGTAACTGAGGCCTATTATTCTTATCATTTCTGTGGTGTTATCGTCCGTCTGTTAAGCTGGAAATAACACAATTTATTACCGTGCCGATACAGACCACCCTCTGCCACAGACTGCAGCGGGAGCCCAGTATCACACAAAATAGGATTAGATACACAGCTCAGCAGTCAGTATCACACAGGATAGGATTAGATGCACGGCTCAGCAGACAGTATTACACATGATAGGATTAGATACACAGCTCGGCAGACTGTATCATACAGGATAGGATTAGATACACAGGTCAGCATACAGTATCACAAAGGATAGGAATAGATACATGGCTCAGCAGACAGTGTCACACAGGATAGCATTCGATACACAGCTCAGGAGACAGTATCACCCAGGATAGGAATAGATACATGGCTCAGCATACAGTATCACACAGCATAGGATTAGATACACAGCTCAGCATACAGTATCACACAGAATAGGAATAGATACATGGCTCAGCAGACAGTGTCACACAGGATAGCATTCGATACACAGCTCAGGAGACAGGATAGGATTAGATACACAGCTCAGCAGACGGTTTCTTACAGGAGAGGATTAGATGCAAAGCTCAGCAGACAGTATCACACAGGACAGAATTAGAATTCCTCTTTCCATCTGATTTGCCTTTTGATTTTAAATACCTCCAGTTTCCACTTCGACTGGCTTTTGCAATGTCCATTAACAAGGCTCAGGGACAGTCCTTGAAAGTAGTAGGGATCGGTTTGCCATCTTGTTGTTTATCCAAAAGGCTCTTGAATGAGTTGAAAATAAAATACTATCAATACTAAGGCAATCATTTAGTTAATTTGTGTTGCAAATCTGTAGTGTTGAGTACATGATGTGAAATGTTTTTATGTGCAATATAATCATTGTAATTTGTTATAACAGACCACAGTTAGTCACTATGCCTGGGCAACGCCGGGCTCTTCAGCTAGTATGTATAAACATTTGTACTGTGTAATGGCTGTGTCTGATCATACAGGGACATGGCTTGATCATATCACATCTTCTGGCCAGGAAAAGGCGCAAAAGAGAGTTTACAGACAGGACAGCATGGGATCACAGCTGATTCTTTTTCTGATTATGATTTTACATCAAAGAAAGCAGCTACTGTTCACAGGCTGTCCTGTCTGTATACTTTTTTACTTCCTCATCTGCCCAGGAGCTGTGGTATGATCAGACCATGTTCTTGTATGGTCAGACACAGCCATTACACAGTACACAGCAGGGACACATTTATAAGATTTGCTGAAAGCGAGAATAGACAGCATGTCCAAAAATCATACATTGATCTATCCTTCCAGTAGACGGGCATGGCACCAGGAGATGGAACAGGATCCTTGATGCAAACAACTGGCTAAGACGATGGTGCAGACAACAAGGATTTGGATTCCTGGACCACGGTGTGAATTACTGGTATGATGGACTCCTCGCCAGAGACGGACTACACCTCAACAAACCTGGGAAACACACATTCGCCAGAAGACTCGCTACACTCATCAGGAGGGCGTTAAACTAGAAGAAGAGGGGACGGGAAGAAAAACATTAGACTCGAACAAAGACGACCCAGGAAAACATACTCAGAAGGGAGGTAAGAACATTTCTAAAACAATCCACAGTGAGGAGATTGGAACAAAACAAAATCCTCTAAACTGCATGCTCGCAAACGCCAGAAGCCTGACAAACAAGATGGAAGAACTAGAAGCAGAAATATCTACATGTAACTTTGACATAGTGGGAATAACCGAGACATGGTTAGATGAAAGCTATGACTGGGCAGTTAACTTACAGGGTTACAGTCTGTTTAGAAAGGATCGTAAAAATCGGAGAGGAGGAGGGGTTTGTCTCTATGTAAAGTCTTGTCTAAAGTCCACTTTAAGGGAGGATATTAGCGAAGGGAATGAGGATGTCGAGTCCATATGGGTTGAAATTCATGGAGGGAAAAATGGTAACAAAATTCTCATTGGGGTCTGTTACAAACCCCCAAATATAACAGAAAGCATGGAAAGTCTACGTCTAAAGCAGATAGATGAAGCTGCAACCCATAATGAGGTCCTGGTTATGGGGGACTTTAACTACCCGGATATTAACTGGGAAACAGAAACCTGTGAAACCCATAAAGGCAACAGGTTTCTGCTAATAACCAAGAAAAATTATCTTTCACAATTGGTGCAGAATCCAACCAGAGGAGCAGCACTTTTAGACCTAATACTATCTAATAGACCTGACAGAATAACAAATCTGCAGGTGGTTGGGCATTTAGGAAATAGCGACCACAATATTGTGCAGTTTCACCTGTCTTTCACTAGGGGGACTTGTCAGGGAGTCACAAAAACATTGAACTTTAGGAAGGCAAAGTTTGAACAGCTTAGAGATGCCCTTAATCTGGTAGACTGGGACAATATCCTCAGAAATGAGAATACAGATAATAAATGGGAAATGTTTAAGAACATCCTAAATAGGCAGTGTAAGCGGTTTATACCTTGTGGGAATAAAAGGACTAGAAATAGGAAAAACCCAATGTGGCTAAACAAAGAAGTAAGACAGGCAATTAACAGTAAAAAGAAAGCATTTGCACTACTAAAGCAGGATGGCACCATTGAAGCTCTAAAAAACTATAGGGAGAAAAATACTTTATCTAAAAAACTAATTAAAGCTGCCAAAAAGGAAACAGAGAAGCACATTGCTAAGGAGAGTAAAACTAATCCCAAACTGTTCTTCAACTATATCAATAGTAAAAGAATAAAAACTGAAAATGTAGGCCCCTTAAAAAATAGTGAGGAAAGAATGGTTGTAGATGACGAGGAAAAAGCTAACATATTAAACACCTTCTTCTCCACGGTATTCACGGTGGAAAATGAAATGCTAGGTGAAATCCCAAGAAACAATGAAAACCCTATATTAAGGGTCACCAATCTAACCCAAGAAGAGGTGCGAAACCGGCTAAATAAGATTAAAATAGATAAATCTCCGGGTCCGGATGGCATACACCCACGAGTACTAAGAGAACTAAGTAATGTAATAGATAAACCATTATTTCTTATTTTTAGTGACTCTATAGCGACAGGGTCTGTTCCGCAGGACTGGCGCATAGCAAATGTGGTGCCAATATTCAAAAAGGGCTCTAAAAGTGAACCTGGAAATTATAGGCCAGTAAGTCTAACCTCTATTGTTGGTAAAATATTTGAAGGGTTTCTGAGGGATGTTATTCTGGATTATCTCAATGAGAATAACTGTTTAACTCCATATCAGCATGGGTTTATGAGAAATCGCTCCTGTCAAACCAATCTAATCAGTTTTTATGAAGAGGTAAGCTATAGACTGGACCACGGTGAGTCATTGGACGTGGTATATCTCGATTTTTCCAAAGCGTTTGATACCGTGCCGCACAAGAGGTTGGTACACAAAATGAGAATGCTTGGTCTGGGGGAAAATGTGTGTAAATGGGTTAGTAACTGGCTTAGTGATAGAAAGCAGAGGGTGGTTATAAATGGTATAGTCTCTAACTGGGTCGCTGTGACCAGTGGGGTACCGCAGGGGTCAGTATTGGGACCTGTTCTCTTCAACATATTCATTAATGATCTGGTAGAAGGTTTACACAGTAAAATATCGATATTTGCAGATGATACAAAACTATGTAAAGCAGTTAATACAAGAGAAGATAGTATTCTGCTACAGATGGATCTGGATAAGTTGGAAACTTGGGCTGAAAGGTGGCAGATGAGGTTTAACAATGATAAATGTAAGGTTATACACATGGGAAGAGGGAATCAATATCACCATTACACACTGAACGGGAAACCACTGGGTAAATCTGACAGGGAGAAGGACTTGGGGATCCTAGTTAATGATAAACTTACCTGGAGCAGCCAGTGCCAGGCAGCAGCTGCCAAGGCAAACAGGATCATGGGGTGCATTAAAAGAGGTCTGGATACACATGATGAGAGCATTATACTGCCTCTGTACAAATCCCTAGTTAGATTGCACATGGAGTACTGTGTCCAGTTTTGGGCACCGGTGCTCAGGAAGGATATAATGGAACTAGAGAGAGTACAAAGGAGGGCAACAAAATTAATAAAGGGGATGGGAGAACTACAATACCCAGATAGATTAGCGAAATTAGGATTATTTAGTCTAGAAAAAAGACGACTGAGGGGCGATCTAATAACCATGTATAAGTATATAAGGGGACAATACAAATATCTCGCTGAGGATCTGTTTATACCAAGGAAGGTGACGGGCACAAGGGGGCATTCTTTGCGTCTGGAGGAGAGAAGGTTTTTCCACCAACATAGAAGAGGATTCTTTACTGTTAGGGCAGTGAGAATCTGGAATTGCTTGCCTGAGGAGGTGGTGATGGCGAACTCAGTCGAGGGGTTCAAGAGAGGCCTGGATGTCTTCCTGGAGCAGAACAATATTGTATCATACAATTATTAGGTTCTGTAGAAGGACGTAGATCTGGGTATTTATTATGATGGAATATAGGCTGAACTGGATGGACAAATGTCTTTTTTCAGCCTTACTAACTATGTTACTATGTTACTATGTTACTATGATCTAATGCCGCTAAGCAAAAATGTATATTACTGAACATGAGGTTCTTAGTTTAACATTCTGATCAGACTGTATGAAACCCACTGCCACGTCATGGCAAACCTCTTAGTGGATCCCTATCGCCCTAAAGGAGCAGAGCCGTGCAGCGCCCACTGCCACAGCGGCAATACATCAGCAAGGAGGACGGCCTGGTGCCTCACAGCACCCATGCTACATGTTTGAGTTCCCATGACTCCAGTCCACGCTGCCCCACAAGCACAAAACTACAGCAACAATGGCCGCCACACAGTACCCACACCAAATGAAAGAAGCATTGAAACTCCCCTTCCTCAAGCACTCCAATGGGAGCTAATTATCACCTGTGCCAAATGGGAATGCCAGAATGTTAAACTAAGAACCTCATGTTTTAGTAATATATATTTTTGTCTAGCGGCATTAGATCAATGTATGATTCTTGGAGGTGCTGTCCATTCTCTTTTTCAGCACATTTATAAGATTATTTCAGCACAGGAACATTTTTTTTGACATAGCTGATTGTTGAACTTATTATTACTAAAGATATCTATCCATTAAAATGTACTTTGTTCATGGAACACTTAAAACTCTTATTCAAACTTATTAACACTTATTAAAACTCAATCACTTTCCCAAAAAACAATGTAATAGGAAATCCTAAGTATGTACATGTGCAAAATACACCATCTGCAAAGGGGCACTATATTGTTGTGGCACATACAGATGCAAAATTTGACAGGTAAATTATTTGGGGTGCAAAAATAAAAATGCAATGAAACATGCATACTTTGCTAGGTAACAATTACAATTACTGTAAATGTCTGGATTTTGGGTGATTTTTTTGTATTAAATAAAAAAAAACAATTATTCCCATTTTTCAAGAAATGCAAAAATCCAATACATTTGCTTTTGAGAAGAAAGCACACTGTCTCTAAGTGACGCTCATTTTAGTTTTGTTTTTATTTAGTTTGCCTTGCTGCTGCTTTCTTATGCATTAAGAATGAAAAAAGTGAATTTGGAATTCCTCCGAAGTGCCAAGCACTACATTTTTATATATTGTCAGAAAATGAGAAATGGTTAAAATAACAAATAAATGCAGTGCTTGCAGACCTCTAATAATGCAAAGAAAACAAGTTCATAATCATTTCGAAACAACAGTACTAATGTTTTAACTCAGGAAGAGTTCAGAAATCAATATTTTGTGGAATAACCATGATTTTAGTCACAGCTTTCATGCGTCTTGGCATGCTTTCCACCAGTTTTTCACACTACTTTTGGGTGACCTTATGGTACACAAATGTATGCAGTTCTTCTTTGTTTGATGGCTTGTGACTATCCATTTTCCTCTTGATTACATTCCAGAGGTTTTCAATGGGGTTCAGGTCTGGAGATTGGGCTGGCCATGACAGGGATTTGATGTGGTGATCTTTGTCCACACATTGATTGACATAGCTGTGTGGCATGGTGCATTGTCCTGCTGGAAAAACCAGTCCTTAGAGTTGAGAAACATTGTGTGAGCAGAAGGAGGCAACTGTTTTTCCAGGATAACCTTGTATGCGGCTTGATTCATGCTTCCTTTGCAAAGATTAACCTACCCAATTTCAGCCTTGCTGAAGCATCCCCAGATCATCACTGATCCTCCAAAAATGTCATAGTGGGTGCAAGACACTGTGGCTCTCCAGGTCTCCGTCTAACCATTAGATGACCAGGTGTTGGGCAAAGCTGAAAATTAGAATCATCAGAGAAGATTACCTAACTCCAATTCTCTATGGTTCAATCCTTATGGTCTTTGGTAAACTTCAGCCTGGCTCTCCTTTGATTCTCATTGATGAAAGGCTTTTTTCTACCTTTACATGACTTGAGTCCTGCCTCCAGGAGCCTGTTACGAACTGCTCTTGCCATGGACTTCACCCCAGCTGCCCTTTGCCATTCCTTTTGTAGGTCACTTGATGCCATCCTGCTGTTGCTGAGTAACATTTGAATAAGATGACGGTCATCCCGGTCAGTGGAGAGTCGTTTTTGCCCTCTGTCGGTCTGTAGCTTTGTTGTCCCCAATGTCTGCTGCTTGACCTAGTTGTAATGGACTCCCGTCTTAGAAATTTTAAGGATGGAGGCAACATGACACTCACTTTGTCCCTCTGCTAGTAAAGCCAGAACTGAGCCCTTCCTTTCCTCACTCAAGACTTTTCTTTTCAACTCCTTTGGCATGGTTAAAAGTTATATTTTCATTCCTATTACTTTAGAGATATTACTAGTACTTGTTTTGCCATCCAGCTTGTCCTATTGCAAGAGGGTTGTGAACACCACAGCAGTGTCTTTTATACTTTCCTTTGCTAAATAAGATTTGGTTCAGGTGAGCACCTAATCAGAAGCACATTAAGTAGAATGAGGTGTACTCTGGTTGGAATTCAACTGACACTAGAATGGAATGGCTGTCAGACATGTAGAGAAGCTGATTTTTATAAAACTGTGCAGTCGTCTCTTAATTTTTGCCAGAGCTGTAGTTGAGTTTCCTTGGTTTTGTAGGATATTATTGTACTATGTATTTTTTGTATTGACTTTTTATTGTGTCTGTTTGACTTTTTCTGCTTGCAACATTAGTTTCCATGTACTTTTCTTGCACCTGGTAACATGATTTTTGTAATATTTACATACACCTATACATTACTGGATAATATGTTATTATTTTCTCTTCTTTATCAACACCTCCATAGAAATGTCTGGCGTCCGCTCGGCAATGCCAAGTCTAATAATACCATGTCTGATGCCCAGTATAACAGTGTCAGTTCTAAAGCCAAATACAATAATACCATTACTTTTTTCAAAAAAACTTAGGTCTAATGTTATGTCTGTACACTGGTGTTGGTGATAGGTGCAGTATACAGTAATTCGACAGCAGCTGAAGCAGAATATACTCATGTGATGTATAAAATTGCTGATATAGTAGCTTATGCTAAGTATATATTGAGCCAGATATAATAGTGCCACGTGTGCTAGTGCTTTAGATAGACATTTCCAAATTTTAATTGTACCTATCTGTCATCATGGCACATAAGTTGGACACTCAACATTCTCATTATGTAATTGGATTAACTTATTCAAAGACAAATTTACCCTATTCTGTTGACAGATGAGTTTCTTTACATAATGTCAGATCAAAATCTGCTGTCACATTCTGCTAGAAATTGATGTCATAATTAAGCCACCTACAATATGAAAGCATGAGCTGTCCTTTACAAGAACAAATCACGGATGATATGGTCATCTGACTGATCTGTTTTGGTAACTCCAAGCTACAGCATCACAGAAGGACAAAATTCTGCCAATACTAGGTGAAGTAAATTAACTAATTGCATATGTAACACCCCAGGTAACAGGTTGTTACAGTAATGTTGCTTTCCCTTTGGGGAGGGTAATATCATGCTCAGAGGTAATGGAGCTCTCTTCACCAGGTAAGGCACCCGCATGCAACACATTCTGAATCCAGGCCAGGATGGGGAGCTCAAGACCTGGATTCAGGGGAGCTTCCCTCAAATATGGATATATGTCCTGGTCTGGAGGAGGAGTTAGCCAGTCTGATAGAGACACTGAAGGAGAAGGAAGTCTGAGAGAGCAGACAAAGAGGCCTGGCAGCCACGAGGGAGCTGCAGCCTCTGAAAGGGCAGATCCCTCAGAGCCAAAGCGCAGTACCAGGTATCGGGAGCCCGAGGCCTTAGTGGAGCTGTAGGACACTTGGCAGAACCGGAGGGCCCAGAACTGTATGTAATTGGCCCATACCACATCTGAGTCGCAGCAGCACCTGAAGAGCTCGGGGCATGATAGAGTCCCTGTAAAATGGGTCAAGCTACCCGTCATACATGTGCCTGTCCCAGGACAGGGGAAAAGAATGAGGACTTTGTTAGAAAGCTTCAGGCAGCAGGGACCTCACAAAACAGCACAAGGAGAAAAGGCTCTCGGACCTCAACTGGGAAGGAGCTTCTCCCATTGCCTCTGAGCCGGCCAGACCATAGGACACCTGTGCCTGGTACCCTGGACTATGGACAACTACATCTTTGGTAAACCAGGTAAAGACTTTACAACTTGTGTCCTCCACTTATTCATCGGCAAACACCATCATGACCATACACTCTAGGACACCTGGGGACCCCGCTTCACCTGTGGGAAGTGTCACGATCATTGCTGAAACAACATCCCCCAGAGGACCCCTTTAAAGCAGCTTTGGTCCCCCTAATGACCGAACACTACAGGTGGCGTCACAACAGAATTATTCACAATTCCCTTTTAAAGACCGTTCCCTTTTACAGTGAGTCCAAGAGCCACGGACCGGGTCGCAGCCACCGTGACATCTCCTTTAATAGCTGACCAGACCCGGTACTGAGTAGCCTGCCTTGGTGGGCGACTCTCATACAGTTTATGCATTATACTCAATAAATAATAACAAAGTATAAATTAAGCTCCAATGCTCCCCCTAGTAGGGGCAGAATTCTACTGCTTTTCTCTATTGACGTGGAACGGATTTGGACCTCTAACCACAATAGAGATACTGTACATTAAGTAAAAATGTGTATAAAGATTGGAATGGAATGGAATGGAATGAAAGGCATACGTATTTTACATGACTGTAGTAGATTCATTTCTACTAAATATGAAGACTTGCCTGTCATTTCATATATAATATGTAGCACGATGGCTTTGCTGTGCTGGGATCATGGTTTTACCCCTTACCGACATCGGGCGTAATAGTACATTGATGTCGGACTCCCTCCCCTTGATGTGGGCTCTGGCGGGGAGCCCACATCTTTCCGGGGACATGTCAGCTGTTTAGAACAGCTGACATGTGCCTGAAATAGCTGCGGGTGGAATCGCGATCCACCCGCAGCTATTAACCAGTTAAGTGCCGTTGTCAAACTCTGACAGCGGCATTTAAATTGCGCTTCCGGTCATTGGGACGGAAATACGCCCAACAGTGACTCGCGTCATGTGATTGCGGGTCACCAGTGTGTTTGCATGACAACCTGAGGTCTCCTGGAGTCCTCTATGGTTGTCAGTGCTGGCTTGCTGTTATCGCCACCCAGTGATCTGAACATCACTATGTAGCAGAGCCGATTGGGTTGTGGCAGCTTCTAGTCTCCTATGGAGACTATTGAAGCATGCCAAAAGTAAAAAAAAAAGTTTTTAAAAATATAAAAAGAATAAAAAAATAAAAGTTCAAATCACCCTCCTTTCACCTCATCTATCTATATATATATAAAAATGAATGTATGCAAATGTGTGTGTGTGTATCGACGATGATGTCATAAGCGACGATGATATCATAAAGGTTGCCATGGCAAAGAGGATATCATAATGGTTGCCATAGCGATGATGATGTCATAATAGGTTGTAATGGTGACGGTTATGTTATAATGGTTGCCATGGTGACAATGATGTTTCAATAGGTTGCCATGGCGACGATGATGTCAGAATGGTTGCCATGGTGAAGATGATGGATAATGCGTATATATGCACAAAACTATGGGATGGAGGATGTGTGATAGGTATATGGGCATGGGACTATGGGATGGAGGATATGTATAATGGGTATATGGGCACGGGACTATGGGATGGAGGATGTGTATAATGGGTATATGAGCACGGGACTATGGGATGGAGGATGTGTATAATGGGTATATGAGCACGGGACTATGGGATGGAGGATGTGTATGATGGTATATGGGCACAGGGCTATAGGATGGAGGATGTGTATGATGGTATATGGGCTCGGGACTATGGGATGGAGGATATGTATAATGGATATATAGGCACGGGACTATGGGATAGAGGATATGTATAATGGGTATATATGAATGGGACTATGGGATGAAGGATGTGTATGATGGGTATATGGGCACAGGGCTATAGGATGGAGGATGTGTATGATGGTATATGGGCTCGGGACTATGGGATGGAGGATATGTATAATGGGTATATAGGCACGGGACTATGGGATAGAGGATATGTATAATGGGTATATATGAATGGGACTATGGGATGAAGGATGTGTATGATGGGTATATGGGCACAGGGCTATAGGATGGAGGATGTGTATGATGGTATATGGGCTCGGGACTATGGGATGGAGGATATGTATAATGGGTATATAGGCACGGGACTTTGGGATGGAGGATGTGTATGATGGGTGTTTGGGCACGGGACTATGAGATTGAGGATGTGTATGATGGGTATATGGGCACAGTACTGTGGGATGGAGGATGTGTATGATGGGTATATGGGCACGGGACTATGGGATGGAGGATATGTATGATGGGTATATGGGTACTATACCCATGCTATGTCGGGCTCTTCAGCTAGTTAGTAATTAAAACTGCATGATCACCAAATAAAGACCAGACATCTCATGTGCTTTTGCGATTTTGGTGCTTCGGCTTCTCTAAATTTTATATGAAATTTGTTTAGTACTAAATAGCTTTGTTCAGTTAAGCAATAAGAATTTTCTCTTTGTAGCAGACAAGACCCTTTTAATAATCAGACTGGGATTGCTGTGACCTCAGTATTACTACACAGGGTCAATAAGTCATTTGATGACCTCTAAGCCATTTTGTGACAGAGATGATGATGAAAAATTTGTTGTTTTAGCATCACACAGTCAGCCCATTAGTAAATCACAGCAACTTAAATCATATGGTCCTGACATTTTCCTGGCTTTACTCATAGGACAACAAGTTTTATAATAATGAACATTTCAAAGTTTTATTTTGATACAGATAAGTAAAGACAATTAAAGGTAATTGCCCCATGTAAAATACTTTTTAAACTTTATATTCTTAAAAAAGGCACATTTTCATTAAATGAAAAATCCACTTAATATGGAATTTCCTATTTTTTCTCTTCTAAAAGGAAAAGAGAAAACTGACTCTCTATTTCTTTCTGTAGATAGCTGCAATGTAATCCAATGTTTGGCCTATACAAGAGTTTTGAAACATAACTTTGAATTTTTGTTAAACTAGAGTACCTTCCAAGCAGCCTGACAAGCCAGATCTCAAATGTTGGAGTGAGGAGACTTTTACACTATGCATGCTAGTCTGGGAAATTAAATATGCACATTGCCTCTCCTGAGAGAAAAGGGATTAGATCTCTAGTGACACCTATTGGAAGTAACAATCATAAAAGTCAATAATGACCCTTTAATGAGCCTTACCATGTGACTAAATCACAATCCCACTAGAGTCCTACTCCTCTTCCTTGCTGAAGAAGCAATTTGCATACTTAATTTCCCAAAGGAGCAATGCATGGCATATAAGTCTCCTCGCTTTGACATGCGGGGCTTGGTTTGTCACTCTCCACAAGGAGAAATATGATCCCTTGGATCACGGTCTTAAGCCTCTCATCTAGCCAAATCAGATCTCATACTTTGCACTGCTGAGGGGCAATACCCCAAAACATGGTATCTGCAAACTGAGATTCTTGTTTGGAGTTTATCCTAAGTCATGTGGCAGGGCTCGTTAAAGGGTCGATGTTGACTTTTAGGATTGCTACTTCCAATAGATGTCACTAGAGATCTAATCCTTTTTCTCTCTGAAGAGTGAATTTGATATTCCAAACACAAGAGACACCAATTTTGCAACCTATAGGTGGCACTAGCGAAACATATTTTATTTTGTCTCGGAGAAGTGCCATTCTTTTCTCCAAATTATTATTTTGGCTTCCCTGCAGATGGCAGTGGTAAACCTCTGCTATTTTTAGTGATCCTTACACAATCACAATGAAGAGCAAAACTGGTAGCACGAGTGTAAGATATAATAGCACTTATATTTCGTTACACAGAAGGATAAAGATAAGACTCAGAAGAGAATATTGGGAATTCATAGGTAGTTTTTTCATTGCTTTTAACACCTTGATATTTTGTCTGTTTTTGATCCTAAATGTTCTAAGCATTCTTTTTCTTTTTGAAAGGCCATGCCATTTTTAATTTTCCATCCATGAAACTGTATGACAGCTTATTTCTTACGAGGCAAATTGCATTATTTAAAGGCACTACTACGATGGCAGGTCTAAGTGTCATTGTTAGGCCCCAGAGCAACTCATTGATATGACTGAGGTAAGTATAAAAAACGTTTTTTTTTTTTAAATGGGTGAGGTGGGGGGAGTCAGACTGCAGATGAAGTGTGTTTGAGGGGGTACAGCACATGATGAAATGATAGGGGCTGGAAATGATGTGGTAAGAGGGACTGCAGATGAAGTGAAGGGGGGATAGGGGACTGTAAATGATGATGGTGGACTGCAAATGATGAAGTGGGGGTGATGGGGAGTGCAAATGATGAAGTGGGGGTGATGGGGAGTGCAAATGATGAAGTGGGGGTGATGGGGACTGAAAATAATGATGCGGGGGTGATAGGGACTGCAAATGATGATATGGGGGTGATGGGGATAGTAAGTGATGATGTGGGGGTGATGGGGAATGCAGATGATGAAGTGTGTTTGAGGAAGTACTGCACATGATGAAATGATAGGGGCTGCAAATGATGAAGTAAGGGGGACTGCAGATGAAGTGAAGGGGGATAGGGGACTGTAAATAATGACATAAGGTGGACTGCAAATGAGTGTGAGGGGCGGGGACAGCAATTGAATTGAAGGTGGGGTGGGGAGAGCAAATGGTGTATTGAAGGTGGGGAGAGCAAATAATGAATTTTGCAGGTGTGGAAGAGCAGTTGATAATGAATAGAGGGTGGGAGAGAGAAGACATCACAATGAATTGAGGTAGAAGGGGCATGTAACTATAATGAATTGGAGTAAGGGAGTGGGAGGTACATAGGTACATTGAAGATAAAGTGACTGGTAATTAATGGGGGAAAGAGTACAGGTGCTAATTCATTTAAATATTAAATGGGGAAAGTGGTTATGTACAGATAGTAGGGGCACAGTGGCGGATTATAATTTATATTTGAAATGGTGGGTTGCATAATAACCAATTATATATAAATGGTGGGTGCACGTCTGTATTCAGATGTGTAGGAGAAAGAGAAAAAGTGGGGAATGTGCTCTGGAAGTAGTACTCTAGATAACTGTGTTATTTTATGCAGAGATGAGTCCTTGCTGAAAGAAGTGATAGCGGTCTGCGCTGGATTCAAAAGAAATTTAAAGCTGAAGGACTTCAGCAAGAGACGTCACTGGGGAGTCAGTGTGTTAACTGTACACTGACACTATACACTGTATACTGTATACAGAGCTCCTCTGTATAATGTCACTGGTAATCACTTTATTACCTGTACACTATACAGTATATGCAGAGCTCCTGTGTATAATGTCACTGGGATTCACTGTATTACCTGTCCACTGACACTATATACAGAGCTCCTGTGTATAATGTCACTGGGAATCACTATATTAGCTGTCCACTGACACTATATACAGAGCTCCTGTGTATAATGTCACTGATGATCCCTGTATTACCTGTACACTGACACTATATACAGAGCTCCTGTGTATAATGGCACTGGTGATCATTGTATTACCTGTACACAGACATTGCATACTAAGTACATATCTCCTGTGTATAATGGCACTTATGGTGATATTATTTTTTATTAATGATCAGAATTGTACTAGTCAGTCACAGTGTAGTGGTAATATGTTGTCCGGCCATGGTGTGGGGGTATTTGCTACTTGTATGTGCTATTATTTGGTCACTGTGTGGTGTATTGTGTTGGTATTTGTTCCTTGTATGTAGTTGGTCACACTGTGGTGGAAATATGTGGTCTGGACATGGTGTGGTGGTATTTGTTCCTTGTAGATGACATTATAGGTCACTATGTGGTGATAATATGGTAACTGGTCATGATGTTGTGGTATTTGTACCTTGTTTGTGGTATTATTGGTCATTTTAAAAATGGAAAAGTAAATAAAAATATACCGAAATTGTGTTGCATATTTTAACAAATGTTTAATAGGTTAGAGTAGAGTAGGGCCCGGCCAAAAGAGTCTACCTTGTCATTGTGGCGGATTAAAAAATTATTTTGGCCAAAACAAAAGCTGCTGGCTATGTGTGTGATTTGGTGATGGGAACTGTTAATGTGTGATTGGTGAGAAGTGGAGTTTTTCCAAGAGAGAGCAATGGGACGGTGGACAGCTTGAGGAGTGGAAGCGGGTCTGAGGTGGAGCCTGGGCAGTGTCTCAAGGGGGCCCTAAAAATTTTGCCAGTATGGGGCCCCTAAATTCCTAGTGGCAGCCCAAAACCATGGCAAAGAACAGCACACCACCATATGCCACTCATAATAATGACTTTGTCACATGTAGTACTGGGGACTGGTTACAACCGCAGATAAGCGCATCGATTCGGGGAACTCCAGTCCAGCATCTAGGTCAGTGGTACTTGGCAGCTAGACTGGAGTCCCATAAATCTCTTAAAGGGAACCTGTCACTCCGTTTTTTCAGATTGAGATAAAAATACTGTTAAATAGGGCCTGCGCTGTGCGTTACAATAGTGTATGTAGTCTACCCTGATTTCCCACCTATGCTGCGAAATACATTACCAAAGTCGCCATTTTCGCCTGTCAATCAGGCTGGTCAGGTCGGGTGGGCGTGGTCAAATCAGGCTGGTCAGGTCGGGTGGGCGTGGTCACAGCGCTGTTTCTTCCCCAGCTTTACGTTGGTGACGTAGTGGTGTGCGCATGTCCCAGTGCCGAATCCACTTGCGCGCACGTGAAGAAACAGCGCCACGATCTGCGCTATTACTGTCTTCGGTGGGGGCGGCCATCTTCCTGGGGCCGCGCGTGCGCAGATGGAGTTCTCTGCTGCACGGGGCTTCAGGAAAATGGCCGCGGGATGCCGCACGTGCGCAGAAGAGATCGCGGCGGCCATTTGCATACTCGGCTTCAGGAAAATGGCCGCCGCGATCTCTTCTGTGCACGCGCGGCATCCCGCGGCCATTTTCCTGAAGCCCCGTGCAGCAGAGCACTCCATCTGCGCACGCGCGGCCCCAGGAAGATGGCCGCCCCCACCGAAGACAGTAATAGCGCAGATCGTGGCACTGTTTCTTCACGTGCGCGCAAGTGGATTCGGCACTGGGACATGTGCACACCACTACGCCACCAACGTAAAGCTGGGGAAGAAACAGCGCTGTGACCACGCCCACCCGACCTGACCAGCCTGATTTGACCACGCCCACCCGACCTGACCAGCCTGATTGACAGGTGAAAATGGCGACTTTGGTAATGTATTTCGCAGCATAGGTGGGGAATCAGGGTACACTACATACACTATTGTAACGCACAGCGCAGGCCCTATTTAACAGTATTTTTATCTCAATCTGAAAAAACGGGGTGACAGGTTCCCTTTAACTTCTAGCATCTCAGGCACAGCTTTTGATTAGCCAGTACAGGCATGATGTCATCATGCCAGACCTGACAAATCAAATGCTTTGTCCTGAATTGTGAAACGTCAGATATTTGCAAAGCTCTCATCCAGCTGACAGTTGTGGACGTTAGATGCGAGTCTCATGAATTGATTCTCTCATCTCTAGTGACAACTACTATCTTTTACCATCAATAGCTGTAGTCCTTGCATAAAGTACAAATTGAGACACTCTTCAATATTACATCCATTGAATTAACCAATAGTGGCTACTGAGGAGGACTAATGTTTTTAGGGCCCATGAAATTAAGCATCTTTCTAATAACTAAATTGTTTAATCAAAGTATAGTTTAAAATGTTATAATCCAAAAACTTTTTGTACTTCAGTAGAACATTATGAAGAATGCTGTCAGATGAAAAGTGAGGGCTACAAGTGGGAGTCTATTTTTACGGCTTCCTTGATGAATCAAAATACATGTTTATAAAGCACATACAACTTTTATAACTGTAGTAACTGGCTTCATACTGAGTGTCAACAGGCCACAGCAAGAAACACAAGACTGAATAACAATTTTTCTTTTAATGTGTATTAAATAAATTCAACAGTTTTTTATTAAGACAAATTCATATTTTCACATTTCACTAGATTTTCTTATTGCCAGCATTAACATTTTTTGGCGTTGCTCCTTTGGAGGCACCATGGGGATTAAACTGTTTGGAATATCTTAAAAGTTTTGTGGATGTCTAAACGTGATAGATTGCACTGGATGCGCACCAAATGGCTCAGTCTCCCCCTTCTATTTCTTGCAACAAACGTTGCTAGGAGTTCCATAGCTGGCTGTCTGCGTGAACATTAATATCTGTTTGGTATCATATATTTTATCTGAAGCATGCAGAATGTGCTGTGTGTTATTAAATAACTATTTGTTCTTCAGAAAAATGAAGTCCAGTTTGCATTCCCTGGCATCATAATGAATCTTTGCGGGTCTATGATTTGTAATGACTCTACAATTGTGTGGGACTACTGACCATGCTGTTCCATTCAGATGATCAGAGAGGCTCAGGAAGGTCTTTGAAGATGAAGAATATAAATAATTAGTTTTCCTTGAAATGAACTATGTATATTATATATGTCATTAATGCTTATTTTAGCCAAGATAAGACTACAAGGAGGCTCTCATGAAAGAATTTGCTGCATTTGTGCAGCATCATTTATTATATTTTTCTATTAATTACTAAACCTGTTTTTGTATTAATTTTGAGTTACTGACTCTACAGTATTGCACTGATAATGTTCGGTCCTACCTACGTACAGTAGGAGTGAAAAAATGACCATGATATAAGCTAATTGCTGATAAAACAAGCAAAAAAAATATAAGACATAATTTTAATTTTACTAATTGAATTTTATCCTTTAAAGGGAATCTGACACCTAAAAAAAATGCTATTAACCTGCATATATGTGGTTAATCTGCTGCTTAATAGCATTCTTAAATGCTACTAGGACAACTCCTTCTTGATCTGAATGTTTGGGCCCGTGAAAATCAAAAAGCTTATGCTTACCTCCAGTGTCGGCGCCGTTCCAGGGATGTCAGCACTCGTGTTCCATGTGCGACTGTTATGACATGTGAGCTCTGCAGCCATTCAGCACTGGCGTCACAGTGCCGCATTCAGACGTATTAGTAATCAAAAGGAAGTGAGTGGACAGCCGTAGTTCTCACTTTCTCTTGGTTACGTGTACATCCAAAGACGGTGACAGTGACGCCACGCCAATGCTGATTGATTAGACACAGGGCTCACATATCATAACAATTGCAGGTGAGCTCAGGAATGCACGTGCTGATACTACTGAAACGGCATCGGAATGTCAGGTGAGTATAAAATTTTTTATTTTGAGAGGCGCAAACATTCAGAGCCAGATGGGGTTGTTCTAGTAGTAAACAGCCCCTTTAGTCTGCCATGTGCCCACACTTAGAGACCCATTGCCAGGATGAAATTAAGTTTATTTTCCCTGGCAATGTTCAGTGTTCAATCATGGGGGTAGCACTGGTGCGGGTACAGTCATCGGTAGTGTTGAGCATTCCGATACCGCAAGTATCGGGTATCGGCCGATACTTGCGGTATCGGAATTCCGATACCGAGATCCGATACTTTTGTGGTATCGGGTATCGGTATCGGATCCATAGGGATGTGTAAAATAAAGAATTAAAATAAAAAATATTGATATATTCACCTCTCCGGCGGCCCCTGGACATCACGCTGGTAACCGGCAGGCTTCTTTGTTTAAAATGAGCGCGTTTAGGGCCTGCGAATGACGTCGTGGCTTCTGATTGGTCGCTTACCGCTCATGTGACCGCCACGCGACCAATCAGAAGCCGCGACGTCATTCGCAGGTCCTAAATTCCAAGATTTAGGAGTTTAGTGAATGAGAATGACGTCGCGGCTTCTGATTGGTCGCGTGGCAGTCACATGAGCGGCACGCGACCAATCAGAGGCCGCGACGTCATTCTCATTCACTAAACTCCTAATTCTAGGAATTTAGGACCTGCGAATGACGTCGCGGCTTCTGATTGGTCGCGTGGCGGTCACATGAGCGGCACGCGACCAATGAGAAGCCGCGACGTCATTCGCAGGCCCTAAACGCGCTCATTTTAAACAAAGAAGCCTGCCGGTTACCAGCGTGATGTCCAGGGGCCGCCGGAGAGGTGAATATATCAATATTTTTAATTTTAATTCTTTATTTTACACATTAATATGGATCCCAGGGCCTGAAGGAGAGTTTCCTCTCCTTCAGACCCTGGGAACCATCAGGATACCTTCCGATACTTCTTGTCTCATTGACTTGTATTGGTATCGGATATCGGTATCGGCGATATCCGATATTTTTCGGGTATCGGCCGATACTATCCGATACCGATACTTTCAAGTATCGGACGGTATCGCTCAACACTAGTCATCAGTCTGTGTATACAGCAGCGGCTCGAACTGCGCCCCCAGCACTGACTGACAGCTTGCTCAGCATTAGTGCCTGCTATCAGTCAGTACCATCGGCGTGGTTACAGCCACTTCTCTTATACATTGGGTAGTAACTGAACCCATACCGATGCCACCCCAGTGAGTTAAGGTGGAACCCTGCAAGGGGGAAATGAAGTTAATTTCATCCCTGCAGCAGGGCTCTAATTATGGGCATCGGGCAGGTTCAGAAATCTAATAACTAACCCCATATCCGCAGCATAATAGCATTTTTCACATGACAGTCTCCCTTTAAGTGTAAGAAACTATAATTGTACTAAAAAGTATTTACTCATTATTATTATTATTTATTTATATAGCACCATTAATTCCATGGTGCTGTACATGAGAAAGGGGTTACATACTCATAATAATTTACAGCAGATGTATAGCAAATAAAAGTTATTATTAAAAGGGCAAAAAATGTTTTGTAAAAAAATTAAAGGAGCGATATGTTCACAGATCCCATACAGTTCACACGCTGATCCTTACCCAGTTCTCATTGGTTCCTACTGTCCGATCAGCCAGTCAGTGATTGCCAAAGGGAATTTCCTTCAAACTATTTAGTGTCATGACAGAACTAGAAAGTAGAAATCCTTGGGGAGTGGGTATTTGTCAGAATTTGGAGCAGCATGTGATAAGAAAGGATGAGTATCACTTTTATTTTTTCTAACTAGTCTCAGGCTTTTTGAAAAAAAATGTATTTGCTGGACAATCCTTTTGGGACATATAATAAAATATTTTACCATTTAGAAAATATACTAATAGGCATATTATATATTAAAATTGCAATATTATATCACAGTTCATTTCTAAAGTAGAGTTTATGTTTTTTTGGTAAGTTTTGGCAAACTTCTGATATTACAGTAAGCATTTATATATAGCACCAGTCAACAGTTAGGATACATCAGAACAGTTATTCACTGAAATATATATTGAACTAATAAGGGTTTCCATTACTAAAGATTTATTTATCAATTTTTTAACCAAAGAAAGACATGCATACCAAAAATGGGTGATTTATTATTCTTTGCATTTTTCTTTTTATTTCTTTATACTTTTACTTAGGTGAGGTCTTGCAAAGTTTTGGTCCCAGCCTAACTCCACTTGTCTATTTGAATAAAGGTACCTTCACACTGAGCAACTTTTGAACGATAACGATAGCGATCCGTGACGTTGCAGCGTCCTGGATAGCGATCTCGTTGTGTTTGACACGCAGCAGCGATCTGGATCCTGCTGTGACATCGCTGGTCGGAGCTAGAAGGCCAGAACTTTATTTCGTCGCTGGATCACCTGCTGACATCGCTGGATCGGCGTGTGTGACGAAGATCCAGCGATGTGTTCACTTGTAACCAGGGTAAACATCGGGTTACTAAGCGCAGGTCCGCGCTTAGTAACCCGATATTTACCCTGGTTACCATTGTAAATGTAAAAAAAAAAAAACACTACATACTCACATTCCGGTGTCTCTCACGTCCCTCGCCGTCAGCTTCCCGCACTGACTGTGAGCGCTGGCCGTAAAGCAGAGCACAGCGGTGGCGTCACCGCTGTGCTTAACGGCCGGCGTTCACAGTCAGTGCGGGAAGCTGATGGCGAGGGACGTGACAGACACCGGAATGTGAGTATGTAGTGTTTTCTTTTTTTTACATTTACAATGGTAACCAGGGTAAATATCCAGTTACTAAGCGCGGCCCTGCGCTTAGTAACCCGATGTTTACCCTGGTTACCCAGGGACTTCGGCATCATTGGTCGCTGGAGAGCTGTCTGTGTGACAGCTCTCCAGTGACCACACAACGACTTACCAACGATCATGGCCAGGTCGTATCGCTGGTCGTGATCGTAGGTAAATCGTTTAGTGTAACGGTAGCTTAAGGCATCTGACAGAAAGGAGCTCAGACGATTCCTATTCATTTAGTAATTATTGGTTCCAGTTGTTTGGTTCTCAACTATCATATATTGAAGGAATATCTAAAGCCAGCCCCCATTAACATGAGACTACTGTCTTTCTTGTCTATGATTCCCTGGACCCTCTGCTTGCCTCCGGTATGTTAGTGACCTGCCTCCTCTTTTTGAAATCTCAGCAGTGACCTGTCATATACAGACTGGGGAGGGCAGAGGGACTGGGCAATCACAGGCAGAGAGAATAAGATACAGTGCACAGTCCGGCCCATGTGCATAGACATCTAATTGGCAAAAAACTTCACATGGTGATTAAACAAGAACCACAAAGTGAATGTTTTAACCAAAGGTATACATTTAATTGGTATTACAAGTTCTCTTTAAGTTTAATGTTGACAAGTGGTGGTATGGAAAAGTATGGAATACCATAAGTGGATCTATTTGGTAAATGGGACATCTATTTCTATTTTAGTAGATATGGAAAAGTACAGCAAATTTGGCATATAATGATACAGTCTGATGAATTGTGAAATGTAGTGGATGTGAGTGTATAGCATCTGCTTTCCACCATGATACACAGAAAAAGAGGCATTATGGTATGAATTTCTTTGCGGTTTAGCGGTTTAGTGGTTTATATAGAAATGAAGAGAATCTTCAGGGCTAGCATAGTAACACTTCTGCCCATACAGTATCAACATAGTCGGTTTGTCATTTTGTTTCAAGCAAAAAACTGACCAAAAAAACACTACCATATCATGATCAAATAGGAATGGTTGAGGAAGGGGTAGACATAAGAATGGATAGGAAGCAGCAGAACAATGTTCATCGGAACTTTTTCAAGCCAATTGGTATCAAATGCCATATTATAATGCTGATATTACAATGCAATGGTGTTATCAAGGCTAAAGATTGCTACTTGAAGTAAAATGCCAAAATGTAAAATAGTTTTGATTTAATTTCTACTCACCGCGATAATAAAGTTAAATTATCTTTGTGCTATTAGAAAATAAGGAAAATGTTAGAAATATAGAGGAAAATAATTTTTTTCAAGAGGCATGTAAACATTTTTGCCTACTATAGACTTAGGCAAGTCCCCAAATAATTTGCCATCCATAATACTGGTATTGTCTCGGGTCACAAATGGTCTTTGGGCAATTTCATGGGTGTAACTGTTACCTCTGCACCATCTCTTACTATGTTCCCGACCATGTTCCCAATCTATACAGAGGAATTATTGTATATGGCTTTATTTAAAAAAAAAAAAATAGTACTCTGCTATATATGAAGTACTGAATAATAGTAATCACAATATATAATTAATGTGTGACTTTTTTAAATTTTCAACTGGGAAGTTCTTGTATTGTTTCAAGAGACCAGCACACCCTGGCACAGAGCTTAAATTCATCAGCAGCTCTCAAGCGTCTGTTTGATCATGAAGCTGAATAATGACTTAGAGAAGGTTGAAACTTTTAAGAATTCCATATCTTTTGACTGTTTAAATTAAGATGAATACTTTTGGAGAAGATAATAATTTGGGGCCGAGAAATAATAATAAACATGAACATTTCTGTTGGATAGACAACAAGGACAACATTATTATTCTAAATGATATTAGTTGTGCTGAATTTTATAGCCCTTTCATTCACTAAAAGTTTAAAGGAGCTGAATGAATAAAATGAAAAGAAAAGAAAAGGGTAAGTAAATAAATTGAATTGTGAAAACATTCTTTTATTATGCTGAGAATACATACAGTACAGTAGTGCGTTCAAGATTGTGAATCCATCAAAATTTTCCTTTTTTCCACGTAAATTAGACCTAAAATTACATCATATTTTTATATAAGTCTTAGAAGTAGGTAAAGAGAACCAAATCAAACAAACTAGTCACAAATATTAAACTGTCCTATTTTTTTTTTTATTAAATAAGCACTCCCATCAATCCTGTTAATATATTGCAATCATCATAGTATGTAGCACTGTATACTTATAATTGCTAATTTTGCCTTTCTACCCAGTAAATTCTTCTCATTTCTCTGTTCTATGTAGAAGCAGCAAGTCTCTTTTCCCTGCAAAAATCGTTCCCGTCTTCAACTCCTAACTCAGCTGCTCCCTCCCCTTCCCCGCCAGGGACTTTTGCAGTGACTCGTGACTCAAACTGGGAAAATTCACTTGCGGTTTCTACATAGAACTTAGAAGGATTCAGCTTGTCAGTTTTTAATCACATGATGTTATAGACCTAATGGAAAACAGAGGAATTAACTGGGTAGAAAGGTAAAATGAACAATTGTAAGTACACAGTGCTATATAATATAATAATAATTATCTTTATTTATATAGTGCCAATATATTCCATAATGCTTTACAATTCAGAGGTTCATATACAACAGTCATAAGTAAAATAGTTAAAGATAATATAAAAATTAAAGCGAAAATAATGATGACCCTGCTAGTAAGAGCTTACAATCTACAATGAGGTGGTGGTGACACAAAGTACAGGAGCTTGTTTACAATGATGGCCCAGCCATCTTGAGGGAATGGGTGACTGATAAAGGCAGCATGAGCTAGTCACCACTTACCAGCGAATTGTTTTAGTGTTTTTGGGTGCGATGAAGTTTGATGGAGAATTATATTCAGAAAAATAATGAATAGGCTATATATAAAAAGAACTTCAATTAGGGAACGTGATAGAACACCCTAAACAGATGTGTTTTTAGGGAGCGTCTAAACTGTATAAGTTGTAGTTAGTCCTAATTTCTTGGGGTAGAGCATGACGAAGAATTGTTGCAACTTGGGAGAAGTCTTGGATTAGTGCAGATGTTTGTCAAAAGTCGCTTGCAAAGCGTAGAGAATGGGTAGGGTTATAAACACTGTGGAGACCTTTGTGTGATAACAATCAATTTAAATTACATCTTATAACATATGGCCTGCCAATGCAATGACTGGCACAGAGTGGGAGCATCTGAGTAACAATTAGCCAGATGGATGACCCTGGCTGTTGCACTAAGGATGGACTGGAGAGGGGAAAGTTGAATGAGGGGGAGGCCAATTAATAGAGAATTAGAGTAGTGGAGACAGGAGTGGATCAAGGCAGCAGTGAGGGATTTTGTTGTTTCCATGGTGAGAAAGGGGCGGATTCTAGAGATGTTCTTCAGGTGCAAGAGATAAGAGTGAGCAAGAGATTGTATATAGGAGGTGTAGGAAATATTGGTGTCAAACATAATACCTAGACAGCGCGCCTGCTGCCTAGGCGTTATTGTGGTGCCACACTCGGAGAGGGAGATGTTAGATTTAGGGAAGTAAGTGTTAGAATCTGTTTAGTTTGTGACTATCCACCATTTTCTTGTGGTGTTCTGGTTGCTGGTCTTTTCCCTCTGGTGATGGGTTTGTCTAGGGTCAGATGATTGCATCACTCTTTATTAACCAGCACCTGCATCCCAGTCCTTGGCGGACAACAGTGTTAATCAGCTTGAGTTCTGGCTTGGTGCTTTGCTTTGTCTTCTGTGTTTGTATTTTGTGCAGTACTGGGACCTCTGGTTCTGCTAGCCTTAGTTTCTGTTTTCAGTTGGTTTCTGCAGCCTTCTCTGTGTTTTCTATTAGGAGGTGACCCGTTTTTGTACCCAGTCCTTAGATCTTTTAGGGAACCCCTTCCCCCTACCTATAGGTCTTAGCTGAGACTAACCTAGGATCGTCGGTGGCTCTATTGGCAACCAATGGGTCGCCCACTCCATCGTAGGGTATCAGCCTAGTCGTAGTTCAGGGTCAGTTTTCTCCCTTCTACCCTAGTTCTGTGCTGCAGTTCCGTAACAGTAAGTAGACAGTGGGAGCAGAAGAAGTTCCATTTTGGAAAGGTTGAGTTTCAGATAGAAAGCAGACATGATGTTCAAAACTGCAGACAGTCACTGGTGTTTTGTAGTACAGGGGGGTAAGGTCAGGGGATTAAGTATACAGTTGTTTCTTATCAGCATAAAGATGGTGCTGAAAGCCAAATTTGCTGAAGGTCTGTTCAGTTGGGGCTGTGTAGAGAGAAGAGTGTCAATGACTGCACTCTGAGGGACCAAAATCGTGAGAGGAAGGGGAGAAGAAGTGGAGCCAGTGAATTGTACATTGAAGGAGCGGTCAGAAAGATAGGAAGAGAACCAGGAAAGAGCAATGTCCTTTATGCTGATTGAGTGGAGCATAGAGAGCAGGAGATGGTAGTCAACAGTGTCAAAAGCTGCAGAGAGGTCAAGAATAATGAGCAGAGAGAGGCAAAAGCCACGCAGTGATGAATCTAGAAGAGAGTGAGTGGAGAGATAATGGGTAAGGAGGGAGTTGACCAGGTGCTTCAAGAGCTGCTACTCTGAGGGAGAGGGGATGGAAGAGCCTGATGGTGTGAACCTCAAAGGAAGGAAATGAAAATGATGGAACTGGGGGGAATAACCTGGAAAGTGCATTGTGGGTACAGGAGTATGCCGGTTCCACTATAATATATTGACTACAATATATGAAGAGGATAAAAACTATTTGAATGGAGTGCTTATTTAAGGAAAATTATCTGTGACTGACAAAAGTATGTGATCCTTTGCTTTCAGTATTTGGTGTAACCCCCTTGTACAGTAATAAATGCATCTAAACATTTTGGATAATTGTTGTTCAGTCCTGCACATTGAGTTGGAAGAATTTTAGCCAATTTCTCCATACAAAACAGCTTTATCTGTTATATTGGTGGGTTTTTTTCCCATGTACTGCTCACTTCCTGTCCCTACACAACATTTATATAAGTTCAGGTTTTTGACTTGGCCATTGCATAATTTTATTATTCTTTAACCATTGCTTTTTTAGAATGACTCATTTGCTTTAAGTTTTTGTTTTGCTGGATAATACATGTTCTCTTGAGATTCAGCTCATTGACAGATGTCCTGAAATTTTTCTTTTGAATTTATAGATAAAATTCAGAATTTATTGTTCCATTAAAGACTGCCGCCGATGCTGCAAAATAGGCCTAAATCATGATACTTCCACCACCATTTATCAAAGATATGAGAGTTATCTGTTGTATTGCAGTATTTCTCCAAACATAATGATTCTCATTTCAATCAAAAACTCTATTTTGTTCTTATACACACATAAAATGTGTTCCAATAGCCTTCTGGCATGCCCACGTAATCTTTAGCAAACTGCCGATACACAGCAATGTTTTGTTTGGAGAGCAGGGCCTTTCGCCTTGTAATCCTCCAATGCACACCATTGTTTTTCACTGTTCTCCTGTTGGTGGACTCATGAACCTTATCAACTAATGTGTTAGAGGTCTTTAGCTGCTGATAGCTTACCTTGGGTTTTTTTGTGACCCCAACACAATTATATGCCTTGTTTTTGGAGTGATCTTCAATGGTCGACTGCTTCTGTGGAAAGAAATAACAGTTTTGAATTTTCTACATTTGTGCACAATCTCTCTGAGAGTTGGTGGAGTTTAAACTTTTTTAAGATGGCTTTGTACCTTTTTCTAGTCTGATAAGCATTAGCAACAGTTCTTCTAAGGTCTTCAGAAATCTTTTTTATTCGGATCATGATACACTTGCACAAATGTATTATAAAGATCAAACTTTGATAGATCCCTGTTCTTTAAATAAAACAGGTTGCTCACTCACGTCTGATTTTCATCCCATTTATTGAAAACATGAGATTCTAATTTTATCTTCAAAATTATTAGATAATTCTAAAGGTTTTCCTACTTCTGCCATTCACACAAGTGTGTGACAGTCCAATGTTTTTACTTGATTTTATTTGGTTCTTTTTATCTAGTTTAAGGACTTGAATGAAGACCCGATGATGCCACTTATGGTCATCATACTGGTGATATTCCTCTATAAAAAATTACAAAAAATTAAGATTTTGACCCATTTGTTTGATTTGGTTCTCATAATCTAGATTTAAAAATTTGTGTGAAAATTTGATGTAGAGGATGGGCCATTTATATGGATACACCAAAATAAAATGGGAATGGTTGGTGATATCAACTTCCTGTTTGTGGCACATTAGTATATGGGAGGGAGAAAACTTTTCAAAATGCGTGGTGATGACCATGACGGCCATTTTGAAGTTGACCATTTTGCATCCAACTTTATTTTTTCCAATGGGAAGAGGGTCATGTGACACATCAAACTTATTAAGCATTTCACAAAAAAATGGTGTGCTTGGTTTTAATAACTTTATTCTTTCATGAGTTATTTACAAGTTCATGACCACTTATAACATGCATTCAAAGTGCTACCCATTGTGTTGGATTGTCAATGCAACACTCTTCTCCCACACTTGACACACTGATAGCAACACTGCAGAAGAAATACTAGAACAGGCTTCCAGTATCCATTGTTTAAGATGCTGCACATCTGGTATCTTCACAGCATAGACAATTGCCTTCAGAGGACCCCAAAGATAAAAGTCTAAGGGGGTCAGATCAGGAGACTTTGGTGTCCATTCAACTGGCCCAAGATAACCAATCCACATTGCCGGAAACTGTTCATGTAGGAATGCTTGTACATGACATCCATAATGTGGTGGTGCACCATCTTGCTGGAAAAACTCAGGGAACATGCCATCTTCAGTGCATAAAGAGAGCAATACATCATCATAATGGTCGTCATGGGCCAGTTGAATGGCCACCAAGGTCTCCTGATCTGACCACCTTAGACTTTTATATTCTGGGTCATCTGAAGGCAATTGTCTATGCTGTGAAGATGTGAGATGTGCAGCATCAGAAACAATGGATACTGGAAGCCTGTGCTAGCATTTCTTCTGCAGTGTTGCTATCAGTGTGTCAAGAGTGGGAGAAGAAGGTTGCATTGAAAATCCAACACAATGGGCAGCACTTTGAACACATTTTATAAGTGGTCATAAACTTGTAAATAACTCATGAAAGATTAAAGTTACGTTAAAACCAAGCACACCATTGTTTTTTGTGAAATTCTCAATAAGTTTGATATGTCACATGACCCTCTTCCCATTGGAAAAAATAAAGCTGGATCCAAAATGGCCGACTTCAAAATTGCCGCCATGGTCACCACTCACCTTGAAAAGTTTCCCCCTCCCATATACTAATGTGTCACAAACAGGAAGTTAATATCACCAATCATTTCCATTTTATTTAGGTGTATCCATATAAATGGCCCACCCTGTAGTTTTACCTCTAATTTATGTAGAAATATGGAGAATTCTGAAGAATTTACAAACTTTCTACCACCAATGGATATTTGGTTTCTCTTTTATGTATTTCACCTAGGTTACACGGAATCACACATATCAATCCCTTGTCCAGAGAGGATAACAATCTACAATATACAAGCACATATTCCCACACAAACTCACGCTGACTTTATAGGAATCTGTTCAAATCACTCCCTATATTATTTATTTTTTTTATTTATTCATATTTTTGGAGTTTCAAAAAAAATCCTCAAAATCTAAATCAAGATCTTTTTAAATATTTTAAAGCACACACAGTGCAACCTACCCAAGACCACCTCTTTTAGATTTATTCCAGATGTTTCTTTGATGCGATTTAATCTCAATTTTAAATTTTTACCACCCTTCTAGAAAAGAATATTTTTTAGTATAATTTGAGTGGTTGTCTCTGAGGGATTCTATTATAGCTTAATATAAAAAGTTATTCATAATATAAACATGGAGTCATGAGATTCACTATTTTAAGTGTACTAGCATGATGAAAGATACTTTAAAAACCCTAGAATGCGTAACCCGCGCTTACTTCTTGCAAACAATTATAATTACGACTAGATGGTGGCCCGATTCTAGCATATTGGGTATTCTAGAATATGTAGGTAGTATATAGCACAGGCAACTCCAATCAGCTCATTACGTAACTCTTGTAATTCACCTCAATATGTGTCTGAAGAGCAAAGAGTCAAAAGACTCTGAGGAGACTGGAACTGCGGAGGGTTGAGTGTGATTTTTTTAAATGTATTATATGGCGCCCCATTATACTGTATGGAGCATTATATGGGCCCATAATACTGTATGGAGCATTATACGGGGTCCATTTTACTGTATGGAGCATTATATGGGGTCCATTATACTGTTTGAAGTAATATAAGAGATTCATTACACTGTATGAAGTAATATAACGGGTCTATTATACTGTAAGGAACAATATATGGGATGACCAAAATACTGTATGGAGGAATATGTGGTGCCCATAATGCTGTATGGAGGACTTTGTGGTGCCCATAATGCTGTATGGAGGACTTTGTGGTGCCCATAATGCTGTATGGAGGACTTTGTGGTGCCCATAATGCTGTATGGAGGACTTTGTGGTGCCCATAATACTGTATGGAGGACTTTGTGGTGCCCATAATGCTGTATGGAGGACTTTGTGGTGCCCATAATGCTGTATGGAGGACTTTGTGGTGCCCATAATGCTGTATGGAGGACTTTGTGGTGCCCATAATGCTGTATGGAGGACTTTGTGGTGCCCATAATGCTGTATGGAGGACTTTGTGGTGCCCATAATACTGTATGGAGAAATATGTGGTGCCCATAATACTGTATGGGGGACTACACTGTCCAGTCTAAAATGATAAGTCTGCAGTTACCTCTGTGTGCTGTGTACTGCAAGGATTTGCTGGTTTCTGAGCTTTTGTAAAATTTACAATAGCTATCACTCATGTAATGTAAGAAGTAAGTGAAATTCCTGGCATTGTACTATTCCTATATTTCTTATCTGCGCATTATCAATAATGGTATGTGTTAAAGGGCCCCACTGACACTCTTTCACCCGGGTTCCACGGAGACCTGGAGCCAGCCCTAGGCATTGGAGTAGGTGCTGTTTATTTCTATCATTGTATACTCTAGTCATACCTAAAGTAAGAGAACAAGGTGGAAAACTTAATCAATCATGTAGTTTTGTGGTTATTTGATATCAGTAAGAACTATATCAATGTTTTGCTTTTTGCTTCATTCTCTTTTGTGTTTTTTCATTTAACACAAATTAAATGAAGATAATAATACCAAATAATTTGTGTTTGCAATCATTTTCAGGAAGAAAATGAGTATTATCTGATTGCAGGAGTGTCAATACTTTTGGCCATGACTGTATATTGCACAGTGATGTAGTATATAACACAACCGACATAGTATATAACACAGCGTACATAGTATATAGCAGAGCTACATAGTATATAACATAGCCATGTAGTGTATTGCACAGGTATGTAGTATATTGGTCAGCCACGTAGTATATAGCAAAGCCACATAGTATATTGCACAGCCAGGTAGTATATTGGACAGTCACATTGTATGTTGCCCAGCTACATAGTATATAGCACAGAGATGTAGTATATAACAGAGCCCACGCAGGATGTAACACAGCCTACGTAGTATAGAGCAATGTGGGCACTATATGCGTGGTTAAAAAAGACTTAAAATAAAAATAAACATATACTCACCTTCCAAAGGCCCCTTGAAGTCCTGGCTCTGTGTGCAGTGCACGCGGCAGCTTCCGGTCCCAGGGTTGGTATGAGTGCAGGACCTGTGATGACATCGCGGTCACATGACCGTGACGTCATGGCAGGTCCTTCTCGCATAGCATCCTTGGCACCGGAACCTGCCACTTGCACTGCCGAGGACAGCGCGTGACCTCGGAAGGTGAGAATAACCTTTTTTTTATTGCTATTATTTGTAACATTAGATCTTTTTATTATGGATGTTACATACGCAGCATCAATAGTAAAAAGTTGGTCACACAGGGTTAATAGCTGCACTAACGGACTGCAGGCATTAACCCTGTGTGAGCGCTCAGTGCTGACTGCAGGGCAGTAAAGCAGCAGTCATTTCGCTGCCAGACTATGGCCGTCGCTGATTGGTCGTGGCAATGGTCGTGGGCGTTTTGCCACGACCAATCAGCGACTTGGATTTCCATGACTGACAGAGGCCGCGACCAATGAATATCCGCGACAGACAGAAGGACAGACGGAAGTGACCCTTAAGGTACCTTCACACTCAGCGACACTGCAGCGATACCGACAACGATGTCGATCGCTTCAGCGTCGCTGTTTGGTCGCTGGAGAGCTGTCATACAGACAGCTCTCCAGCGACTAACGATAGCGAGGTCCCCGGGTAACCAGGGTAAACATCGGGTTACTAAGCGCAGGGCAGCGCTTAGTAACCCGATGTTTACCCTGGTTACCAGCGTAAAAGTAAAAAAAACAAACACTACATACTTACCTACCGCTGTCTGTCCCCGGAGCTGTGCTTCTCTGCACTCCTCCTGCACTGGCTGTGAGCACAGCGGCCGGAAAGCAGAGCGGTGATGTCACCGCTCTGCTTTCCGGCTGACCGACGCTCACAGCCAGTGCAGGAGGAGTGCAGAGAAGCAGAGCGCCGGGGACAGACAGCGGTAGGTAAGTATGTAGTGTTTGTTTTTTTTACTTTTACGCTGGTAACCAGGGTAAACATCGGGTTACTAATCGCGGCCCTGCGCTTAGTAACCCGATGTTTACCCTGGTTACCAGTGAAGACATCGCTGGATCGGTGTCACACACGCCGATCCAGCAATGTCTGCAGGGAGTCCAGCGACGAAATAAAGTTCTGGACTTTCCTCAGCGACCAACGATCTCCCAGCAGGGGCCTGATCGTTGGTCGCTGTCACACAGAACGATTTCCTTAACAATATCGTTGCTACGTCACAAAAAGCAACGATATTGTTAACGATATCGTTATGTGTCAAGGTACCTTTAGACAATTATATAGTAGATGTTGTGCATTTTTCATATCTTACTTTGCAATTTTGAAATAAACTTGTAAAAGTTTATATATTTGAGTTCCTCCATATGATTTCCACAAGGGCCTAAAGGGCCTCGGTTATGTGAAAGTGTACAATTCAGATGTCACTCATTCAAGGTTAAAAAGTTGGATTGGCTAAAACAAAAAGAGAAAAATAAAGGGATTGTCTTAGTTTAGCAAGTTATCACCTATTCTGTGGATACATGATACTGATCACTGGAGATCTCACCTTTGGGAACACCACTAATCTTGAGCTTATATGTCAATTTATTATGATTTGTATTGCCCAACAAAATACTTGGAAGTTTGATAATACATAAAACTGTTGTGTGAGTGTGTAGTTGTTGCTCTATTCAAACAGGGCAAGTCATAGTCCCATTCTAAGCATCAATGGGAATCTCATCGTTGGGATAGGTGATCATTTTCTAATGTCTTTAGTTATTGTTTTGTTAATACTGTTGCCAATTCAACTATTTGTAAAAACTTGCTTTTGTAAAACAATTCCTGTCCATATTCCTTATTAAGACATATTGACATGATAGAAAAGATCCCCTACTTATAAGAGCCAGAGCAGAAAAGCACTAAATAATTGAATTATCTTCTCTATTTGGCACATCCCTGTGTTACTGGTATCTGCAATTCATTTAAAGGTGGATTTTCAAGGGGTATGTATGGTCATCAGAAATCTCACTAGTAGTAACAAATGATCTCTGGGTCATCCAGAAACCAGTTTGGCTGTCATTGGAGAAGACTTTGTTGTCATAAGAAAAAGTCAGCTAGCCATCACTTTTTGTATAAGTTTCTATTTTCTTATAAAGTCCATTCCATCTGGTGACATTTTTCCAATCACAACTGGCAATCGGAAGGACCATGGGATCTCATTGGAAACATTAATAAATCTTTGTACAACTTTTGTTCTTTATTTCCCCTAACAACAGTAAAATACAAGTTTAACAAGTAATATCTTGATTTTTCACATTTAAGAAACTTTCCTTGGAAAAATGAATGTACTCTGCCTATCATCTATTCATTGAAATGTTTTACCATGGGTGAAATAAGAAAGATGTATTTTTCATACAAAGTGCACATTTGCATTTCTGAGTAGCCCGATATATTGTTTGAATGTGAAACATTTATAATAACTCTCCATTTTTGCCTCTCCAATGTAACATTTCTATGTGACTCGATTGAGTTGGAAGACTAAGCTTGAAACTATTAATGCTGTCTGAGACAAAAATATTGTTTTTGATGAAACATCGTTAGGAATTCCTAAAGACCCTTAATTATCAAATCATCATTTTGTCTACAGAGGTAATCATTGTAATGCATTAAAATGTCAGCAGGACAGGTAACTGTGAGCATGTGCAGTAGCAAATGTCACTATTGTTACCCGAAGATTATCCATACCACATACTGACAATATGTCTCAAAGTCAAAGGAGCTGCTCAGCACTCAAAAAGACAGGGTGCACAGCGGTGTGAGCAGCCTCTTCTTACCTCAGCACCACTGGTATCTCAAGTATTCGAACAGATAAACAAAGCATACAGCAGTCTGAGTGGCCTTTTCTTACCTCAGCACTCTTGGTATCTCCAGTATTAGATCAGATAGGCAGGGTGGACTGCAGTGTGAGCAGCCTCTTCTTACCTCAGCACTCTTGGTATCTCCAGTATTAGATCAGATAGGCAGGGTGGACAACAGTGTAAGCAGCTTCTTCTTACCTCAGTACTCCTAGTATCTCCAGCATTAGATCAGATAGACAGGGTGGACAGCAGTGTGAGCAGCCTCTTCTTACTTCAGATCAACTGGTATCTTCAGAATTAGATCAGAATGACAAGGTGGACAGCAATGTGAGCAGCCTCTTCTTACCTCAGCACCCCTGGTATGTCCAGCATTAGATTATATAGAGTGAACAGCAGTGTGAGCAGACTCTTCGTCTTACCTCAGTATGCCTGGTATCTCCAGTGTTGGATCAAACAGACATCAGTGTAAGCAGCCCATACTTACCTCATCACTCATGGTACTTCCAGTGTTAGATCAGATAGACTGAGTATACAGTAGGGGGAGCAGCCTCTTCTTACCTCAGCACCTCTGTTATCTCCAGTATTAGATCAGAATATCCACTTGCAGCACATCTTCCCAAACATGAAAGGAGGCAGCAAAGCTTTCCACTGTATATGCTACACAAACATACAGTCATGATAGACAGGTTGTTGAAGAAGGGACAAATGTAAGGTATAACTGAATATTCTGAATAGTAACAAGCTGGTAAGTAAGAGTCAAGGAGTTCAAAGAAAACAGCACGCCTAACAGTGAAGATTGTAAAGGAAACCTAAATAAGGCAGATTGACTACCCCTGAAGAAATCATTGTGGCCGAAACGTGCGTGTGGATGATGACACCACAGCTCTAGGTAAACCATGATCTGCACATATTTTATTTCGGATCCCTTTTGAAATCTTTACTGTTGGGTCTGCTGTTTCAATTGGACTCCTTGAAATTTACATCGGAGTTTGTTACTATTCAGAATATTCAGTTACAACTTACTTACATTTGTCCCTTCTTCACCAACCTATCATGTCTGCTCTGAATATTGCCTGTTTATAGCTGTTGTGCCCCTTGTTTTCTGACTGATCTCTGCCATCACCCTGTATACACTATTTTCTATTTGTACCTTATTTTTGTCATAATAAAAATTACCTTTTATCCTATCCAATTGGTTTTCATGTGCATGATTCCTTTTATAAGCTCTGGCTTATGTTTTTGCACTAAACCTCTTCGTTATCCTCATTTTCTTAACAGGGTCACTTGACTGTTTATTTTGTAATTGTGCTAAAAATCCGCATTTTATAATTCCTGTAAGTGTACCCAGAAGAATTGATGCTTGGATGCTGTTTTGAGACAAATATTAAGTTTAATTAAATGTCTGTATTATTCATTCTCTTTGTATTATTTTATTGATAAAAATAAATTATTTTTGAAAGCATTCTTAATTTGCAGCACCTTCCTAAAACTTTTACACAGTAATGTACATACAGTCTTCTCTTCAGGCATCCTGTCACAATCACAGTAGGTAATTCCACAGCTTCCCCTGCTCTCCTTCCCTTTACAATGACCTTTGCTAATTGGATGGTTCAACACAAAAGAAGTATTTGGATTTCCTGAAAGAATAGGATGTAGCAGTGTAGAATTGCCCCAGTGGCCAATGTGAACATTGTAAGATTTTTATTTACTTTTAACGAAGATTGTAATATAAAAAAAATGCCAAATATGAAAAAGACATTTAAAACTTGAACCTGAAGTCATTTTCTGATAGCACAATCCCTTTTAAATGAAGAAATTCTAAAATGTTTGTTGACATTTGTAGATACTTTGGATAAAATATTAAGGAATTTTATTATATGTAATTCAATATTGTATTAGTTTAGTCAATATTTCCTGAATCAGGTATATTTTCTTTGTCTTTCTTTTAGTCTGTCACAAGGACATACCGTATGTTAGGTCTCGAGTTCCCGCTTCTGCACAGGGGGAATCTCGAGCCATCTCCGCTGCGGTCTCCCATTCTTATCCAGCCGCAGTGGAGCCTGCTCAGCAGGGACGTCGGTCCCAGCGTCTCGCTCAGTCTTACTCTGTACAGAGAGTTACTTCTGCTTCTCCAGCTTCTGCCATTAAAGCCAGTGCTGGTCAGCAGCGAGCGGACTTCTCTGGGACTAAGTCCTTGTCTGCACACACTGAGCATGCCCAGGGCAAGATCTCCCGTTGGAGATCGAGGGTCAGGTGCTCAGGCTCTGCAGCACATTCCATTGGTCCTCTTGGCAGGTCTTGGAAGGGCAAAGTTTCTGTGGCCACTTCCTGTGCTGCAGCTATATAAACTGCGCATGACCGCACGGCCATGCGCTAGTGTACAATTGTTAATGTGTGTATGTTGTGAGTCCAAGTCGTCCTTGGATACCCCTACCCTACTGAATGTCTGTTCGCGGAAGGTGTATGGCTGCTATCTAGCGCCCGACTTATCCTACTGCACGAATCACACATTACAGCGTCCAGTTGCTGTGACCGCCAGTACGGCGCCGTGCACTTCCTCTGTGCTTTCCTTACCCAAGCCTGGGTGGTTAGTGGCGTTCGTCAGTGCGGCACCGCATGCACTCTTGTGCCTTAATATTGTTATACAGTTTCCTTACACACCCAGTTGCGGTGTTGTGCCAGCAAGGGTCTAATCGGACTTCAATCCTAGTTGGGGTTGAGTTCTATGCTCTATGTGCAGTACCGCGGTCCTGTGACGCAACAGGATCGCTTCCTTCACGCTGGGTGAAGTTTAACCCATGTGTGTATACTTATGAGTACCGCCATATAGTCCGTCATTACTTGGCAGCAGGTTCCATCTCTGCACGGTGGACCCCGGGCTGCGAACGCACCATACTCTATCTGTCGTATTATTTGGTGCGTTCCGCCAGTCCTAACACCGTAACTTTCTATATTTGTGTCACAGTTAGTGTTGAGCATTCCGATACCGCAGGTATCGGCCGATACTTGCGGTATCGGAATTCCGATACTGAGATCCGATACTTTTGTGGTATCGGGTATCGGTATAGGATCCATAGCGAGGTGTAAAATAAAGAATTAAAATAAAAAATATTGATATATTCACCTCTCCGGCGGCCCCTGGACATCACCGCGGGTAACCGGCAGGCTTCTTTGTTTAAAATGAGCGCGTTTAGGACCTGAGGAATGACGTCGCGGCTTCTGATTGGTCGCGTGCCGCCCATGTGACCGCGACGTGACCAATCAGAAGCCGCAACGTCATTCTCAGGCACTAAACTCCTCATTCTAGGAATTTAGGACCTGAGGAATGACGTCGCGGCTTCTGATTGGTCGCGTCGCGGTCACATGGGCGGCACGCGACCAATCAGAAGCCGCGACGTCATTCCTCAGGTCCTAAACGTGCTCATTTTAAACAAAGAAGGCTGCCGGTTACCCGCGGTGATGTCCAGGGGCCGCCGGAGAGGTGAATATATCAATATTTTTTTATTTTAAATCTTTATTTTACACATTAATATGGATCCCAGGGCCTGAAGGAGAGTTTCCTCTCCTTCAGACCCTGGGAACCATCAGAATACCTTCCGATACTTGGTGTCCCATTGACTTGTATTGGTATCGGATATCGGTATCGGCGATATCCGATACTTTTCGGGTATCGGCCGATACTATCCGATACCGATACTTTCAAGTATCGGACGGTATCACTCAACACTAGTCACAGTACCAGAATATATGTTAGGTAACAGTAGAGGTAGTTTACAATTTTAATTTCTGAGATGTGATTACCCTTGCTTTCAACAAAAGCCAATTAACTTAATAATAATAAAAATAATGTCAATTTTTGTCTATATGGTGCCAACATATTCTGCAGCACTTTACAATTCAGGCTCATTAGTTTATTATTTAATTTTCCCAGAACACAATTTCCTAATATTACAGCCAAAACAGATTCTCAAGTGTGAGAACGCACAAATATTAGCCTAGATTTATTATAACTGGTGTTTTTACACCATTCTGAATGATGAGTGTGCAAAAATAAAATGTGCCAAATTCAATTCACACTTAAAGCGGTGTTCTGAAGTCCAAAGTAATATCCCCCTTCACCGTTATCTATTTAATGCCAACATGTAAACTATTTTCTAATATTCTTGAATTAAAAATTTCATATCCTTCCCTAACTACACTAACTGATTTTCTCCTTTTTTCAGTGCTTTTTGATGATGCTTCATTTGATAATCCAAGTGCATGCTGGGAAACACAAATGAAGCATCATCAGGGAGTCAGAGGATGTGGTCACGGCCACAGCCCCTGCCCGTTCCAGTAAAAAAAAGTAATTGGTGCTACTTATTTCATGGGAGGGCTAATCTCTGCATGATGTTTACTGTGTGATGTGCACAATGAGAGTGTGTTCTCTGTTGCTGGCTCAGATCAGCAGTAACAGAGTGCGTTGTCAGAATATCCAGTGTGCAGATACCAGTGATGACACCTATGGAGCAGGGCTGGCCTTTGTGAGCCGGGTATTGTGACACCATTCTTTTACCAACTTGTTACTGCTGATCTGAGGCAACAAAGAGTGCACTGTCATTGTGCACATCACACAGTGCACAGTTCGCAGAGACTAGTCCAGCCGCTGAAATAAGTGTGACTGATGCATCATTTCAGGGATGGGGCAGGAACTGTGGCAGTGACCTTTTCCCCAATGACATTTTGCTTGAGTATCCCAGCATGCGCTGGGATATATCAGAAATGAAGTGAAAAAAGTAGCTCTAAGGCCGGGTTCACATTTGCATTGGGGGACTTTGCAGAGGGCTGTGTATATCCTCCGTTAAGCCCGCCTAGTTCCGCATACTTCTGCATGCGTCCGGCATACCTATCTTTAACATTGGGTACGCAGGACATGCAGATGTATGCAGATGTATGTGGATGCGTTGTTTTGACGTGCCTGCCGTCCACACAAAATGCAACTTGTTGCATTCCCATGCGGTCGGCAGGCGCATCAAAACAACGCATCGCATACATCCGCATGTCCTGCATACCCAATGTTAAAGATAGGTACTCTAGACGCATGCAGAAGTATGTGGAAGTAGGCAGGGCTTAACAGAGGATGTACGCAGCCTTCCAAAAAGCCCCCGAATGTGAATTTAGCCTTAAAATGGCACCAAATAGAGAGGGATTTAGAAGTAAAATTAGTTTGGATGTCAAACCACACTTTTAATGAATTCAGCACATATGTATAATAAATGGTGTACAATCTACATGTGCCTCAATAAAAATATTATTCTTGTCAGGGACTGGAGTAAAATATCAGGTGTTAGAAATGGAGACACTTTTGCTGAATTTAATGGGCGGGTGTAGCTATTCCTCGTCTCACCCCCTTCCTAACTCTGCTCATTCTGGCAGGTCTGTTTCATATTTGCTTGAAAACACCAAAAGTCACAAAATATATATGTGTAAAAATGTTGATGCTTTTCTTGCATAAACCAACAATGAATCTCTTTTTCTCATTATTGCACCATACCCCCCCTGTTTGTGAGCTCGGCCCTCAGGAAAACACTCCCCTCCCAAAGCATCTGGGCATTGGTGGGGGTGTCTCACTCAGGCTGTTTCCCCTCTCTTAGCTTGCATGTGAGACCCCCTGTGACGATGGCTCTTCTGTTTCTACAATCCCTATTCACACAATGGGCCTAGGCTGGTAGAACAATGGATTGATAAGATGATTGCTTTACATTTATCCTTAGCAATCTATTGTCTTGCCTTAGGGTACCGTTACTAAACGACTTACCAACGATCACGACCAGCGATATGACCTGGCCGTGATCATTGGTAAGTCGTTGTGTGGTCGCTGGGGAGCTGTCACACAGACAACTCTCTCCAGTGACCAACGATCCGGGGAATGACTTTGGCATCGTTGAAACGGTCTTCAACGATGCCGAAGTCCCCGGGTAACCAGGGTAAACATCGGGTTACTAAGTGCAGGGCCGCGCTTAGTAACCCGATATTTATCCTGTAAAAGTAAAAAAAAAACAGTACATACTCACATTCCGATGTCTGTCACGTCCCTCGCCGTCAGCTTCCTGCACTGACTGTGTCAGCGCCGGCCGTAAAGCAGAGCACAGTGGTGACACGCCGATCCAGCGATGACAGCGGGTGATCAGCGACCAAAAAAAGGTCCTGATCATTCCCCAACGACCCAACGATCTTCCAGCAGGGGCCTGATCGTTGGTCGCTGTCACACATAACGAGATCGTTAGCGGGATCATTACTACGTCACAAAAAGCGTGACGTTGCAACGATATCGTTAACGAAATCGTTATGTGTGAAGGTACCTTTAGGTTTACATAAGATCTAGCCTGCTTGTCTTCCTCTGCTTACTATCACTGAATGTAACATTGATTCCTGAGGATGAACTGACGAGCAAGCAAATCACTAATAAAACACAGCAAGAAAATATCTAATAAAACACCACAATATCGACGCAACCGGTGCTCCGTGCTGGAAAAAGTCTACATGCAGTAGCGCAGTGGACTCCACTCTATGATCATTTGTCCAATAGTCTTTAGTCCGTGACCAGTTCCTCACTGTCAGTATAACTTAACAACAAATGGAAGTGTTCTTCAATCCAGCTATATTAAAAAGAATATGAGAGTTAATCTGGATTTGCGAGACGACTTACTGCATGATGAAAGATAATGTACACAAAGCCTAAATATTCCATATTTTATTTTCTACTCTGTATATTGATTAGCTTACATGTATTACAGTAAATATTGAGTCGTAATTCCTGATTTACAAAGTGTTTAACACATTTAACTAAATATACCATCCAAACAGCATACAAAGTAAAATAACATTACATGTGATACTACGCGTTTCTTCCCCTCTTAATTCCCTTTGTTTGTTTATAACACGGAATCCTGAGAACATTATTTCCACAGCCAGATAACACAGAGAATATTCCACCTGTTTTCGACATGGATATTTTTAGCAAGATCTGTCTGCCTGTTAAGCCCATCTTGTTTAATTGGTTTATCTTAGCAGGGTCTGTTTCTCCTCTGTTGTCTATTACAAGACTCAAGAAGTTGCTTAGTTTAACCATGAAAATGCTGGTGGAAGACAAAAACTTTCCTTAGCAAATCAATTGGTAGATATTCTGACATTTTCCATCTGTGTTTCATCGTTTCATCTAACCACATGGTGTAAGCAAAGCATCATCGGCCATAGTTTATTTTATCACACTGATATGAATAACATGGCTGCTCCAGTTAGTGTTTATTTTCTATAGCTAGAACATCAAATGTGGGAAATTAGATCTGTATTACAGTTAATGTGCCTTCAAACAGTGTTTAGGAAAAATGCTAAATAATCTGCATTTTTTTTTTTATCAAGCACATAATATTATAAGAATGCCACGAAAGGGAAATATAGAAAAAAATGCATATATTTGTACCATTAAAAACAGACATTTTATTGCTCTGTAAATAGAGCTAAAACCATGTTGAAATAGTAAAATATTGCTCAATGCATTCATTTACAATTCAAACAATATTATTAAAGGCTTAAAACAATTGGCTGAACAAGAGATAGCAGAAGTCAAAGAAAACCAATGCAGGTTATGATCATTTTCATTAAGGCTATGTGCACACGTCCGGAATTGCCACGGAAATTTCCATGGCAATTCTGCAACTGTGCCATCGGTAATGTGCATGCGGAATTGGCATGCGTTTTCCCGCTGAACACTAGCATTTTACAAGCGTAATTAGCTTGCAGAATGCTAGTGTTTTTCAAGTGATATGTAGCATCGCTTGGGAAACTGATTGACAGTTTGGTCACACTTGTCAAACATAGTGTTTGACAAGTGTGACCAACTTTTTACTATTGATGCTGCCTATGCAGCATCAATAGTAAAAGATCTAATGTTAAAAATAATCAAAAAAATTAAAAATCGTGATATTCTTACGTTCTGTTGGCCCCGGCAGCCTTCCCGCTCCTTACGATGCTTCCATTCCCAGTAATCCCTTGCGGCAATGACCCCAGATGACGTAGCATCACGAGAGATCGTTACGTCATCACAGGTCATTGCCGCGAGGTATTACTGGGAACGGAAGCATTGCGAGGAGCTGGAAGGCTACTGGGGCCGCCGTAAGGTGAGAACATCACGATTTTATATTTTAATTCTTTATTTTTTACAGGTATATGTTTCACAGGGCCTGGAGGAGAGTATCCTCTCCTCCACCCTGGGTACCAACCACAGATGATCCGCTTACTTCCCGCATGGTGGGCATAGGCACATGCAGAAATTAAGCGGATCAATGCATTCCTATTTGTGTGGAATCCCCGCGATTCCGCACAAAGAATGAACGTGCTGCGTTTTTTTCCGTTATGCGATTTAGCCGTGAAAAAAAACGCAACATGTGCACAAAAAGTGCTGATTGCATTCTAATAATAGGATGCTTAATGTATGTGTTTTTTATGTGGTTTTATCGCGTTTTTATAGCGTAAAATCCTGAACGTGTGCACACAGACTAAATCTGTTTCCTCAGCTTAGCCCAAGAGAGTACATACATTTTGTGGTATATTGGTTTAAATTAAGTTGTCATGTTAAGAATTTTATTTTGACACAAAATGTGCTTTTTTTCTGACTATTACTCAAATAAAAAAATTCCAAATTCTAAAATTTAGCAATTTTTACTAGTCTTCCCACTCCCTGCACAAAAATCTCTGCACATATCACAGAGCATATTTACAGAACATACTCTATGATAGAAGCCAGTAAACCCTTTTAGACTTTTGTAATTTAAAGTCTATAGCTACTAGAAAACATATCCCTTAACAAAATTATCATATTAAAATTATATATATATAATATGAAAAATCTACAAACAGAAGAAAAAGTATTAGAAAAATATCAATACGTTACTATTTTTATCAACAGACAAGACAGTATATATGGGTATGCTGCTCAGTGTCTCTGCTGGATGACAGGCTGTATGGTCACATCATGCAACCATGCAGCCTGCCATGTAGATGTAGCTGACCCGTCATGGGACAAATGGATTAGCAGCATCTCTGCGGAAAGGTGAGGAATATTGTTGTTTTCTATTTTTAACTCTTTTGCAGATAACAAGGGCGTCAGTGGAATGGGAGATGCTGTAAGTATGGATTAATTAAGATTTATTAAAGGAGTCTGTGTCATTAAAGGACTTTATTCTGGGTGTCTGTGTTTTCTTACAATGTGACAATGGGATTAGTAATGGAGGCATCTTATTGACGCCTCTCCATTACTTACCTTGGGGCTTGTTGTCACCTGACATTACAAAGGTGACATCAACCCCTCTAACTATCACACCACTTGCCACCTCTACAAGGCAAGTGGGAAGAGCAAGACTAAGTGCCAGAACTGGCGCATCTTAGAGATGCGTCTTTTCTGGGGTGGCTGAAAGCTGATGTTTTTAGCCTGGGGGCCAGTATCCATGGCCCCTTCCTAGTCCATTAATATCAGCCCACAGCTGACTGCATAGCCTTTGCTGGTTATTAATTATAGAGAGACCCTACGTCATTTTATTTTTGGATACCCCAGTAAAGGCTAAGTATACAGTTGTGAGCTGATATTAATAGCCTGAAAATCTCCATGGGTATTACCCCCTTCCCAGGCTATAAACATCGACCCCCTGCTTTCCTTCTACTTGTTACAAAAATTATGGGGGAGCCCACACCATTTTTCTCAGAAAAGTTATCTTTTATTACTTAAATACATGTACAGTAAGCAGCACACATATTATACTAATTGTATTTGTCACAGACATCTGTATATATACCTATACTATTTGTACTTACTTTATGTAACCAATCTATTCTATCCTGTCGGCTCCTGCTGTGATTTTACACTACGCGGCTGCTGATTTGACAGCTATTCTTCAATCTAGCTATGTAATATATATACACATATATACAGTGGGCATGGAAAGTATTCAGACCCCTATACATTTTTCACTCTTTGTTTCAATGCAGCCAATTGGTAAATTCCAAAAAGGTAATTTTTTTTTCACATTAATGTACACTCTGCACCTCATCTTGACTGAAAAAAGCAGAAATGTAGTAATTTTTGCAAATTTATTTAAAAAAAAACTGAAATATCACATGGTCATAAGCATTCAGACCCTTTGCCCAGACACTCATATTTAAGTCACATGCTGTCCATTTCCTTGTGATCCTCTTTGAGATTTGTTCTACTCCTTCAATGGAGTCCAGCTGTGTTTAATTTAACTGATAGGACTTGATTTGGAAAGGCATACACCTGTCTATATAAGACCTCACAGCTCACAGTGCATGTCAGACCAAATGAGAATCATGAGGTCAAAAGAACTGGCCAAGGAGCTCAGAGACAGAATTATGGCAAGGCACAGATCTGGTAAAAGTTACAAAAACAATTCTGTAGTACTCAAGTTTCCTAAAAGCACAGTGACCTCCAAAATCCTTAAATGGAAGAAGTTTGGGACCAACAGAAGCCTTGGGTGACAGGAAGCAGAAGCCGGCTGCTACGGCTAAAGCCTGTCCCCGCTGCTAAAGAGAAATTAATATTCCCTGCTCCCCCATGCCCCTATGGGTGTGGTGAGTGGCAAATATTAATTTCACTTTAGCTTACTGGGCAAATCAATGCCAGAAAAGTCATCAGCATGCAAGAGCGCTCTGTTACTTGCAAACAGTGTGCTGCAGTCTGCAGCAGGCGATCGTGTCAGCTGTGTTATCCGTGACACCCGCACTGCTCTCTGAATAACTGTGGAGGAGCCGCGAGCAGGACGTCCTCCCAGTGTGATGTCACAACTACTCCCGGATCCGGTGCTCAGAGCTACTCAGAGAGCAGTGCAGGCATCACTGATAACAAGGCTGACATGTTCGGCTGCTGCAGACTGCAGCACAATATTTGTAAGTAACAGAGCACTCTTGTGTCCACCACTCTTCCCTGTGAGGAACAAGCAGGGAGAGTGGAGCAGCTCTTGATAAGGCTAACACTGATTGGCCACAATGCAGCCGATCAGTGTTAGCTTTGTTTGTGTCCTCATCTCCCTGGCTGTAAAGCACAGCTCAGATAATAAGCTGTGCTGCCATCTATAATGTGCGCTCCCCTCCCCCACAGTGCAAGCAGCAGAGGAAGATAGAGGACTCCCTGCTGCAGCTGCAATGGTTGAACAAGGGCCCCCCTCCCAGCCTAAAAGTAAGTGTAAATGGGGGGTATTTAGTCTGGGGTGATAGAGGGGGAGAGGATAAGTCACTCAGGGATAAATGAGGGCCCCATTACATAATCTTTCCTTTCACTACTGACTGACTGCACCCCCTCCCTCTTTATCACTCTTGACTGCACCTCCTCGCCCATATCACCCATGACTGAGCGCTCTCTCACTATATGACCCCTGATTGAGCCCCCTCCCTTGTATCACCCCTGCTGAGCCTCCTCCCCCAGAATCACCCTGACTAAGCCCCTCTACCCCTGTATCACCCCTGACTGCACCACCTCCCCCTGTATCATCCTGATTGAGCCTCTTTCCCCTGTATTACCTCCGACTGCACCACCTCCCCCTGTATCACCCCTGACTGACTGTGTCCCCTCCCCCTTTATCACCCCTGGCTGTGCCACCTCCTTCTGTATCACCCCAGGTTGCGCCACCTCCTTCTGTATCACTGTTGCTGCGCCACCTCCTTGTTTATCACCCTGACTGGGCCACCTCCCCATATATCACCCTGAATGCGCCACCTCCTCGGTATCACCATGACTGCACCACCTCCCCTTGTATCATCCTGACTGCGTCACCTGCCCCTGCATCACCCTGACTGCGACCCATACTCCTGTATCACACTGACTGCGCCACCTCCACCTTTATCACCTCTGATTGACTGCATCACCTCCCTCTGTATCACTCTGATTGAGCCTCTCTCCCCCTGTATCATGCCTGACTGGCTGTGCCCCCTTCCCCTGTATCACGCCTGGCAGTGCCACCTCCCCCTGTATCACCCCTGACTGAGTGCACCACCTCCCTCCGTATCACCCCTGGCTGCGCCACCTCCTTTTGTATCACTGTTGCTGCACCACCTCCTTCTTTATCACTCTGACTTGGCCATCTCTCAGTATATCACCCTGATGGGCCACCTCCCCCTGTATTACCCTGACTGCGCCACCTCCCCTTATATCACCCTGACAGCGGCGCCACCTCCACCTGTGTCATCCTGGCTGCGTTACCTGCCCCTGTATCACCTTGACTGCGCCACCTCCCCCTGTATCACCCTGACTGCACCACCTCCTCCTTTATCACCCCTGACTGACTGTGTCACCTCCCTCTGTATCCCCCTGACTGAGCCCCTCTCCCCTTTATCGCCCCTGACTGACTGAGCCCCCTTCCCCTGTATCATCCCTACCTGACTGAGCCCCCTTCCCTGTATAACCTTTGACTGTGCCACCTCCCCTGTATCCCCCTGACTGAGCCCCTCTCCCCTTTATCGCCCCTGACTGACTGAGCCCCCTTCCCCTGTATCATCCCTACCTGACTGAGCCCCCTTCCCTGTATAACCTTTGACTGTGCCACCTCCCCTGTATCACCCTGATTGAGCCCCTTTCCCCCTTTATCACCCCTGACTAAAACTTTACTTTCCCTACTACTAACAAAATGAAGCCCTTCATGAAAAGTTATGGCTTTATAGGTGGCAGAGAGATTTCTGTAAAAAGTTTATGGGGGGATGTGAGGGAAAAATCTTTCGATATTACTCCAATGTCATATATTAGGGATCTAGGACCTCCACCACTAGAAGAGGGGGCATTCACATAATGAATTTGCTGCAGAAATAAAAAAGCAAATTAACAGAAATATCCACACAGACATTGTGCAGATATTGCTGCATTTACTAATATGTGATCAAAAAAATATAGTTTAAACTGCACCTCATACAGCCTGGGTCATATAGGACACTAATAAGGACGCACATCACAACCAGGGAGTTCATCCCGGAAGGTGGTCCATACCAAGTAGTAGAAAAGACAGCGCCTCAAACGTTGGTGAAAAAAAGATTCACATTTTATTCCACCTCCTGTGGCAACGTTTCGATCCAACAGATCTTTCTCAAGATGTAATGTTGCACCTTTACCACTGACCTGATTCTTTGTAATGCAAAGGAAGAAATCGGTGGTGAATGTGTTAAATCTGCATCGTTCAATTCCCACCGTGGATTTTCTCAGGGTATAGATGAGATGTCATAAAATCCCTTCCAATACACTGGTGCTATAACACATTGGCCTAGTGGTTAATAAACATGACGGAACATTTATCATTGAGTTTGAACCAAAATGTGGGCGCCAACCCCTGCTATATCATTAAGACGTGTACTACCTTATGTTATGCCCTGATATTACCATGTTTTATCGCACAGTTGGTGGTCTTGTATTTATTTCTGTGTAGCTACATAGTGGGCCCCAAGAATGATTTTCTCTGGTGGACCCAAGGTGCTCCAGTCCGACGCTGGCTGCAGGGACAGGACGACTGGTTATCATTGAAGGAAACATGAATGTGGCCAAGTACAGAGATATCCTGGATGAAAACATCTTCCAGAGTGCTCTGAACCTCAGACTTGGCCGAAGGTTCACCTTCAACAAGACAATGACCCTAAGCACACAGCTAAAATAACAAAGCAGTGGCTTCAGAACAACTCTGTGACCATTCATGACTGGCCTAGCCAGAGCCCTGACTTATACCCAATTGAACATTTCTGTAGAGACCTAAAAATGGCTGTCCACCAAGTTCACCATCCAACCATTCAAGCATAAGATTGATAATATCAGAGACAGTTTTGGTCAACAACCCCCAGAGCCCTTCCTCCCAACTTCCCAGCCCTCCACCTCCAAAACCAACTTCTCCACCATTGCAGAAGATCGACTTTCCTTTCTTCTCTAAAGATCGCATCTCACCACCTGTGCACTTTACCCAATCCCATCCCACTTCATCCCAAACCTCACCACAGTCTTCATTCCAACCCTAACCCACCTCTTCAACCTATCAATAACAACTGGTGTTTTCCCCTCAAGCTTTAAACATGCCTCAATCACACCTATCCTCAAAAACCCTCTCTTGACCCATCCTCTGTATCTAGCTATCACTCTATATCACTTCTCCTTTATGCCTCCAAACTACTGGAACAAGACGTCTATCTTGAACTGTCCTCCCATCTCTCTTCTTGCTCCCTCTTTGACCACTTACAATCTGGCTTCCAGTCACACCACTCTACTGAAACTGCCCTAACTAAAGTCACCAAGAGAGCAAGCGACACTACTCTGTCCTCCTCCTCCTGGACCATTCCCTATTACTACAGACCCTCTCATCCCTTGGCATCACAGACTTGGTCCTATCCTGGATCTCATAATACCTAACAGACCGGACATTCAGCGTCTCCCACTCACACACCACCTCCTCACCTTGCCCCCTATCAGTCAGAGTCCCGCAAGGTTCAGCCCTAGGGCCCCTGCTCTTCTCCATTTACACCTTTGGCCTGGGACAGCTAATGAAATCTCATGGCTTTCAGTATCACCTCTATGCTGATGACACACAGATCTACATCTCTGGACCAGATATCACCTCCCTACTAACCAGAATCCCTCAATGTCTGTCCACTATTTCATCCTTCTTCTCCACTAGATTTCTGAAACTTAACATGGACAAAACAGAATTCATCATCTTTCCCCATCTCATGCAACCCCCCAACAAACCTATCCATTACAGTAAACAGCTGCCCACTCTCCCCGATGCCACAAGCTCGCTGCCTCGGGGTAATCTTTGACACTGATCTTTCCTTTAAACCACATATCCAAGCCCTTTCCACTTCCTGCCGACTTTAACTCAAAAATATTTCACGGATCCATACATTCCTCAACCAAAAATCTGCAAAAACCCTAGTCCATGCCCTCATCATCTCTCGCCTTGACTACTGCAACCTCCTACTCTGTGGCCTTCCCTCAAACTCTCGCACCCCTCCAATCTATTCTAAACTCTGCTGCCCGACAAATCCACCTGTCCCCGCACTATTTCCTGGCCTCTCCCCTCTGTCAATCCCTTCACTGGCTCCCCATTGCCCAGAGACTCCAATACAAAACCCTATCCATGACATACAATACAAAGCCATCCACAACCTGTCTCCTTCATACATCTGTGACCTCGTCTCCCGGAACTTACCTGCACGCAACCTCTGATCCTCACAAGATCTCCTTCTCTACTCCCCTCTTATCTCCTCTTCCCACAATCGCATACAAGATTTCTCTCACGCATCACTCCTACTCTGGAACCATCTACCACAAAATATGACTCTCGCCTACCATCGAAACCTTCAAAAAGAACCTGAAGACTTACCTCTTCCGACAATCCTACAACCTGCAGTAATCACTGATTCACCAAACCACTGCACGACCAGCTCTACCCTCGCCTATTGTATTCTCACCCATCCCTTGTAGATTGTGAGCCCTCATGGGCAGGGTCCTCTCTCTTCCTGTACCAGTTGTGACTTGTATTGTTTAAGATTATTGTACTTGTTTTTATTATGCATACCCCTCCTCACATGTAAAGCGCCATGGAATAAATGGCGCTATAGTAATAAATAATAATAATAATAATAATAACCTGAGGGAACTGGAGAGGATCTGCAAGGAAGAATGGAAGAGGATCCCCCAGGTGTGACAAACTTGTTGCATCATTCCCAAGAAGACTCATGGCTGTACTAGCTCAAAAGGGCGCTTCTACTCAATACTGAGCAAAGGGTCTGAATTCTTATGACCATGTGATATTTCAGTTTTTCTTTTTAAATAAATTTGCAAAAATTACTACAGTTCTGTTTTTTTCAGTCAAGATTTAATTTATCAAATGGCTGCAATGAAACAAAGAGTGAAAAATTTAAAGGGGTCTGAATACTTTCCATACCCACTGTATGTGTGTGTCACTGACATATATACGTATATCTATGTATTCTATGTATCTATTCTATTTATTCTATCTTGTCTGTGTGATTTTACTGTATGCATCACATGATTTGCCAGCTTTTCAAAGGACACCGGTGCGTAAAAATCGGACAGTACTCGCATGGTCCGAGTGCTGTGCGATATTTTTCTCGCAGCCATGGGCTTGCATTGGCGAGTCTCAGCCAAGTCTCAGTGACAATCGCAGCATGCTGTGATTTTACAGTCACGCAAAATATGCTTGAGAAAAAAATCGCTGATGTGAGCTGCCCCAAAAATTAACACTGGTCTGCGTGCTATGCAATGTTTTCTCGCATAGCACTCGGCTGTATTCTATGTTAGTGTGACTCCGGCCTAAAAATTTGAGGTCTTCTAGGACTGTAAACAACTCTTTTAAAGCTGTTTAACATGAACACAGATTTAGTTAAAGCGGTTGTCCCTTGAATAAAGTTAATTTTAATCAATAGATCTTGGAATAAAAATAATTTCTGCAAATGGATGTGTTTAAAAAAATGTTCCTGTGCTGAGATAATCTTATAAATGTGCTATGTGCTGTGTACTGTGATATGGCTGTATCTGACAGTACAGGGACATGGAATGCACATATCACAGCTCCTGGGCTGAGGAGGAGGCAAAAGAGAGTATAAAGACATTACAGCATGGGATCATAAATGATTCTTTCTTTAAAGTAAAACATTCCTTCATATGTAGCAGGGAAATGCTTTACCGGGGACCCACCACACCGCGGACCCACCACACCCGACGCGCGTTTCGCAATGAAATGCTTCGCCCAGGGTTTCATTGCGAAACGCGCGTCGGGTGTGGTGGGTCCCCGGGTGCTCCTACATGGTAACTATACCCTTTATTTATACTACGGCTACATGTGCTGTGTCCTAATGGTTTAGCATAATATTCTTATGTTTGTGTAGTGGATTATTGCTTACTAGCACTTTACTTTGTACCTACTATTGCACATATTTATGCACTTGTTTTATGCATAGTTATTCGTATTGTATTTATTGTCATCTTCTATACCGTTTGGAGATTTCTTTTCTGTAAACTTTTTACCATTACCGTGTATGCTTTTAGTATTGAGGTTGCCCCCAAGTGAGTCCCACCTTTGCTGCTGCACCGGTGGCTACTGCCCTGTTTTATTCTTTTTATGCATATTCAATAAAGTTTGTACCTTTTATATATATTTGTTGGCCCTTTTTGTGAAGGTTTTTTTTTTTGTATTTTCTAATTAAATCTTCTGCAAGGTGTAAAAAGGTGTGGTGGCAATTTTTTGGGTGATTTGTGCAAAACGAATCACAGAATTTTCAAAAAGTTCATAAAGTTCGACTGGAATTCACATCAAATAGTTCACTCATCTCTGCTCAACCTACCAAACTATTCATAATGTTGGCGTTTTCATATAGTAACCTGTATGCCATTAACCCCTTCAAGCCCTATGGCCAAAATGCAACTGCTACCTCTTTACCCCCTATGGCTAGGCCCCTGTTTGTGATTGCTCTACCAAGACAACGATTGATGCATATTTTATATTTATACAAATGACATGTAAAGATTGTGTTTGCAGTTGAAGATTTTAAAGGGCAGGAAAAAAAAGAAAACCATGGAAGGAGAATTTTTATGATGATGGTTACTCACTGAATCAACTTGGCAAACAACGATATGTCATTGACACTTAATAAAATGTATAGTTTCGTTATTCCTGCCTAATAAAACTTGCTTTACATTATACCCCTTGTCTGCTGTGATTTGCTTCCCAGGGCTCTGTTAGAGTGCATTAAGACTCAGCACCGAAGATCAGGGCAATTTACTGCAAAGATTAAATAATTCATTTATGCACTATTGCCTTCAGACACTGTTTTTCCAAACGCTATAATGAGGCACTCTGTACGATTTCTGCACTGCAAAAGGAAAGGCATTGTGATATTTTATCCTTTATGTGCCGTATCTGGATATTCGAAGCAACCTCCAAAACAAATATTTTCTGTTATGTGTTACATTACAGATGTACAGTTATAATTTACTACTCCGAAACAATATTCAAATTGCTATTTTGGATTCTCCTCTTCATCTTTCCCACCACTGAACAGGAGTAACACAATGGTGAAATATAAGCTAACTATTCATGCAGGAATCAGGGTCAGTATTTACATCTATGGCATTGTTGAAATCAGAACAGAGATATAGCTAATGAAACTCAGCGGTCGAGAGACTTCTGCCTACTGATGCAACAATGAAAATGAAATACAGATGGTTTTCTATCTACTTTTGGTAATTCATTTACACAGGCATACCAGATGTCACTGATTTAATGGAACAGTACCCAATTTAACATTGACGTCCTCGGCTAAAAAGTGAATATGTCCTTTATAAGCATCTAGGCATTCAAAGAGAACATTACATTGAAAAGTATTGATGAATAAGTCAATACATATACTGTATATTCGTTAATATATCACGAGGTTAGTGAGAGAAAAAGGAGAGCTATGTATATACAGTAAAGTAGTATTTAGAACCGGTGCTATACGACATGCTTAAAAGGGTGATGAAATTTATGAAAAATGTACACAATTGTAATGATGCACTTGGAAAAATATAACTATCTTCATATCACACCTCTGTTGTGCCATTAAAGCTGTCCATGTTTCGGGTTTGTAACCAATAGCAATCTCTGCATCTATACAGTAAAGAATATGGAAGTCACATGATTATTCAAAATGAATGCCTACTCCGCTGTCCCCATTTCTGTGCTGGCATTGAACTCATCAAGCAGGTGGTTAGCACTGCAGCCTTGCAGCGCAGGAGCCCTGGGTTCAGATCCCACCAAGCACAACATCTGCAAGGAGTTTGTATGTTCTCCCCGTGTTTGCGTGGGTTTCCTCCAGGTTCTCCGGTTTCTTCCCATATTCCAAAGACATCCCAGAATCTCCCGGTGGGCCCCTCTGCAGGAATGGGCCTCCCACCATCCCATATGAGCATAATTTTTCACAATACACTTGATTTTCTATGTGCAGATAAAAGCAACATCTCAGCATTCATGTAGCAAAGTCCCCACAGCATTATTCTATAGAAGCTAAGGTGCATTTTTCAATGAGGGTAATGTATTATTTGCATGTAGCTGACCAGTTGGCCCCTAAAGTCAATGTTAATGATGGACCCTTGCCACTTAGTCCACACTACTATTTCTTAGAATGAAAAATAGAACCCACATGTAACTCCAAAGAATGAGCAAAAAAGGGAAACTATAAAAAAAGAAAAAAAGGCACAATAAACTGTTCAATCTAGTGGACTTCCAAGTAATGAAGTGAAATCTTAAAGGAGTTGTCCACTATCAGGAATACTCCTAATTCAGATTGTTTGCACACGTTAAAAGAAAAACACCTGTCATGTTTGGTGCCGTTTCATTTGTGTCAGAACTCGCTCTCCTGAGGTTCACATGAGGTTGTTATGTCACATGAACCTTGTGCCCAATCAGCGCTGGGGTAATCACTAATCAGGAGGAGCTGAGAGAGCCGCTCTTACTTCTTCTTGATTACTTATGCATTTCAAGGCGGGGACAGTGACACCAGCTCTGATTGGGCACAGGACTCACGTGGCACAACAACCTGTGTTGAGTATTGATCGCTGGAATGGCGCCGGCACATGAGGTGAGTATATGTGTTTTTTTAATGGGAGTAAACATTCAAATTGAGAAGGGGTTGTCCTAGTGGACAACCTCTTTAACAAGAGATTTTGGACAATTGCCTCCAATTTTGTGGGAACAGCTTGAGGAAAGTCCTCTTCTGTTCTCCATGATGCACAAAGCAAGGTCCAGAAAGTCATTGTTGGGTGAGTTTTCCATGAAAGAATTTAACTGGCTGCACAGAGATATCTCCTCAATCAACACCTTTGGAGTGAACTAAAATACAGATTTTGAACACAGTCTTTTCCTCCAAAAGCAAAGTCTGACCTTACAAATGTTCTTCTGGATGAATACAAATGAATGAATGCAAAAATTCCTACAGACTCAGTTTATAATCTTTCCCCCAAAAGGTGGGAGGGAGCAATTCAATATTCATGGCTATGAATTTAGAACTGGTTGTCGAAACAGCTCCTTTATAGGGGTCTATTGAAGTTTCTATTGTTTTATAGGAATAGATTCAATACAATCGCCTATCTTTTGTTGGACTCTTTGTCTCTATGTCAATTTCTAGTACAGTGGAGACTTTGTGTGCTAAGTATAGTAATTAGATAATGCAAAATACTAAAAAATAAAACTATATTCCTTTGCCGCAGCAATCCTTCTTTTTGCATATTGCATATGAATTACCAATAGATGACAAAACAATCCCTTTATAAATTCAGATTTCTGCCGTGAAGCAAGAAATAATGTGTTTAGGAGCCATCACACCACACATTACCTTTTTAGGTGGCAATCTCCATAGCAATTTTCTTGTCGACATTAGGCGCAAACACTATACATACATATTTTCATTTGAAGCAGGTATTCAGCCAGAGTGTTTACCCAGTGAAGGTCAGCCTTGGGTATTATGAAACTTCTAGCAGATGTGATAAGCAGTAAATTGCAGATCTATCACTTTTTCCAGTGAGCATGTGTGTGAAATCAGCAGAATGCTGCCTACATTTGATTTATGGCCCACTTTTGACCAACTCTTATCAGGTTCCCACAAGCCTTTTTTCTGATGCAGCTCATGTCTGAATGACAATAGACAACCAGTGCCATTATGCTCCAAAATCTTCTTGCATTTTAGACACCGAAGATTACATCTGGGCTATTGATTTATTACTGCCATTTTTCTACAGGGACCAGTTTGCTCAGCCTGAACAAGATAGAGTATTATTAAATTGTGCAAACAACTCCATATGACTTGGTAAAGAAATAATAATTATTGGCTACTATTTTCTTAACCGGCTATCATGATCACATGTGCGCCTGTAATAGTAAAGATATACACACGTGCAAAGTCTGGATGTTCCAGGACTTGCTTTTTACAATTATCTAAAAATAATTATAAAATATTTCAGTGAATAATTCGTAAAGAAAAGATAATTCATACTAAAATTATTACATTGTGTTAAATATTTGTTTTGCATTTAGTATTAATAGAAAGAAAGTTTTAACACCTGTAAAATGTGTGATCCAACAAAAAATGCTTAACTGGCTTTACACAATAGATAAATGTCGGCTGAACTACCATTCGACTGATTGCTATCTCAACTGACTTTTGTAGGCACAGGATCGGTTAAGCATTTCTGTGTTCTCGATGAAACAACCACTGCCAAAATCATCTTACAGTGGCTTTACTCCCTGCCGAACTAAAGTATTAATCTATTAAATTCCATTTTGCGAACGCTTATGTCCCTAATACAATCTATCAGGGGATAGTTGGGAGCCCCTTTGTACATTAAATGGTTGGCTAATCGCACCGAAATCGATGGGATCTGGCTGGCTGTTCTCTAATGAGCATGGGGACCTTTAGAAAATACAAGTGCTTGATTTCCATTCATAATGAAGAACTAAGTCCTCTTTCTTCACTTTGAATGAACCAAGAAGAAAGTGACAAGATGAATATAGTGGACCTCAGGTCACACGGTCACTTCAATCTATGGAAATATCTGTGCTTAGAGTGCGCGCGGCCACACCTTCCCCACTTTTATTAGGTGCGGTGTGTGTGCTTGAATAGCTGCCCCCAGCCTATTGTTGAGGGGCAGCTCCTATTTAAAGTTCCTCTTCCCTGTTTGGCGTGGCCAGAGCTTATCATACGGTTTCTTAACTTAGCCATGTGTGTTTGGTCCTCCATGTTGCTCCTGGTCTGCCTGTTCTTCAGCTCCTGTTCTGCCTGCTATCAGTTCTAGGAAAGCTTATGTCTTTGTCCCTGGATCCGTCTGTTTATGTGTTGTACCAAAGTCCTTGCCTTGAATGTGGATCCCTGCTGTGTGATATTCTTGAAGTACTTTTGTGTCTTGAACCATGTGCCCAGTGACTGTTAGTGTCCTGTAACCTGTGTCATGAAAATAAACCTGTGTTCGTCTTCTGAAGTTGGAGTCCGGTGTTCCTGCAGAGCATCTACTAAGCTATGCTCAGCCTACTCTGTGGTTCTAGCTCTGTTCAGCTCTGGTCCAATGCTGCGGTGCTTGTACCATACCGCCTGAGTTCCTTTCGAGGTTTTGTCATTCTCCGGAGCCTGATGACCACTTCCTGGTGCCTGGAGCCTGACATCCATTGCCTACAGCCTGACATCCGCTGCCTGGTGACTGGAGCCTGATGACCTCTGCCTGGTACCTGGAGCCTGGCTATCTCTGCCTGGTGCCTGGAGTCTGATGACCGTCATCTGGTGCCTGGAGTCTTCCCTGATGTTCTGTCAGAGTCCCTGATGTCTTGACGTTTCCTGCCTGGAGCCGTGTCTGTTGTCCAGAGTCCAGATGTACTGTTGTTGTCCTAAATGTCCAGCCTGTGTCCAGATATCCAGTCTGTGGTCCTGATGGTCCAGTCGGTGTTTTAATTATACATTCATGTAATTTTGATATGCTTTAAAAGAAGAGAATTTTGTTATGTGTGTTCAGCTGCAGTTTTTCCAATGTAATTAATTGCCATGCTTGTGATTGGTTTCTTGTCATATATAAACCTGTTCATTCACTTTGTATTAGCTCCTATGACTAAGGGCGCCGTGGTGCGCCAGAAAAGCGTCAGACAGAGAGTCTTTCTCTCTTCTTTTTTAAACACTGTTTTTTAAAATGTTCTAATAAACTTGGAAATTTTACCTACACTGAATGGACGTGCTGGAAATTGCCTTCCTCCTTTCTCACTTCAGCTGAAATCACCAGCAGGGACGGCACCCACCAGTTATATTCATTTGCAATGGCTCACAAATGCATGTCTCAGCGTGTCAAGCTCCAACTTTTCCCACTCCCCTCCTCTCTCCCTCAGACATTTATCGGTGTTTCAGAGTCGGTTCCACTTGTGTTCCTGGATGGGCTCATCCTCCATGTTTCTGGGGAGTCTCCAGTGTACATGTGTTCCTTGGTGATGGCTCTGCCTATGTGTCCTGGATCTGACCTGCCGATGTCTTGAGCTTCCATGTCAGTGTTCCTGGACCTGTGCTGTCTGTGTCTTGCCTGTGTCCCAATGTCCTGCCTGTTCCCTGGGGTCCATCCTGTGATGATGTCTATCCGAGGTCGATGTCTGATGTTCTCCTGCTGTGTCTGCACTACACCTGAGGACCGAGAGAGTGGTTCTCCTGATATGCCTATGCCAGATGACCCTGGACTGCATCAACTCGTGATGACCTTTTGCCATCGTCTGACGTCTGCTGTCATGTGATGTTCACCCTTGCTTGATGTGCAGAATCGGGAGCCTGGCATTGAAATGTCTTGTGTTCAGTATCGTGACTTTGTTAGTAAGCTTTGTTTCTTCATACCTGAAGTTGTGCGGTGTCATCTAGTCCTGCATGTCACCACCTTGCCCACATGCTCAGCTGCCACAGAAACCGGTCTCTGCCCTTTCCTAGTCCGGGTAGGCCTGGGTCTCCCTCTGTGGTCCAGTGGGTCCACATTCCATTACCACCTGGGACGCACGTCCCACATCATCATAACCTTGTGATGTGGGAGCGTAAGCTAACTAAGCTAAGCCACGTCCGTCCCTACTGTGACACTGTTACACTAATCCTTCCTTTGATGATAATGAGAATGCTGAAAAGTGATCTCCAAAAAATAAAAAGTGTCAATCTATTATGAGGCCCAATGTCCAGAATAAATACTGCAAAAATATATATTTTATATAAAATTATAAAAGAATGTATTGAAGGAACATTTTGTTTAGACATACTTAATATAAAAACTTGATTCAAACATTAGGTCATTGTTTGGTAACACATTAAATTTAACATTTCTTTTCCTTCTAAATGCACAAAATGGATTTCGAAACATTCTCTGACTTACTGTACATTTGCATTATGGTCTAGACAATATTTTTAGCTATATTTTTTGTTTTTTCTAGAGGAATTTATGTTAATATTGATAGAAAAAAAAATTGAAATCATGATACAGTTTAAATAAATATCAGTATTAAATTCACCAAATCAACAAGGGGTCCAAATATCTAACTTTAAATCAAGTATTACATTTCTATAGTGTTAAACTACAAGAAAAAAATTGTATTAACTCTAACATTACACTTGTAACATACGGCAATGTTTAGAAAATCGATAACTTTAGAGCTTGTTCATGAATTTTGTATATTCTGGATCGCGTGTTTCTTTATGTAATCAACAGTTTGATTTGTGATTAAATAATGTGAAACACACAACGGTATGTTGTTTGGTATGTGTTCATTAGAAGCATTGGCCAGTTGCCTGTATGATAACGCTATATTGGCATGACCAGATAGATTGTCAGATATGACAGATGATTACTCACTACCCAAAACTAAAGAACATGATTCCTGGTAAAGTTAACTTAAAGTTGCCTGCATATGTTAATACATCAAAATCATACTCTTTCCTTTAGTAAACAAATATAAAAAAGAATAGCCATTGGAAAAATTTCCTTAAAAAAACTAAAAATATCCTAAAATTTCCACAGGAGCTTGACAAGAAATGATTATTATTATATTTAGAGATTTTGAAACCCGAACAGTAAAGTTTTGTGTCCATACCGAACACCTGAGGAGACCAAACATGGACTTCACCAGGAAGTCTGTGGTACTGTTTGGGTTCGGTTCCCCAAACATCGGATGTTTGTTGCACTATCATGTGCATGACAGCATGGCAAACAATGCTTCTGATCGGTGGTAAAATCATCACTTTTACTTTTTTTTATTTAAAAATAACAAACACAGTTAGGCCGGCGTCACACACAGCGTATGAAAATACGGTCCGTATATTACGGCCGTAATACGCTGAAAAGTCCCGAAAATAGTGGTCCGTAGCTCCTCCGTAGGCAGGATGTGTCACCGTTTTTTGCGCATGGCATCCTCCGTATGTAATCCGTATGGCAGCCGTAATGCGTGTTTTTATCGCAGGCTTGCAAAACCGACATACAGCTATACAAGGGATCCATGTGTAAAAAAAAAAAAAAAAACATATATACTGTCTATATATATATATATATATATATATATATATATATATGTCTGTAGACACATATATGTATATATATTAATATTTCATCCAGCGCGATATAGCAGAAAGCCGGTAATTCAATTACCGGCTTTTGCTTTCTCCTTCCTAAACCCGACATGATATGAGACCTGGTTTACATACAGTAAACCATCTCATATCCCCATTTTTTTTTGCATATTCCACACTACTAATGTTAGTACTGTGTATATGCAAAATTTGGCCGTTCTAGCTAGTAAATTAAGGGGTTAAATCGCGGGAAAAATTGGCGTGGGCTCCCGCACAATTTTTTTCCGCCAGAATGGTAAAGCCAGTGACTGAGGGCAGATATTAATAGCCTGGAGAGGGTCCACGGTTATTGCCGCCCCCCTGGCTAAAAACATCTGCCCCCAGCCACCACAGAAAAGGCACATCTGGAAGATGCGCCTATTCTGGCACTTGGCCACTCTCTTCCCATTCCCGTGTAGCGGTGGGATATGGGGTAATGAAGGGTTAATGTCACTTTGCTATTGTAAGGTGACATTAAGCCAAATTAATAATGGAGAGGCGTCAATTATGACACCTATCCATTATTAATCCAATACTAGTAAAGGGTTAAAAAAAATACACAAACACATTATTAAAAATTATTTTAATGAAATAAAAACAAAGGTTGTTTTAATATTTTATTGAACGCCCAATCCAGTCACTGAAGACCCTCGTTCTGTAACAAAAAAAAACATAATAAACCAACAATATCCTTACGTTCCGCAAATCTGTAAAGTCCAACAATGTAAATCCATCTGAAGGGGTTAAAATATTTTGCAGCCACGAGCTTTGCTAATGCAGCTGCTCATGTCTGCAAAACCCCGGAGAATGTAGGTAAAGTAGGTCATTGACCTATATTTACCTGCATTTGCGGTGAGGCGCCCTCTGCTGGCTGTTCCTAGATCGTGGGAACTTTCCTAGAAAGCTCCCTGGCTCGAGTTCATATGAGGACAACCAGCAGAGGGCGCCCTCTTATGATCTCGACCAGGGAGCTTTCTAGGAAAGTTCCCACGATCTAGGAACAGCCAGCAGAGGGCGCCTCACCGCAAATGAAGCTAAATATAGGTCATTGACCTACTTTACCTTCATTCGCTGGGGTTTTGCAGGCAGGAGTAGCGCTGCATTAACAGAACTCCTGCCTGCAAAATATTTTAACCCCTTCAGATGGATTTACATCGTTGGACCTTACAGATCCTCGGAAGGTATGTATATTCTTGGTTTATTTTTATTTTTTTGATTTACAGATCTCGGGTCTTCAGTGAGTGGATTGAGAGTAGAATAAATTAATACAACAACCTTTGTGTTTTTTTCATTAAATTAATTTTTAATAATGTGTGTGTGTTTTTTTTAACCCTTTACAAGTATTGGATTAATAATGGATAGGTGTCATAATTGACTCCTCTCCATTATTAATTTGGCTTAATGTCACCTTACAATAGCAAGGTGACATTAACCCTTCATTACCCCATATCCCACCGCTACACGGGAATGGGAAGAGAGTGGCCAAGTGCCAGAATAGGCGTATCTTCCAGATGTGCCTTTTCTGGGGTGGCTGGGGGCAGATGTTTTTAGCCAGGGGGGGACAATAACCATGGACCCTCTCCAGGCTATTAATATCTGCCCTCAGTCACTGGCTTTACCACTCTGGCGGAGAAAATTGTGCAGGAGCCCACGCCAATTTTTTCCGCGATTTAACCCCTTAATTTACTAGCTAGAACGGCCAAATTTTGCATATACACACTACTAACATTAGTAGTGTGGAATATGCAAAAAAAAATGGTGATATGAGATGGTTTACTGTATGTAAACCAGGTCTCATATCATGTCGGGTTTTAGGAAGGAGAAAGCAAAAACCGGTAATTGAATTACCGGCTTTCTGCTATATCGCGCTGGATGAAATATTAATATATATACATACATGTGTCTCAATGACATATATATATATATATATATATATATATATATACCTATTCTATGTGTACACATTTATTCTACCTATTCTATTGTAAGCTGTCAGTGTAATTTTACTGTACACCGCACTGAATTACCGGCTTTTCTCTCTAACACCGCTGCGTATTCCTCGCAAGTCACACTGCTGGTCCGTGTGTAATCCGTATTTTTGGGGCTTCCATAGACTTTCATTGACGTTTTATTTGCGCAATACGGTGACAAACGCAGCATGCGATTTTGTACGGCCATAGAAAGCCGTATAATACTGATCAGTAAAATACGGCAGATAGGAGCAGGGGCATAGAGAATAATTGTGCCGTATTTTTTGCGAGTTTTACGGACGTAGTTTCTGCGCTCTTGCGTCCGTAAAACTCGCAAGTGTGAAGCCGGCCTTATACTAACCTAATGCCCATTGCAATGAATCCCTCATCTTCTGTAATAAAACAAAAATAAAAAACAACAGTATTCCTCACATGTCCAACCAACAGTCTGTCCCACGCTGTAATACACGTCTGATGGATAAACTGTTTTGAACCTGGACGAATCTAAGATGTAATTGTCCAGACTGAGAATCACTGGGGAATGTGCCCTGCGAGCGCAGCATCAGTGACTAGCGGGAACGTCATCGAGGTTACTACAGGTCACTTAAGTTGTATTCCCAGCCGGCAAATGAACTGAAGTGACATCAGTGAGATCAACGTTAGCGCAATGAGAAAAAGTCTCATGTTGCTGAGCTCAGAGAGTTAACCACAGTTCAAATTCACCGCAGTGCAATTCTCCCGGTTAACTGCAGTGAATTTGCCTCTGCACCATGAGACTTTTTCACACTATGCTAGGGGTGATCTAACCGAGGTCACTGCAGTTCATTTGTCAGTAGAATTTGATACTTATATCATCAAAGAAAACAATTTAATACACATTACACCTGCGATCATGCTGCAGCACAGGCGCCTGCCTGCTGCAGGTGTTTTTTTTTTGTACAAAATATATAATATTCATTATGTAAAATAAGGGGCAGGTCAGTGAGGGATCAGTGACCTGTCAGAAGCCATACAGATGAATTGCTAAGCAGAGCACCACATAAAGACCCCCATAGGCCGACTTGGAGGACGAGTATATCATTAATTCAAAACTGAAAATAAAGATTCAACAACAACCACAAGATGGATTTCAGCAACTAAGGTATCATTTTATTCAGTACTAGATGTTGATCCAATTCTAACGCATCGGGTATTCTAGAATATGTATGTATGTATGTATGTCACGCTTACCTTAGCCACGTAGTATATAGCACAGCCACGTAGTATATGACACAGCCACGTAGTATATAACACAGCCACGTAGTATATAACACAGACAGCCATGCAGTATAAAGCACAGTCACGCAGTATATAGCACAGCCACGTAGTATATAGCACAGCCACATAGTATATAGCACAGCCACATAGTATAAAGCACATTCACGTAGTATATAGCACAGCCACGTAGTATATAGCAGCCACATTGTATATACAGTAGCAGCCACATAGTATATAGCACAGCTCACATAACACAGACAGCCACGTAGTATATAGCACAGCCACGTAGTATATAACACAGCCCACGTAATATATAGCACAGCCCATGCAGTATATAACACAGGCCACGTAGTATATAACACAGCCCGCATAGTATATAACACAGCCCATGCAGTATGTAACACTGCCCACAAAGTATATAGCAGCCAGGCAGTATATAGCACAGCCCACATAGTATATAACACAGCCCACGTAATATATAACACAGGCCACACAGTATATAACACAGCCCATGCAGTATATAACACAACCCATGCAGTATATAACAAAGCCCATGTAGTATATAGCAGTGTGGGCACCATATCCCTTTTAAAAAAATTTAAATTAAAAATAGTTATATACCCACCCTCCTGTGTCCACCGAAGTTGTCCCGATGCGCGCGATGCTGCCGCCAGCTTCCGTTCCCAGTGATGCATTGCAAAATTACCCAGATGACTTAGCGGTCTCGCGAGACCGCTAAGTCATCTGGGTAATTTCGCAATGTATCACTAGGAACAGAAGCTGGCGGCAGCATCGCGCGCATCGGTAGAAGGCGGAAGGTGAGAATAGCACAATTCTTTTTTTTCAATTATTATTTTTAACATTATATCTTTTTACTATTGTAAAAAGTAGTAAAAAGTTGGTCTGGGTTAGGGCAACACACTGGCGCTGACTGGAGGGGAGTAGGGAGGGGGCACTGACTAGAGGAGAGTAGGGAGGGGCCAATTTGCGGTCAGACTAAGCCTGTCGCTGATTGGTCGCAGCCAGCCGGCCGCGACCAATCAGCGATGCGAGATGTTCGTTACAGACAAACAGACAGACAAACAGACAAACAGACGGAAGTACCCCTTAGACGATTTTATAGATAGATAACGGCACCAACCTGACAGTGTCTGTAGGTTACTCACTAACAGTAGCATTTAAGTGAACACTGCTGTGCATGCACCAGATTTAATCAGCCCCCAGCCACGCATCTAGAGAGAGCTGATGGGTTATCATGGTTCCTGAGGGCCTGCCAAAGGCCTCTATGGCTGCCATCTTAGTGCTCCTGTGAAGCTCAGAATAAAAAAATCCGGACCTTGTAATCATATGATTGCTTACTGTAGGGACGGAACAGGTGCTATTGGATTATAGGCCATCCAATCATCTTTGCTAGAGTATTCAGGCAGGAAGCTGATATTCAATTGTAGTATGTGTTGTTTGTTTGAAAAATGTAATAAAAAATAATGCCATAAGGCATGAGGTAAGCTGTCCTATCCTCTCTGGTCATTCTTATGCCATAGTCTGGGCCTGCTACAGCATCCTTGTACTCCTGTGATCCAGTTCGATCATGTCTCTCATTCATCTTTCTTCTTTGATACATCATTTCCCATTTGTTCTTCAGTTTCCACCAAGATCTAACTAATGATTCTCTTCTTGCTAAAGCCTCTTCAGATTCACAAATGTTTCTATCTGTACATAAGAAATCCACTGTGGATTTTCTGCCCATAAATGGGAAAGAAAATCTGTTACATATTTGCTATGTGTGAATATAGATAATAACTTCATTTCATGATGTTAAAAGAATTTTGTAATAATATGTGCTTAGATTTGTGCATATACACTTTGCTATATACAGCCTGCAATACATGCACGGCATCCTTCTTAAGTGCTGAAAAATACAAAAAAAAGCCTCCAGAAAGCTTTATTTTTGTAGCCAACACTAATGCAGAGATAAGACTATGACTCAAAATTAACTAAAATAACTAAAATGGAGAATAAAGCCGACTGTGTTTAAGATATGCAAATCCATTTAATGACTCTACTCAAGAGATGCAAGATAAATGCAATGATTTTCAAGCATGCCGCATTCTAAATGTTTGTTTTTAATATTTCATAGGGTTTCATTATACAATATGCTGAGTGTATACATCACTGCTCCTAGTTTGACACACATCTGGTTCACATGAAGGAGATGTGATGACATTTCAACCAGAAAAAAATGCTTGAATTTCTCTTAATTTACAAATTAACATTCTTTAACTTTGTACATGGTAAAATACTGATGCACTTGATAAAACAGGGAAAAGAAAAAAATACATATATTTATGCAGATATGGACATACTGTGCATAGGTTGTGCACATTGCTGTTTTACTCTCTCCGCTAAGGAGTCCTCTCTGTATTCAATTTTCGGTAAAACACTATTCCTAATAACTTGAATAGGAAAGATAATGGATAATATACTTTACATGGATCAGATCCTTTAGGTTAGTTCTCACAAGGATTTTTTTCTCATAGATTTTGTTACTCTTCTGGCTCTCCACTTTGCCATCCTCTACTGAGATAATTCAGTTAAAAATGCTAACAATTACTGACAATGCCCATCCATAAACTTACCAATCATATATCTTGGACATAATCATTGGCTACCTTCCAACACATAATCTACAGTTTTCACAAAACCTTCTACTTTCCTCAGCTCTTGTTTGTACTGCTCTGGAATTTTCATCTCCTAACTAGTGTTGAGCCACCTCCCTAGTGTTCGGGTTCGGTTCGTCGAACAGGGACGTGTTCGACGAAATGTTCGTCGAACTTTCGACCAACACCGTCGAACCCCATTGAAACCAATGGCAGGCAAACACAAACACATGGAAAACACATAGAAAACACCTTAAAAGTTGTCCAAAAGCTGACAAACTGCTCAGAAGACACAATAAACTCACGGAAAAGTCACAACTACATATAGCCATGCGAAAAGAAAAGAGGTGGAGGAGTAAAAGGAGGAGGAGACACAGATATAGGCATGTCATGCCCTTGTAAAATCAAGAAAGGCTGAAGTAAAAATCTAAACTCACTCTACCAACATCTAGACGTCTTGACAAAAAAAATAAAAAAAGAGATATCTTTAGGTAGAATGGCGGCGGGTGCATTCAGAACACTTTCCTTAGAAGACGTAGTGGTACCCCCATTGGGAGTTGTGCCAAAAAATGAACCTAATACATTCAGACTAATTCACCATTTGTCATATGCAAGGGGCAGGTCAGTAAATGACAACATCAACGCAGAACCAAGTATAGTACTATGTACTGTACCTCCTTTGACGAGGCAATCAGGCAGGTCAAGAAGTTGGTAAGGGTCACCCTAATGGCCAAAACAGACATTGAGGGGGCGTTCCGGTTACTACCTGTGCCTCCGAATAGTGTCCTCCCATTGAGCTGCTTCTGTGAAGGAGCATACTACATAGATCGCTGTTTGCCCATGGGGTGCTCCATATCCTGCTCACTATTTGAGGTGTTTAGTTGCTTCCTTGAATGTGTCGTCATGGACGTTTGTAAAGCCCCCGTCACACAAAGCGAGATCGCTAGCGAGATCGCTGCTGAGTCACAAGTTTTGTGACGCAACAGCGACCTCAGTAGCGATCTCGCTATGTGCGACACGTAGCAGCGACCAGGCCCCTGCTGTGAGATCGCTGGTCATGTCGGAATGGCCTGGACCTTTTTTTGATCATTGAGGTCCCGCTGGGTAGCACACATCGCTGTGTTTGACACCTTACCAACGACCTCATGACAGGATGTCCCTCATTGAGGTCTGTTAATCGTCATGAAATAGCTGCCATGTGACATCGTTGTACAGGTCGCTACAGGTCGCCGCATCGCTGCTGCGTCGTTGGGGAGATCTCACAGTTTGACATCTCACCAGCGACCACATAGCGACGCAGCAACGATCCCTGACAGGTCATATCGTTGTCGGGATCGCTGTAGCGTCGCTAAGTGTGACGGGGCCTTAAGGCGGCACATATATTATCCATTACCTCGACAACTTCTTATGCCTGGGCCCAAAAGATTCGCCACAGTGTGAAAACATGCGGTAGTCCACCTGTGAGAAGGAGAAAGCTGGAGGGAGAGTGGACACCCTAGAGCCAAGGGGTTAGATTGAGAAAGAAAGAAGGCGGTGTAGCTTGCTTCATGGGTGGGGCACTCTCCTGAGTAGCAGAAATTGATACTAGGCCCAAAAGGATTTCCTGGGCCAAATGCCATTAAAAAATAATACTTAGGTAAACAGGCGGTGTAGCTTGCTTCATGGGTGGGGTACGCTGCTGAGTTGCACCAAATTCTACTAGGCCCAAAAGGATTTCCTGGGCTAGATGCCGTTTCAAAATAGTAGTTAGGTAAACAGGCGGTGTAGCTTGCTTCATGGGTGGGGTACGCTGTTGAGTTGCACCAAATTCTACTAGGCCCAAAAGGATTTCCTGGGCCAGATGCCGTTAAAAAATAGTACTTAGTTCTCTCTCTGTTTTTCCTCACTTTCTTCTCTTTGGCCGTTAATTGTTGTATTGGTTAAAATTTTGTTATGGCTATGAATAGGAAACAATTCGGATACCCTACTCTGGCAATATTCCCGAATCTAGTTACTAATACGGGTTCCGGAGACATGGATTCTTACTAAAAATGTATTTCATCGCCATTGGTAATAACTTAATACACGGTTAAAGGGTGGGTGCCCTTGGGTTCTCACTCTAGAATTAACCCACTGATTTACGATTTTCTTTGAAGAGTTACTAGAATAGCCCTTTTTTCTAAAGGAGACAAAGGAGCCATTGTATGGGATTGCATGGTAATATTTATTGCATTTAATTTTGGTTACAGTGTTAACAACCCAAATGTCATCCTAAGTTGTATCAATCTGCTACTATTTCACTCTGAGAGTATCTGTATATGTGACTTCATTTAATAAACTTGATTTACACAAAAAATAGTACTTAGGTAAACAGGCGGTGTAGCTTGCTTCATGGGTGAAGTACGCTGCTGAGTAGCACCCAATTCTATTAGGCCCAAAAAGATTTCCTGGGCTAGATGCCGTTACAAAATAATAGTTAGGTAAACAGGCGGTGTAGCTTGCTTCATGGGTGAGATACGCTGCTGAGTTGCACCAAATTCTACTAGGCCCAAAAGGATTTCCTGAACTAGATGCCGTTACAAAATAGTAGTTAGGTAAACAGGCGGTTTAGCTTGCTTCATGGGTGGGGTACTCTGCTGAGTAGCACAAAATGCTATTAGATACAAAACGATTTCCTGGGCTAGATGCAGTTAAAAATTAGTAATTAAATCAACAGGCGGTGTAGCTTGCTTCATGGGTGGGGTACACTGCTGAGTATCACTAAATTCTACTAGGCCCAAAAGGATTTCCTGGGCTAGATGCCGTTACAAAATAGTAGTTAGGTAAACAGGTGGTGTAGCTTGCTTCATGGGGGAAGTACGCTGCTGAGTAGCACCAAATTCAACTAGGCCCAAAAGGATTTCCTGGGCTAGATGCCGTTACAAAATAGTAGTTAGGTAAACAGGCAGTGTAGCTTGCTTCATGGGTGGGGTATGCTGCTAAGTAGCACCAAATTCTACTAGGCCCAAAAGGATTTCCTGGGCTAGATGCCGTTACAAAATAGTAGTTATGTAAACAGGCGGTGTAGCTTGCTTCATGGGTAGGGTACACTGTTGAGTTGCACCAAATTCTACTAGGCCCAAAAGGATTTCCTGGGCCAGATGCCGTTAAAAAATACTACTTAGGTAAGCAGGTGGTGTAGCTTGCTTCTTGGGTGGGGTACTGTGCTGAGTAGCACAAAATGCTATTAGGTACAAAACGATTTCCTGGGCTAGATGCCGTTAAAAATTAGTAATTAGATCAACAGGCGGTGTAGCTTGCTTCATGGGTGAAGTACGCTGCTGAGTAGCACCAAATTCTACTAGGCCCAAAAGGATTTCCTGGACTAGATGCCGTTGCAAAATAGTAGTTAGGTAAACAGGTGGTGTAGCTTGCTTCATGGGGGAAGTACGCTGCTGAGTAGCACCAAATTCAACTAGGCCCAAAAGGATTTCCTGGGCTAGATGCCGTTACAAAATAGTAGTTAGGTAAACAGGCAGTGTAGCTTGCTTCATGGGTGGGGTATGCTGCTAAGTAGCACCAAATTCTACTAGGCCCAAAAGGATTTCCTGGGCTAGATGCCGTTACAAAATAGTAGTTATGTAAACAGGCGGTGTAGCTTGCTTCATGGGTAGGGTACACTGTTGAGTTGCACCAAATTCTACTAGGCCCAAAAGGATTTCCTGGGCCAGATGCCGTTAAAAAATACTACTTAGGTAAGCAGGTGGTGTAGCTTGCTTCTTGGGTGGGGTACTGTGCTGAGTAGCACAAAATGCTATTAGGTACAAAACGATTTCCTGGGCTAGATGCCGTTAAAAATTAGTAATTAGATCAACAGGCGGTGTAGCTTGCTTCATGGGTGAAGTACGCTGCTGAGTAGCACCAAATTCTACTAGGCCCAAAAGGATTTCCTGGACTAGATGCCGTTGCAAAATAGTAGTTAGGTAAACAGGTGGTGTAGCTTGCTTCATGGGTGAAGTACGCTGCTGAGTAGCACCAAATTCTATTAGGCCCAAAAGGATTTCCTGGGCTAGATGCCGTTACAAAATAGTAGTTAGGTAAACAGGCGGTGTAGCTTGCTTCATGGGTGGGGTACACTGCTGAGTAGCACCAAATTCTACTAGGCCCAAAAGGATTTCCTGGGCCAGATGCCATTAAAAATAGTACTTAGGAAAACATGCGGTGGGTGGCTGGGCTACTCTGCTGACTAGCAGACACTGAAGCTTTGGAGCAGACCTCTGAATCCCAGGCCATAGTATGAGGAAACAACTCTGCAGATGACCCCACCCACCTGGAAATGATGATGGCAACGTCATGTAAAATTCAGAAAGGGGACTAAATAAAAGAGTCTCCATTTTTTCCAAAAATTCGGCCACAGACACCACTTAAGTGGCATCAATTTCGCCAGAGTTTTTTAAAACGGTTGGTGAGGTGATTTTCAAAAATCATCAAGCTTTTAGTCTCCCCAAGTTGAAACAGGGGTAGAAAAGTCCTTGCGGATCCAGGATTTGTTCAGATTGATGAACGTTAGTCTGTCTACATTGTCACTGGACAGCCGCGTGTGCTTATCTGTCAGCACACCACCAGCAGCGCTGAACACACATTCAGAGAGAATGCTGGCTGCGCGGCACGACAAGATCTCCAAGGCGTGAGTGGCGAGCTCAGGCCATTTTTCAAGATTGGAAGCCCAAAATGAGCAAGGGTCCAGTTCCACAGTCATGGCATCGATGTTAACTTGGAGATACTCTTGTACCATCCTCTCTAGGCATTGGCTGTGCGTCAGACTTCTTGTCTCCTGTGGCCTTGCAAAGGATGGTCTAAAAAAATCTTGAATCGATTGGAAAAAATTGCTGTTACCACCAGATACGATGTTACTGTTACGGTTTGAGTGATGACTCGATAGTCCAACGGTTGGCAAGATAGAACTCAGAGATTCACTACATGCACCAGTGGTGTTTTGTGGAAAAGCAGATGTTAGATTCTGTAACAGTCTCTGCTGATACTACTGCATGCGTGAATCCCTTTCTATGGCAGGAATTATTTCGCCAAATTTGCTTTTGTCCCAGGGATCTAAGAGTGTGGCAACCCAGTAGTTGGCATTACTTTGGATTCTGACAATCCGAGGGTCATGTTACAGGTAGTGCAGCAAGAAGGCACTCATGTGTCTTGCGCATCCAGGAGGACCAAGTCCTTGTTGTCTTGGTGGTGGCGAGGTGAGAATCATGCTTCCTTCGTCTGCTCTCTCCCCCCAACCTCGCACAACAGAAATTTTATCAAGGTCTCCCTCATCTGATGAGTCTTCCATGCCCAGCGCTAGTTCGTCCACCACTTCTTCCTCGCCTCCTGCACCTTCCTCAACAGTTTGGCTGCTACCATGCGCCCTTGGTAATCCCTCTCTCCCAGCCTCCAATGCCAGCTGCCTTGGTGCTGCCAACCTTCTTGACCTTGGAGATATGATCCCTTCCGCATACGACTCCTCCTGTTCCTCCTCCTCTTGTTCCACCACCTGACTCTGAACACTGTGTAAGGTGTGCTCCAGCATGTAAATCACCGGAATGGTCATGCTGATAATGGCACGTGTGTGACATTGCCCCGGCGAAGGGCCGCACCTTGGTTTGCAGCATTGTCGCACACAGCCTTCCCTGGCTGCAGGTTAAGTGGAGACAACCATTGATGGAACTCAGTCTCCAGAGCTGACCACAACTCCTCAGCTGTGGGATTCATATTTTCCAGACATTTCAATGTAAACACTGCCTGATGCCATTGAGCCCTGGTGACAGCATAGTGATGAGGTGTGCAGGATTCCTTCTGCACAGTTACAATGTGGGTGGCATTACCAGACAGGCTTTGGGTGCAGGTGGAGGACCGAGAGGAGGTTGAGGAGGCAGAATCAGTGGAGGAACTTCTAGATACAGAGGATCGACGAGCAACTCGTGGGGACGGCAAGACTTGGACAGCAGCCCTTTCTCCTGATGTCACCATAGTTACCCAGTGCCCAGTCACCGACATGTAACGCCCCTGTCCATGTCTACTCGTCCAAGTGTCTGTGGTGAAATGCGCCCTGTCACAAACAGAGTTTCTCAAGGAAGCGGTGATGTTGTGTGCGACATGCTGGTGTAGCGCAGGCACAGCTTTCTTTGAGAAGTAGTGGCGACTGGGCATCTGGTACTGTGGCACTGCGATGGACATAAGGTCTCGAAAATCCTCTGTGTCCACCAGGTGGAAAGGCAGACTGAGGGACTGAGGGCTGGCTGCCATGCTTAGATGGAGTTGAGTAGGGCGACCTGAAGACCCACCACAACTTCTGGTCTGAGGCACATTTGGGGATGAGGATGCAGTTATTGACTTGCTTCCAGTACTCCATTTCTGTCCAGGAAGGCGCACCGTTACCTCATCTTCAGACTCGTCACTAGCACCCTCCTCCACCTCCTCTGCTGACCTCATGGACTGGCGGACTGGGGGTTGACAGTAAGTGGGGTCTGCAACCTCGTCATCATCATCCTGTGTGTTCTCACACTCGTCGCCCTTAGAGCTAACCTCTTCCTGCCCCGACCGAAAAGTCAAGTTTTCGTTCCAATCAGGTATCTCAGTCTCATCATCATGTTCCTCATTGTCTCCAACAACAGCAGTTACAGTTTGGGAACGAGGGTCTACATTACGCTTAGAACCTTCTTCATCTGGGCCCGGATCCGACTCACAAAGATTCTGGGCATTAGTGCAGATCATTTCCTCATCTGGATTCACAGAAGCTCTGGAGCAGACCTCTGATTCCCAGGCTATAGTATGCGTAAACAGCTCTACAGACTCAACTATGTGTGTTACCCCATGCTCAGACGGGCAGCTGGAGACTTGGGAGCTTTGAGGAAGCAAGTGCAATTGGGGTGACAACTCTGAGGACTGGAGTAGTTGTGATGTTGAAGTTGACATGGAGGAGAGCCCATTTGAACGAGCACTTGATATCCGTTCAAGCACCGACTGTTTTTGTGCCTCATCTGGAATTTTTGGCGATGCTTGTAGTGATGGTCGTAAGAAAGGGATCATATCAAATTGTCCACGAAGAGAAGTAGACATCTTACTTTGGCTGGAAGATGGTCTTTCTTCTGCAGATGTTACTGTTGCTTTACCACCTTCCCCATGGACACAGCCTTTTTTTCCCTTTCCAACACACCTATTACCCTTTCCACCAGCAGCAGCAGGCCTTTTGCCACTCATTTTAGTGTTTAACTAATTGGCAACTCCATATCTGATGGATGAAAACCGAGCAGAACTGAGTGGCCAAACTGTGGTACTAGGCCCAAAACTATTAACTGGATTAGATGCAGTGAAAATTGAGATACACAGGCGGTGTAGTTAGTTTCACAGGCGGGCTACTCTGCTGACGTGCAGACACTGCTCCTAGGCCCTAAACTATTAACTGGATTTGATGCAGTGAAAATAGAAATACACAGGTGGTGTAGTTAGTTTCACAAGTGGGCTACTCTGCTGACATGCAGACACTGCTCCTAGGCCCAAAACTAATAACTGGATTAGATGCAGTGAAAATTGAGATACACAGGCGGTATAGTTTGTTTCACAGGCGGGCTACTCTGCTGACGTGCTGACACTGCTCCTAGGCCCAAAACTATTAACTGGATTAGATGCAGTGAAAATTGATATACACAGGCGGTATAGTTGGTTTCACAGGTGGGCTACTCTTCTGACATGCAGACACTACTCCTATGCCCTAAACCAGGGGTCCCCAACTCCAGTCCTCAAGGCCCACCAACAGGTCATGTTTTCAGGATTTCCTTTGCATTGCACAGGTGATGCAATTATTACCTGGGCAAGACTAAGGAAATCCTGAAAACATGACATGTTGGTGGGCCTTGAGGACTGGAGTTGGGGACCCCTGCCCTAAACTATTAACTGGATTAGATGCAGTGAAAATTAAGATACACAGGCGGTATAGTTTGTTTCACAGGTGGGCTACTCTGCTGATGTGCAGACATTGCTCCTAGGCCCTAAACTATTAACTGGATTATATGCAGCGAAAATAGAGACACACAGGCGGTATAGTTTGTTTCACTGGCGGGCTACTCTGCTGACATGCAGACACTGCTCCTAGGCCCAAAACTAATAACTGGATTAGATGCACTGAAAATAGAGATACACAGGCGGTGTAGTTAGTTTCACAGGCGGGCTACTCTGCTGACGTGCAGACACTGCTCCTGGGCCCTAAACTATTAACTGGATTAGATGCAGTGAAAATTGAGATACACAGGCGGTGTAGTTAGTTTCACAGGCGGGCTACTCTGCTGACATGCAGACACTGCTCCTAGGCCCTAAACTATTAACTGGATTAGATGCAGTGAAAATTGAGAGACACAGGCGGTATAGTTTGTTTCACAGGCGGGCTACTCTGCTGACGTGCAGACACTGCTCCTGGGCCCCAAACTATTAACTGGATTAGATGCAGTGAAAATTGAGATACACAGGCGGTATAGCTTTTTTCACAGGTGGGCTACTCTGCTGATGTGCAGACACTGCTCCTAGGCCCTAAACTATTAACTGGATTAGATGTAGTGAAAATAGAGATACACAGGTGGTTTAGCTAGATTCACAGGCGGGCTACTCTGCTGACGTGCAGACACTGCTCCTAGGCCCAAAACTAGTAACTGGATTAGATGCAGTGAAAATTGAGATACACAGGTGGCATAGTTTGTTTCACTGGTGGGCTACTCTGCTGACATGCAGACACTGCTCCTAGGCCCAAAACTATTAACTGGATTAGATGCAGTGAAAATAGAGATACACCGGCGGTGTAGTTAGTTTCACAGGCGGGCTACTCTGCTGACGTGCAGACAACGCTCCTAGGCCCAAAACTATTAATTGGATTAGATGCAGTGAAAATAGAGATACACAGGCGGTGTAGTTTGTTTCACAGGCGGGCTACTCTGCTGACGTGCAGACACTGCTCCTGGGCCCAAAACTATTAACTGGATTAGATGCAGTGAAAAATTGAGATACACAGGCTATATAGTTTGTTTCACAGGCGGGCTACTCTGCTGACGTGCAGACACTGCTCCTGGGCCCTAAACTATTAACTGGATTAGATGCAGTGAAAATTGAGATACACAGGCGGCATAGTTTGTTTCACTGGTGGGCTACTCTGATGACATGCAGACACTGCTCCTAGGCCCTAAACTATTAACTGGATTAGATGCAGTGAAAATAGAGATACACCGGCGGTGTAGTTAGTTTCACAGGCGGGCTACTCTGCTGACATGCAGACACTGCTCCTAGGCCCAAAACTAATAACTGGATTACATGCAGTGAAAATTGAGCTACACAGGCTGTATAGTTTGTTTCGCAGGCGGGCTACTCTTCTGACATGCAGGCACTGCTCCTAGGCCTTAAACTATTAAGTGGATTAGATGCAGTGAAAATAGAGATACACAGGCGGTGTAGTTAGTTTCACAGGCGGGCTACTCTGCTGACGTGCAGACACTGCTCCTAGGCCCAAAACTAATAACTGGATTAGATGCAGTGAAAATTGAGATACACAGGCGGTATAGTTTGTTTCACAGGCAGGCTACTCTGCTGACATGCAGGCACTGCTCCTAGGCCTTAAACTATTAAGTGGATTAGATGCAGTAAAAATAGAGATAAACAGGCGGTGTAGTTAGTTTCACAGGCGGGCTACTCTGCTGACGTGCAGACACTGCTCCTAGGCCCAAAACTAATAACTGGATTAGATGCAGTGAAAATTGAGATACACAGGCGGTATAGTTTGTTTCACAGGCGGGCTACTCTGCTGACATGCAGGCACTGCTCCTAGGCCTTGATAGGGAAATCAGGGACCACCTTAATGTATTCTCATAATTCATACATATGTCCAGGCAGGCCTGACTTTGCTAAGTCATGTTGTTGACTATTAGGAACTGCTGAGATAGGTAACACCTAACCTAGAAAGGAGACTCAGGACATTAGCCCCTACGTGTCTCAACTCAAGTCACCTTTTGGTATCAATCACCTGATTAATTAAGAATGATCTCATATGTAATAAACAGTTGATTTGCGCACGAACATGATGTATACGCCTACTCTAAAAGTGTATATAACTGAAGGTCCGTTCCTGTAATAAAACGCAGCTGATACAGATACCACATCTGATCTCTGTCCGTCATTTCTCTGGAGAAACTCACACATTTGGCAGCCATCCAATATCCCTGAAGGTCTGACTTGCAGACCACCCCAACAGCCTAAAACTATTAAGTGGATTAGATGCAGTAAAAATAGAGATACACAGGCGGTGTAGTTAGTTTCACAGGCGGGCTACTCTGCTGACGTGCAGACACTGCTCCTAGGCCCAAAACTATTAACTGGGTTAGATGCAGTAAAAATTGAGATACACAAGCGGTGTAGCTAGCTTCACAGGCGGGCTACTCACATGACTATCAGACAATGCTACTAGCCCAAAAGGATTGGCTGAGCTAAATTACACCAAATGCTGTGACAAACACTTGCACAGACCTGCCTGGCAAACAGTGCTATGAACTGCTGTAACCTACCCTGAAAAGGGCTAATATTACAACTAGTCCCGACTCCCTAAACCTATCTCTCTGACAATTCACTCCAAAAAAACACTCTTAGTCTGTATAGCGCCCACAGCAGCAGCGGTGCCATCTAACACTAAGCAGCAGCAGTGAGGCGATGGGGCAAATGGCTGGTTCTTATAGGGCAAGGAGGACATGTGACATACAAAGCCAAAGACACAGGCCCTTGCTTGTGTGCATCACATGCACATTGCTGTATGTGTGCGCACTGCTGATAGGCTGAGAGACTGCACCGCCACACTGTAAATATGGGAAAGAAAAAAAAATGGAGATCAGCGTTATTTCAGCACAGATCTATCCCCGACCCCACTATACACTGAAACAGTCTATTAACAATGATAAACAGTTTTATTGTGCAAATCAAGCTAGGCTTTTGGTGAACGAACAGTTATCGAACAGAAACTCCAACAGCCGAATTTTAAGCAAATTGTTCAGGTTCGTCGAACGACTCAAACAACGCCCAAAACAGCTCGAATTTGAAATTGGCGAAAAGTTTGACTCGAACACCGCTCATCTCTACTCCTAACAATCAGACTCTCATCCACCTCTGAAATCTTAAAAAAGAAATTGAAAAACCACCTCTTCAACTCTAGCCTACAACTTGGAATAACCCTGCTTTTAGCAGGCTGCCCTATCAGCAGCTTTTTCCCTCATATACTGTCTTCTACCCCTTTCCCTGTAGATTGTAAGCCTTATAAAATATACTAAACAAAAATATAAATACAGCACTTATTTTTGCTAAAAATTTTCATGAGCTGAGCTCAAAGAAATTTTTCTAGGTATTCAAGGGCCTTTTTCTCTCAAATATTGTTCACTATTTTGTCCAAATCTGTGTGTGACAACTAGTAATGAGCGAGCATGCTCATGTTCAGTATAATAATAATGTACCAGAATATGAAGCTTGAGGGAGGTAATTTGCATATTTCCGTGAGGAGTGATCGTGAGTTTGAAGATCTTTGGTTGTAGCTGGATCAAGCTGCTTAAGGGAAATTGCCAAACCAGGAATCAAAGCTCGAGAGAGGTAATTTGCATATTTCTGGTGCATTCTGGGAAGAGTGAAGAGTCCCCACCAGGTGAACAACTGGCTACGTCCATGGTGCCGTCAGCAACATTTTGAATTTTTTATCATGGAGGGGATTACCTATTTGATGGATTCCTTGCTAGAAATGGGTTGAATCTTATGAAAACAGGACAGCACAATTTTGACACCTTGCCGCACTCAGCAGGAGAGCTTTAAACTAGAGCAATATGGGATGGGAAATATACGGCCAGGAGAAAGTATGCAGCTAAAGAATTCTTTTGAGAACCCTGTTATTAGAAGTGTAAATAAAAAGCAAAAACAACAAACTCAGAATGAAAATAGAGGAGGAAGAGAAACCGACTTCAAACTAAAATATTTCTATACAAATGCAAAGAGAATGGGAAAAACAAGGATAATTCTAGCTATTAACAGAAGAAGAAAAATTTAAATACAAACCTTGAAGACTACAACTTTTTTTTATAAGAAACATGTTTAACAAGAGGGGAGGAGGTGTTGCATTTTATGTTAGGAATTCATCTCCACAGAGATCCAAGCTTCAGAGAATGGTAGGTCTGTAGAAACTGTTTGGGTAAGAATATGTGAGAAGAACAGAAAGTATACTATTATAGATGTTTACTATAGGCCACCTGGACAGAGTGAAGATATGGATGAAGTCTTTTTACATCTGATGTCTTTGTTCTAAAAATAGTGGGAGATTTTAACTATCCAGATATTTGTTGGGAATTCCTCTCAGGTAAAAGTAATAGGTCCAAAAAATTCTTACCTTCTCTCACTGAAAACTTCATCTTTCAAATGTGTGAATTTTGCTTAATCCCCTCCACTCCAATAATAAATAATAATACAAGCTGATCTCAGCTAGCATTCTGGTGCACTGACAGCACAAAGATGCATCACAGATATTAACCCCTTTACCCCCAAGGGGGGTTTGCTTGTCAATGACCAGGCCAATTTTTACAATTCTGACCACTGTCCCTTTATGAGGTTATAACTCCGAAACGCTTCAACGGATCCTGGTGATTCTGACATTGTTTTCTCGTGACATATTGTACTTCATGATATTGGTAAAATTTCTTTGATAGTACCTGCGTTTATTTGTGAAAAAAACGGAAATTTGGCGACAATTTTGAAAATTTCGCAATTTTCAAACTTTGAATTTTTATGCAATTAAATCACAGAGATATGTCACACAAAATACTTAATAAGTAACATTTCCCACATGTCTCCTTTACATCAGCATAATTTTGGAACCAATTTTTTTTTTTGTTAGGGAGTTATAAGGGTTAAAAGTTGACCAGCAATTTCTCATTTTTACAACACCATTTTTTTTTAGGGACCACGTCTCATTTGAAGTCATTTTGAGGGGTCTATATGATAGAAAATGCCCAAGTGTGACACCATTCTAAAAACTGCACCCCTCAAGGTGCTCAAAACCACATTCAAGAAGTTTATTAACCCTTCAGGTGTTTAATAGGAATTTTTGGAATGTTTAAATAAAAATGAACATTTAACTTTTTTACACAAAAAATTTACTTCAGCTCCAATTTGTTTTATTTTACCAAGGGTAACAGGAGAAATTGGACCAAAAAAGTTGTTGTCCAATTTGTCCTGAGTACGCTGATACCCCATATGTGGCAGTAAACCATTGTTTGGGCGCATGGGAGAGCTCGGAAGGGAAGGAGCGCTATTTGACTTTTCAATGCAAAATTGACAGGAATTGAGATGGGACGCCATGTTGCGTTTGGAGAGCCACTGATGTGCCTAAACATTGAAACCCCCCACAAGTGACACCATTTTGGAAAGTAGACCCCCTAAGGAACTTATCTGGATGTGTGGTGAGCACTTTGACCCACCAAGTGCTTCACAGAAGTTTATAATGCAGAACCGTAAAAATAAAAAATCATATTTTTTCACAAAAATTATATTTTTGCCCCCAATTTTTTATTTTTCCAAGGGTAAGAGAAGAAATTGGACCTCAAAAGTTGTTGTCCAATTTGTCCTGAGTACGCTGATACCCCATATGTGGCAGTAAACCACTGTTTTGGCGCATGGGAGAGCTCGGAAGGGAAGGAGCGCAGTTTGACTTTTCAATGCAAAATTGACAGAAATTGAGATGGGACGCCATGTTGCGTTTGGAGAGCCACTGATGTGCCTAAACATTGAAACCCCCCACAAGTGACACCATTTTGGAAAGTAGACCCCCTAAGGAACTTATCTAGAGGTGTGGTGAGCACTTTGACCCACCAAGTGCTTCACAGAAGTTTATAATGCAGAACCGTAAAAATAAAAAATCATATTTTTTCACAAAAATTATATTTTTGCCCCCAATTTTTTATTTTTCCAAGGGTAAGAGAAGAAATTGGACCTCAAAAGTTGTTGTCCAATTTGTCCCGAGTACGCTGATACCCCATATGTGGCAGTAAACCACTGTTTGGGCGCATGGGAGAGCTCGGAAGGGAAGGAGCGCCGTTTGACTTTTCAATGCAAAATTGACAGGAATTGAGATGGGACGCCATGTTGCGTTTGGAAAGCCACTGATGTGCCTAAACATTGAAACCCCCCACAAGTGACACCATTTTGGAAAGTAGACCCCCTAAGGAACTTATCTGGATGTGTGGTGAGCACTTTGACCCACCAAGGGCTTCACAGAAGTTTATAATGCAGAGCCATAAAAATAAAACAAAATTTTTTTCCCACAAAAATTATTTTTTAGCCCCCAGTTTTGTATTTTCCCTAGGGTAACAGGAGAAATTGGACCACAAAAGTTGTTGTCCAATTTGTCCTGAGTACGCTGATACCCCATATGTGGGGGGGAACCACCGTTTGGGCGCATGGGAGGGTTCGGAAGGGAAGGAGCGCCATTTGGAATGCAGACTTAGATGGAATGGTCTGCAGGCGTCACATTGCGTTTGCAGAGCCCCTAATGTACCTAAACAGTAGAAACCCCCCACAAGTGACACCATTTTGGAAAGTAGACCCCCTAAGGAACTCATCTTGATGTGTTGTGAGAGCTTTGAACCCCCAAGTATTTCACTACAGTTTATAATGCAGAGCCATGCAAATAAAAAATATTTTTTTTTCCACAAAAATTATATTTTAGCCCCCAGTTTTGTATTTTTCCAAGGTTAGCAGGAGAAATTGGACCCTAAATGTTGTTGTCCAATTTGTCCTGAGTACGCTGATACCCGATATGTGGGGGGGAACCACCGTTTGGGCGCATGGGAGGGCTCGGAAGGGAAGGAGCATCATTTGGAATGCAGACTTAGATGGATTGGTCTGCAGGCGTCACATTGCGTTTGCAGAGCCCCTAATGTACCTAAACAGTAGAAACCCCCCACAAGTGACCCCATATTGGAAACTAGACCCCTCAATGAACTTATCTAGATGTGTTGTGAGAACTTTGAACCCCCAAGTGTTTCACTACAGTTTATAACGCAGAGCCGTGAAAATAAAAAATCTTTTTGTTTTCCCACAAAAATTATTTTTTAGCCCCCAGTTTTGCATTTTCCCAAGGGTAACAGGAGAAATTGGTCCACAAAAGTTGTTGTCCAATTTGTCCTGAGTACGCTGATACCCCATATGTTGGGGTAAACCCCTGTTTGGGCACACAGGAGAGCTCGGAAGGGAAGGAGCACTGTTTTACTTTTTCAACGCAGAATTGGCTGGAATTGAGATCGGACGCCATGTCGTGTTTGGAGAGCCCCTGATGTGCCGAAACAGTGGAAACCCCCCAATTATAACTGAAACCCTAATCTAAACACACCCCTAACCCTAATTCCAACGGTAACCCTAACCACACCTCTAACCCTGACACACCCCTAACCCTAATCCCAACCCTATTCCCAACTGTAAATGTAATCTAAACCCTAACCCTAACTTTAGCCCCAACCCTAACTGTAGCCCCAACCCTAACCCTAACCCTAACCCTAGCCCTAACCCTAGCCCTAACCCTAACCCTAACCCTAGCCCTAACCCTAGCCCTAACCCTAGCCCTAACCCTAGCCCTAACCCTAGCCCTAGCCCTAACCCTAGCCCTAACCCTAGCCCTAACCCTAACCCTAGCCCTAACCCTAGCCCTAACCCTAGCCCTAACCCTAGCCCTAACCCTAGCCCTAATGGGAAAATGGAAATAAATACATTTTTTTTTATTTTTCCCTAACTAAGGGGGTGATGAAGGGGGGTTTGATTTACTTTTATAGCGAGTTTTTTAGCGGATTTTTATGATTGGCAGCCGTCACACACTGAAAGACCCTTTTTATTGCAAAAAATATTTTTTGCAATACCACATTTTGAGAGCTATAATTTTTCCATATTTTGGTCCACAGAGTCATGTGAGGTCTTGTTTTTTGCGGGACGAGTTGCCGTTTTTATTGAAAACATTTTTAAGCACGTGACATTTTTTGATCGCTTTTTATTCCGATTTTTGTGAGGAAGAATGACCAAAAGCCAGCTATTCATGAATTTCTATTGGGGGAGGCGTTTATACCGTTCCGCGTTTGGTAAAATTGATAAATCAGTTTTATTCTTCGGGTCAGTACGATTACAGCGATACCTCATTTATATCATTTTTTTATGGTTTGGCGCTTTTATACGATAAAAACTATTTTACAGAAAAAATAATTATTTTTGCATTGCTTTATTCTCAGGACTATAATTTTTTTATTTTTTTGCTGATGATGCTGTATGGCGGCTCTTTTTTTGCGGGACAATATGACGCTTTCAGCGGTACCATGGTTATTTATATCTGTCCTTTTGATCGCGTGTTATTCCACTTTTTGTTCGGCGGTATGATAATAAAGCGTTGTTTTTTGCCTCGTTTTTTTTTTTTTTTCTTACAGTGTTTACTGAAGGGGTTAACTAGTGGGACAGTTTTATAGGTCGGGTCGTTACGGATGCGGCGATACTAAATATGTGTACTTTTATTGTTTTTTTTTTTTATTTAGATGAAGAAATGTATTTATGGGAATAATATATATATTTTTTTTCATTATTTTGGAATTTTTTTTTAATTTTTTTTACACATTTGGAAAAATTTTTTTTTACTTTTTTACTTTGTCCCAGGGGGGACATCACAGATCAGTGATCTGACAGTTTGCACAGCACTCTGTCAGATCACTGATCTGACATGCAGCGCTGCAGCCTTCACAGTGCCTGCTCTGAGCAGGCTCTGTGAAGCCACCTCCCTCCCTGCAGGACCCGGATCCGCGGCCATCTTGGATCCGGGGCTGGAGGGAGCAAGGAGGGAGGTGACACCCTCGCAGCAACGCGATCACATCGCGTTGCTCCGGGGGTCTCAGGGAAGCCCGCAGGGAGCCCCCTCCCTGCGCGGTGCTTCCCTGCACCGCCGGCACATCGCGATCATCTTTGATCGCGGTGTGCCAGGGGTTAATGTGCCGGGGGCGGTCCGTGACCGCTCCTGGCACATAGTGCCGGATGTCAGCTGCGATAAGCAGCTGACACCCGGCCGCGATCGGCCGCGCTCCCCCCGTGAGCGCGGCCGATCGGCTATGACGTACTATCCCGTCCAGGGTCAGATAAGCCCAGGGCACCTCGACGGGATAGTACGTCTAAGGTCACAGAGGGGTTAATATGCATGCCTTTTTAATAAATTTGACTCAACTTACTTTATTGGGTTAATGATTCAAGAATCGAGCATAAAAGACTACAGTCTTGATTAATACCCCCAGAATGTATGGTGTAAATGGTAACTTTTTTTCCCCCTACTTGCCATTAGTATGCTCTGGGGTATCTCCAGACTTATTATGTAAATAAATAAATAGTAATGATAACAATAATCTGTATTATTATGACAAATTCAATACACATACAATAAATTCAATGCAAACAAAAAAATTTCCTGACCAAATTTGAGTAAATTGGGAATCCTAATTTCAGCAGATTTGCTAATCACTATGTTAGAAATGTAAATTTTACTGTAAATTGGCTATAGATTTCTTTATTGTTAAATTGATGTGTTGTCGATTGAAAACTCTGTCCACCAGTTTAATTTCCAGGTGGAACAGGTGGAAAATGCTTAGCAATTGATGTTTAACAATTCCTTGTCAGCACTGAAGAGCCATAATTTGCAAGGGTAAATATTAATCACAGCTACCCTTTAGCAAATTATGCTTTACAAAAGGGGACTATTCCTACGACTTACTGCAAATGTTGAGATTTAAATAGAGATTTATTGTTAACAACAATATAAACGTCTTTTACATTTTAGTCAGTTGCAATTGATAGCAATTGGGGGTAACATTACATCCCATAGAATCAGGTGTCATTCAAGGTCCCAGAGTCTGGAGGAAGAGTGGAGAGGCCACAATCCAAGCTGCTGCTTAAGGTCTAGTGTGAAGTTTCCACAATCGGTGATGGTTTGGGGAGCCATGTCATCTGCTGGTATAGTTACACTGTGTTTTATCAAGACCAAAGTCAGTGTGGCCGTCTACCAGGAAATTTTAGAGCACTTCATTCTTCCCTCTGCCGACAACTTTTCGAAATTTCATTCTCCAGCAGGACTTGGCACCTGTCCACATTGCCAAAAGTACCAATACTTGGTTTAAAAACAGCAGTATCACTGTGCTTGATTGGCCAGCAAACTCGCCTGTCCTTAACCCCAGTGGCGTATACGGGGGGGGGGGGCAGCCGGGGCATGTGCCCCGGGCGCAGCCAACAAGGGGGCGCCAGCAGCCACCTGATGTGGTGGTCCAAGGAGAAGGCTCCCCGTCGGTGGAATTCTGCCGGGGTCTCAAACATGCAGACCCTGAGGCAAGCATCTGCGGCCCGAGGTGCATGCTTGAAGAGGAGGCGGCACGGAGCTCTGGGACTTTCGCAGCTGCTGGAGAGCTGCCCAAAATGCGTCGCCATGGATACGCAGTGACTTCCGACCGTCCAGTGCCCGGAGAATGAGCCGTGCGCCGCCAAACAGGAAGTGTGCAGCACCTGCCACCTGGAGCAAAGGATTGCGAGGGCTGGGGGGATGCAGAGCCTGGCTGGGAGGACAAGGTATGGGCTCTAATATACTGCGTGGGCTGTGTTATATACTATGTTGGCTGCTATATATTACATGGGCTGCTATTTACTATGTGGGCTGCTATATACTACGTGGACTGCTATATACAACATGGGGTGCTATATACTACATGGGCTGCTATATACTACATGGGCTGCTATATACTACGTGGGCTGCTATATACTACATGGGCTGCTATATACTACATGGGCTGCTATATACTACATGGGCTGATATTTACTACGTGGGCTCTGCTATATACTACATGGGCTGCTATATACTACGTGGGCTGCTATTTACTACATGGGTTCTGTTATATACTACATGGACTGCTATTTACTACATGCGCTCTGCTATATACTATGTGGGCTGCTATATACTACGTGGGCTCTGCTATATACTACGTGGGCTGCTATTTACTACGTGGGCTGCTATTTACCACATGGGCTCTGCTATATACTACGTGGGCTGCTATTTACTACATGGGCTGCTATATACTACGTGGGCTGCTATATACTACATGGGCTGCTATTTATTACATAGGCTCTGCTATATACTACGTGGGCTGCTATATACTACATGGGCTCTGCTATATACTACGTGGGCTGCTATTTACTATGTGGGCTCTGCTATATACTACATGGGCTGCTATATACTACGTGGGCTGCTATTTACTACGTGGGCTGCTATATACTACGTGGGCTGCTATATACTACGTGGGCTGTGTTATATACTACGTTGGCTCCTATATACTACATGGGCTGCTATTTACTACGTGGGCTGCTATATACTACGTGGACTGCTATATACTACATGGGCTGCTATTTATTACATGGGCTCTGCTATATATTATGTGGGCTGCTATTTACTACATGGGCTCTGCTATATACTACGTGGGCTGCTATTTACTACGTGGGCTCTGCTATATACTACATGGGCTGCTATTTACTACTTGGGCTGCTATATACTACGTGAGCTGCTATTTACTACATGGGCTGCTATATACTACGTGGGCTGCTATTTACTACGTGGGCTGTGTTATATACTACATGGGCTGCTATATACTACATGGGCAGTGCTGTATACTACTATGTGGGCTGTGCTGTATACTACAATGAGGGCTCTGCTGTATACTACTATGTGGGCAGTGCTGTATACTACTGTGTAGGCAGTGCTGTATACTACTATGTGGGCTGTGCTGTATAGTACTATGTGGGCGGTGCTGTATACTACTGTGTGGGCGGTGCTGTATACTACTGTGTGGGCAGTGCTGTATACTACTGCGTGGGCAGTGCTATATACTACTGTGTGGGCTGTGCTATATACTACTGTGTGGGCAGTGCTGTATACTACTATGTGGGCATTGCTGTATACTACTGTGTGGTCTGTGCTGTATACTACTGTGTGGGCTGTGCTGTATACTGCTGTGTGGGCTGTGCTATATACTACTGTGTGAGCAGTGCTGTATACAGCTGTGTGGGCTGTGCTGTATATACTACTGTGTGGGCTGTGCTGTATACTACTGTGTGGGCTGTGCTGTATACTACTGTGTGGGCTGTCCTATATACTACTATGTGGGCTGTGCTATATACTACTATGTGAGGACTGAAGCAAGGCCAGGGGGCTGGATGGGTGCAATGTCCTGATTTCTGCCCCCATAATGTGCTCAGATTTCTTCTGCCCCCCTAATATCCTGATTTCTGCCCCAATCCCCCCATATGTTCCTCAGATTTCTCCACCACATGCAACTGCACCCGGGAAGGGAGGGGATGGAGGCAGGAATCAGGACATTATGGGGGCAGAAGAAATCTGAGGACATTATGGGGGCAGAAGAAATCTGTGGAGATTATAAGGGGCAGAAATCTGAGGGGGGGGGCGCCAAACTGATCTTTTGCCCCGGGTGCACGAGGAGTTAGATACACCTCTGCTTAACCTCATAGAGAATCTATGTGGTATTGTAAAGAGGAAGATGAGAGACACCAGACCCCACAATGCAGAGGAGCTTAAGGCTGTTATCAAAGCAACCTGGGCTTCCATAACACCTCAGCAGTGCCACAGGCTGATCTCCTCCATGCCACTCTGCATTCTCCTTCTGCACTTGTGTGTGCATTGTATTGCTCATGTTGATTGTACTTGTCTATGTATGCCCTTTTTTCACATGTAAAGCGCCATGGAATAAAAGGCGTTATAAAAATGAATAATAATGATAATAATAAAAAGAATAATTGATTCCAAAGGAGTGCCGACCAAGTATTGAGTGCATTTACTGAATAAACATTTCAGTAGGCCAACATTTCAGATTTTAACCTCTTCATGACCTTGGAATTTTCTGTTTTTCTGTGTTCGTTTTTCACTCCCCTCCTTCCCAGAGCCATACCTTTTTATATTTTTCCATCAATATGGCCATGTCAGGGCTTATTTTTTGCGGGACGAGTTGTACTTTTGAACGACATCATTGGTTTTAGCATGTCGTGTACTAGAAAATGGGAAAAAATTCCAAGTGCGGTGAAATTGCAAAAAAAAGTGCAATCCCATGCGTGTTTTTTGTTTGGCTTTTTTGCTAGGTTCACTAAATTTTAAAACTGACCTGCCATTATGATTCTCCAGGTCAGTATGAGTTCATAGAAACCAAACATATCTAGGTTATTTTTTATCTAAAAATTCCAAACTTTGCTAAAAAAAAAAAATTGCGCCATTTTCCAATACCTGTAGCGTCTCCATTTTTTGTTATCTGGGGTTGGGTAAGGGTTTATTTTTTGCATGCTGAGCTGACGGTTTTAGTGATACCATTTTTGTGCAGATACCTTCTTTTGATCGCCCGTTATTGCATTTTAATGCAATATCGCAGCGACCCAAAAAATATAATTTTGACGTTTCAAATTTTTTTCTCGCTTATCGATCTCGCTGATCGTTTAGCAATCAGGTTAATCCTTTTTTTATTGATAGATCGGGCGATTCTGAACGCGGCGATACCAAATATGTGTAGGTTTGATTTTATTTTTATTCTTTGATTTTGAATGGGGCGAAAGGGGGGTGATTTAAACTTTTATATTTTTTTTACTTATTTCATATTTTTTAAAACATTTTTTTTTAACTTTTGCCATGCTTCAATAGCCTCCATGGGAGGCTAGAAGCTGCCATAGCGTGATCGGCTCTGCTACATAGCAGCGATCATCAGATCTCTCCTATGTACTTAATTACAGGCTTGCTATGAGCGCCGACCACAGGGTGGTGCTCACAGCAAGACGGCATCAGTAACCATAGAGGTCTCAAGGACCTCTATGTTTACTATCCTGACACATCGCTGATGGGGGTCAGCGACGAGCGCATTTCCGGCCGCGCGGCAGGAAGTGGTAGCTAAGTGCCGCTGTCAGCGTTTGACAGCGGCATTTAACTAGTTAATAGCGGCGGGTGGATCGCGATTCCATTTGCCACTATTGCGTGCACATGTCAGCTGTTTTGAACAGCTGACATGTTGCGGCTTTGATGTGGGCTCACCGCCGGAGCCCACATCAAAGCAGGGGTTCTGACCTCGGACGCACTATCCCGTCCGAGGTCAGAAAGGGGTCAAAAATTATTTTTTTTAAGCTGGTGTTATAAAGTATTCTAATTTACTGACATAATGACTTTTAAGTTTTCATTGTCTGTAAGCCATAATCATCAACATTAACAAGTATAAAACTTGAAATACATCACGCTCTTTGTAATGGGTACTTAGTTGACACTATTTTGATAAAGAAAGCATACAAGACATCCCATCATGACAAGGTGTACCCAATCAGGATGGACCCTAACTCTTTTATTTCGCCCGAATATGTGTCAGCAAACCTCAAAAAATGTATGGGAGTAGAGCAAGCTCCAGATTCAACTTCCACACCGATTTCCTGCTAAGGACCATTCTACAACAAAGAGAGCAGAAGCAGCTGAGATTTCCATACTCATATATCAGTTGTTCCTGTCACAACTCCCCCAGGTGATCACAACCCTGCCGATTATGTGTTTTAATTGTTGGGTATCCACCCTGTGTGCTCGCATTGGTCACCCCTTCAGTACTGGTCCAACATTAACATACGTAACATATACAAAAGAAGAGCAATGGAATAGCTTAAAAGTCAGCTGCTTAAATAATAAAAACATGATTTAAAAAAAAATACAACCAAAAAGGGTAATTAAATATAGGGAGGTCAGCAAGGAAGAAAACAAGATGAGGAAGAAACAGCTCTCACATCAATAATACAGTCAAAAAGTGCATTTCAAATTTTAGCCAATGCCACCAAAATGTATCATCACTCTGAAAGTCATAGTAACAATTTGTTGTAGTGGTAGTGACTATTCTAAGTATTAAAAATAATTCACTAATGAAACAATTAACTAAAATTACCCAAGAAAGCAAGCATAATCAATAAATGATACAATTAAATCACGAGTAACATGATTGACTTGTGTCAATCAGTGTAAATACAAATACAATCATCTGAGTATATAATGACAAAATGTAAACTAGTAAATGTTATTTTATGTAATCATGCTAAGCACCCTTCCCACATGATATTATACCCCCTACATCCACCAATTATAGATCTCTTCAAGTTATAGAATAAATGCATTAGATATTAAAATTAATTAAATAGAATCATGAAATGCAAAGAAATTATATTGCTTAAATTCACAAGATCATTGAAGTTATCTAGGTGCAAAAAGTAAGTGGTGCTTGAAATTGAATAGTAGGCAAAATATAATGCAAGTATAAAGTGTACCCATGGTTGCAGTAAATGCTATAACCTCAATCATACTTTGACGCATGTTTTGCATTCAGCTTTATTAAAGGGTGACCTTCCATTACTATTCAGCTGTTTTTAATTGTACTTTAATAAAATCATGTTTTTTATTAATTAAGTGGGTCTTGAGTTGAGTTACTCTATTGCTCCTCTTTTCTATGTTATATTGCATGGGAGTGCTTCACCCAGTTACTCAAGTATTTACTAGTGGGGGGAACTTCACATTTGAGTTATGTTCTTAACCTGAAAAATTGAGTTTTGCAATGTCAATTTTGTTGTATTTCCAAATGGAAATAAAATTTGATCACCTTGAAATGGCGAAGTGAAACAAACCAAATGCTGTACAAATGCCTAAGAGTTCAACATTCACTAAAATAACAGCAATTTACAGATTTTCTGTAACAAAAGAGGTAAAACACAGATTTAATGTATCAGCAAAATAGGGGAATCGTGGATCTCTAAAACGACTACCGTTTAATGAAATTACCTGTGCTTTATTCTGTGATTTGATTAAATCATTGTCTCCCATGTGGGAAGTCAAATTGAGAACATCTGCTATTCTTTTCTAATGCTAAATGCTATTTATCACAAATGGGCTCCATTAACTGCTCTTCGGCTTATCTTTTCTCAAACATGGTCATTCGTGTGGGCAGTGTCTCATACCATTTTGGGGAAAAAAAATCTTTAACTAGACTTGAAAACCTAAAGAATCAGTGTAAAATTGAAAATATTCTTCCATCTTAGTAACACATTTGACTAAATCTTGGAGTATGCAGATGATGTCTGCTAAAGTTTACACATTTTGTTGTGCTTAAATACATATGCTTTTTAGTAATGTGGACGTTTTTTGAGTATGTATTAAAAATAAACTTTGGCACTCAACTTAAGTATGTCATAAATTTTATTAGCAGCCACTCGTACAGACGTCTCGGTCAGTATTATTGACCTTCTTCAGTGTACTGCATTAACATCAAAAAAACAGAACAGCAAAATAAACCATCAATGTACATGAAATTTTAACAAAAACTCTCTCAGTTCCATAATGGAACAGGGAGACTAATACATAATTATATACCGTGCGTATATAGTGATGGATGGGAGGATGGGGAATGGGAAAAAGGAAAATAAAAATAAAAATGAAGGAAAAAGAAAGGATCATACCTTATAGTCAAAGGTAGTGAGAGTGTGGCTCAAAATGTAGATAAGGTCCTAGTGTAAGTTTACAGGGAAGGTCCTAATGTAGATCCTAAACAGAAGAGGGGGAGCATATCATGACTGAGTAATTTATAGTGTGCTTAGACTATATTAATAAGAAGGTAACTGACCCGTATACAAGTCACAATGAGGGTCATGTGTAGGGAAAATCCAATGGTGGCTCTTGACTATGGTAAGTAGAACTGAAACTAAAAAAATATATAGAGCATAATAGGCAAAACAGGGGTGCATATGTAGTAACAACAGACAGGGAAGATCTACATACCCTGTGAGAGTAAATGTATTGTATGGGTCTAACAGGTGAGCCAAAGGAGACCTCTTACCTAAATTAAAGGATAAAATGGATATATAATAAAGGGAGACCCCTTAAAATATGATGTCAGTCTCTATTGTGATATCTTACCCAGGATCGGCAGTAGCTAAATATGGACCAAACAAGTGTGTTGTATGGATCTAACAGGTGGACCAAAGAACACCTCTTGCCTAAATGGAGAATAAAATGTATCCATATGAGTGGAAAAGCAAAAAACCGAAAATCTCATAAAGTAAAATTCCAGCTCTATTATAATGTCTTACCCAGAATCGGTAGTAGCTATATGCGGACCATAGAAATGGAGCAGGAAGTCACCGGAAGTGACGCACCGTCAGTACAAGCTGAATACCTGTCTTATAGGACAGAGTGGCGGTGCGTGCCACATGAATATGCGGTCCACAGGAGTAAGGGAAGTAGCGGTGATGCCTCTATGACAAGTAGGGGGCGGGACGCATAGCCGGCCGCATACCGGAAGTGCGTCATCAAAGATATCACACTCCCCTAATGAGTATATGTATGCGTGTCACTGGGGGCATAGAGCAGTATGGTGGTGCGTTCCACCGGTGCAAATAATCCACCAAGGGTGGAAAAAATGTAACTACTAGTGGTTATAACATACAGCTGGACCTATAGTACCTAAGGAGAAATGTAAGATAATCCACTAAGGATGGGAAAGGAAGAAAAGGAAACGAATAAAGGGAGAGACAAAAGTAAAAAGTAATAATAATGAAAATGAGGAAAAAATAGGGAAAAAAATAAGGAAAAATAGTAGGAGGCAATGGGACTGGAGTGGGGGTCCAGGGGAAGGAGGATCAGGATGTGAGAAATTCCGTGCCGTCATATTCAATATGTCGCGGCCGACATTGAGGTCCCGCCCCCAGCCCACAAAAGAGCGCTCCTCACCATAATGCTACACCACAGAACTAGCGGTGGACACCGCGTTCCTCACCATCATCCGTCCTGGGTAAGATGCCTTTTTAGGGTCGGCGCCCCATAGGTGGGGCTCAGTATTTATTTGTTACATCTTTAGATTCATGGCCGCATCTCTCTTTTATTTAGAACAGGAACATATTCCTGCTCCATTTCTATGGTCCGCATATAGCTACTACCGATTCTGGGTAAGACATTAAAATAGAGCTGGAATTTTACTTTATGAGATTTTCGGTTTTTTGCTTTTCCACTCATATGGATACATTTTATTCTCCATTTAGGCAAGAGGTGTTCTTTGGTCCACCTGTTAGATCCATACAACACACTTGTTTGGTCCATATTTAGCTACTGCCGATCCTGGGTAAGATATCACAATAGAGACTGACATCATATTTTAAGGGGTCTCCCTTTATTATATATCCATTTTATCCTTTAATTTAGGTAAGAGGTCTCCTTTGGCTCACCTGTTAGACCCATACAATACATTTACTCTCACAGGGTATGTAGATCTTCCCTGTCTGTTGTTACTACATATGCACCCCTGTTTTGCCTATTATGCTCTATATATTTTTTTAGTTTCAGTTCTACTTACCATAGTCAAGAGCCACCATTGGATTTTCCCTACACATGACCCTCATTGTGACTTGTATACGGGTCAGTTACCTTCTTATTAATATAGTCTAAGCACACTATAAATTACTCAGTCATGATATGCTCCCCCTCTTCTGTTTAGGATCTACATTAGGACCTTCCCTGTAAACTTACACTAGGACCTTATCTACATTTTGAGCCACACTCTCGCTACCTTTGACTATAAGGTATGATCCTTTCTTTTTCCTTCATTTTTATTTTTATTTTCCTTTTTCCCATTCCCCATCCTCCCATCCATCACTATATACGCACGGTATATAATTATGTATTAGTCTCCCTGTTCCATTATGGAACTGAGAGAGTTTTTGTTAAAATTTCATGTACATTGATGATTTATTTTGCTGTTCTGTTTTTTTGATGTTAATGCAGTACACTGAAGAAGGTCAATAATACTGACCGAAACGTCTGTACGAGTGGCTGCTAATAAAATTTACAACATACTTAAGTTGAGTGCCAAAGTTTATTTTTAATAGTCACTGGTTTGGGAACCTTCTTTGTGCACCTTACAGCTGTGCCACGTTGCTCCATAATATACGTACTCACCGTTCCGTGTGCACGCTGTCTACCATGTCTTCACTGATTTTCTCCTATAATCAGGAGGAGACTAATACTATTCTTTCTAAGTCCAATTTTTCTAGCGAGTTCCTCAAGGCCCCACCCAGGGAGACCAGGGGGAGAGATCTGGAACGTGAGTCACGACACTTGGTCAATTTGGAGTTACACTGCGCCACGCTATCGGAGTATCTCCGGGTCAAACGTATACCAAGGGGCCTCAGAGTACCTCTAAGACCAACTCTCTTCAGTGACTCCTCTGCTTTCTGTTTAAAGTTTGAGCAAATACTCAATAAGTGCTCGTTCGATTTAATGACTCTGACTGTTGAACACCTACAAGGTGCAATTACTAAATCAAGTGACACGATTAAAAACATTGAATCGCAATTAACATCATCGTGTACAGCAGAGGAACTTGGTACCCTCAAAACAAAGATACAGACTGTTATTGATCAACACAAGAGGGACACTGAAAATCGGAAAAGGGTTAAATTCCAAAGAGACTTAGAGGATTACGATAACAACCGTGTGTATCATTGGCGCAATAACTCTTTTCCTCGCTCTGACCCACCTAGGTCTGACCACTATTCGTCAAACGAAGCATCTTCATCAGGCTCTGATACAGATAGAAGAGGCAACCGCATCAACATAAATCGTCATTTTTTAGATCAAGGCAGAAGATACCCAAGAAGAAAAGGCCCCGTCGGAGCCAGCGGAGGAAGAAATCCAGATTTCTACAGAGTCACCCGCTCTCAGGTACCAACTCTTTAGTCATTAACATTTCTTCAAGAACACTCAGTGTTGCGGAACACAGCCTTCTACAAAAGGGACTTTCATTCTGCCCTTATTCCAAATTGAATACATTTGGACTTGATATGGAATTACAACGTTTCTACCGTCGCATTAGATTAGTGACGCATTTCTCTAAGGTGGAAAACACACGGGTCTCTGACCCTTCCATACATCGAGCCCTTATATCTATAGACCAATTTGGTCTTCGTAACAAAAGCACCTATCGACCACCCTCAGGCTCACACGCAGTAGAAACATTTATTGAATTTGTTGATAAGGCATTTGCACAACTGCGTCGAGACTCTGACAGTGGTAAATTGCATTTTCTACCCAATCTGACTAACCTTGACCTTCAGGCATCACAGATATTACGCGAAGATAAAAACATAATCATCAAACCCGCCGATAAAGGCGGAGCCATAGTCGTTATGGACAGGACAGACTATATCAAAGAGGCTTACCGCCAACTGGGTGACAATACAGTCTACATAAAATTGAGTAAGGACCCGACTAACGACATACGTGATGACATATCATCCATACTAAAGACATATCTTGATTTGGGTGTTATCGATAGTAAAACAAGGGATTTCCTCATTAAGGCTAATCCAGTTACGCCCGTACTCTATCTACTGCCTAAAGTACACAAGAGCCTAATCAACCCACCAGGCCGACCCATTATTGCAGCTACAGACTCTATCCTATCACCCATTTCCATATTTTTGGAAAAAGTCCTCACACCTTTGAAGCAAAAATCTTAGTCCTATTTACTTGACACAGGGGCTTTTCTTAGGACACTACATACAATAGGCACTGTACCTGATGACTCCTATCTGGTTTCCTTCGACGTAAAGGATCTTTATACGTCCATCCCCCATGATAAAGGCATTGATTGCGTCAGACGCTTATTGGCTACATCGGAACTAGATCCCAACACAATTGATTTGTGCCTTGAATTATTGAAAATTGTCCTTACCCGTAATTATTTTCTGTTTGAAGATAATTATTATTTGCAGGCACAAGGGACCGCCATGGGGTCCAATATGGCGCCCCCATATGCAAATACATATATGGCCACATTCGAGGAAGAAGTGGTATATCAAAATGGTCTTTTTAGAACACATTGTGTCACGTGGAAAAGATTCATAGACGACATTTTTTGTATATGGACAGGCTCCTTGGACTCTCTGAATGAGTTCTTTGAGACCCTTAATCAATCATGGTCGGGCCTCTCGTTCACGATAACTAAGGACACACAACAGGTCAGTTTTCTGGACACCCTGGTGATCAAGGATGCAAGTGGCACCCTTAGCACAGATCTATACAGGAAGCCCACAGATCGTAACAGCTTGCTCTATTACACCAGTCTGCACCCAGTTTCTACTAAAAATGCCATTCCACGTTCCCAATTTCAAAGGGTGGACAGAATAGTTACTGATCCCACTAAGAAAAAAGTAAGGGTGGATGAGATGTACCATAAATTTAGAGAACGGGGTTATCCTCCAAATGTACTTCATGATGCCTTACAACCGCGAATATCCCCTAAACAATCTTCCATGGGACGTATACCTTTTGTGCACACGTATCATCCTTACGTCCACATTCTCCATCATAATATCAGGAAACACTGGAGACTTCTGAGGGAGGCACACCCAGATATACCTGAGTTTCAGAATCACTTTTTGCCTTGTTACAAACGCCCTCGTAACATTCGTGACACGCTCGTCAAAGCGGACGTTGGGTCAGGCCCACGTACATCTGTACAGAGATTTCTCTCACAACCCAGGACAGGCACATATCCGTGCCTACACTGTAATCAGTGTGGGAATGTGTTAAAAGGGGATCATTTCTACCATCCCCACTCAGGCAAACAATACAAAATCAAGGATTACAGTACCTGTGACACCTCTTTTGTGTTATACTCCATTAAGTGCCCCTGCGGCCTTCTATATATTGGCGAGACATCACAATCAATAAGAGACCGCATCAGTAAACACAAGTCTACTATAAGATGTAAAAATACGCTGCTCCCATTACCTCACCATTTTATTGATGCGGGACACTCCATACCCCAACTCAAATTTCAGGTCATTGAGCATGTCCCTGCACCCAGACGGGGGGGTAATCGTATCCAGACCCTCAAGAAAAGGGAGGCGTTCTGGATACATGAGTTGGAGACCATGACACCTAGGGGTCTAAACAGGGAGTACGATCTCCTTTCATTTCTATGATTGTTTGGAATAATAATGACAACTGTTAAAATTCATGTATTATTTCTCCCACATCTGTTGTAATCAAGGCTCTTATCTGCTTCATTTGTATTTTATACTGACACGTTGCTTTATCTTACAGAGTCAACAATATTGAATATGACGGCACGGAATTTCTCACATCCTGATCCTCCTTCCCCTGGACCCCCACTCCGGTCCCATTGCCTCCTACTATTTTTCCTTATTTTTTTCCCTATTTTTTCCTCATTTTCATTATTATTACTTTTTACTTTTGTCTCTCCCTTTATTCGTTTCCTTTTCTTCCTTTCCCATCCTTAGTGGATTATCTTACATTTCTCCTCAGGTACTATAGGTCCAGCTGTATGTTATAACCACTAGTAGTTACATTTTTTCCACCCTTGGTGGATTATTTACACCGGTGGAACGCACCACCATACTGCTCTATGCCCCCAGTGACACGCATATATATACTCATTAGGGGAGTGTGATATCTTTGATGACGCACTTCCGGTATGCGGCCGGCTATGCGTCCCGCCCCCTACTTGTCATAGAGGCATCACCGCTACTTCCCTTACTCCTGTGGACCGCATATTCATGTGGCACGCACCGCCACTCTGTCCTATAAGACAGGTATTCAGCTTGTACTGACGGTGCGTCACTTCCGGTGACGCACTTCCGGTACGCGGCCGACATTGAGGTCCCGCCCCCAGCCCACAAAAGAGCGCTCCTCACCATAATGCTACACCACAGAACTAGCGGTGGACACCGCGTTCCTCACCATCATCCGTCCTGGGTAAGATGCCTTTTTAGGGTCGGGCCCCATAGGTGGGGCTCAGTATTTATTTGTTACATCTTTAGATTCATGGCCGCATCTCTCTTTTATTTAGAACAGGAACATATTCCTGCTCCATTTCTATGGTCCGCATATAGCTACTACCGATTCTGGGTAAGACATTATAATAGAGCTGGAATTTTACTTTATGAGATTTTCGGTTTTTTGCTTTTCCACTCATATGGATACATTTTATTCTCCATTTAGGCAAGAGGTGTTCTTTGGTCCACCTGTTAGATCCATACAACACACTTGTTTGGTCCATATTTAGCTACTGCCGATCCTGGGTAAGATATCACAATAGAGACTGACATCATATTTTAAGGGGTCTCCCTTTATTATATATCCATTTTATCCTTTAATTTAGGTAAGAGGTCTCCTTTGGCACACCTGTTAGACCCATACAATACATTTACTCTCATAGGGTATGTAGATCTTCCCTGTCTGTTGTTACTACATATGCACCCCTGTTTTGCCTATTATGCTCTATATATTTTTTTAGTTTCAGTTCTACTTACCATAGTCAAGAGCCACCATTGGATTTTCCCTACACATGACCCTCATTGTGACTTGTATACGGGTCAGTTACCTTCTTATTAATATAGTCTAAGCACACTATAAATTACTCAGTCATGATATGCTCCCCCTCTTCTGTTTAGGATCTACATTAGGACCTTCCCTGTAAACTTACACTAGGACCTTATCTACATTTTGAGCCACACTCTCGCTACCTTTGACTATAAGGTATGATCCTTTCTTTTTCCTTCATTTTTATTTTTATTTTCCTTTTTCCCATTCCCCATCCTCCCATCCATCACTATATACGCACGGTATATAATTATGTATTAGTCTCCCTGTTCCATTATGGAACTGAGAGAGTTTTTGTTAAAATTTCATGTACATTGATGATTTATTTTGCTGTTCTGTTTTTTTGATGTTAATGCAGTACACTGAAGAAGGTCAATAATACTGACCGAAACGTCTGTACGAGTGGCTGCTAATAAAATTTACAACATACTTAAGTTGAGTGCCAAAGTTTATTTTTAATAGTCACTGGTTTGGGAACCTTCTTTGTGCACCTTACAGCTGTGCCACGTTGCTCCATAATATACGTACTCACCGTTCCGTGTGCACGCTGTCTACCATGTCTTCACTGATTTTCTCCTATAATCAGGAGGAGACTAATACTATTCTTTCTAAGTCCAATTTTTCTAGCGAGTTCCTCAAGGCCCCACCCAGGGAGACCAGGGGGAGAGATCTGGAACGTGAGTCACGACACTTGGTCAATTTGGAGTTACACTGCGCCACGCTATCGGAGTATCTCCGGGTCAAACGTATACCAAGGGGCCTCAGAGTACCTCTAAGACCAACTCTCTTCAGTGACTCCTCTGCTTTCTGTTTAAAGTTTGAGCAAATACTCAATAAGTGCTCGTTCGATTTAATGACTCTGACTGTTGAACACCTACAAGGTGCAATTACTAAATCAAGTGACACGATTAAAAACATTGAATCGCAATTAACATCATCGTGTACAGCAGAGGAACTTGGTACCCTCAAAACAAAGATACAGACTGTTATTGATCAACACAAGAGGGACACTGAAAATCGGAAAAGGGTTAAATTCCAAAGAGACTTAGAGGATTACGATAACAACCGTGTGTATCATTGGCGCAATAACTCTTTTCCTCGCTCTGACCCACCTAGGTCTGACCACTATTCGTCAAACGAAGCATCTTCATCAGGCTCTGATACAGATAGAAGAGGCAACCGCATCAACATAAATCGTCATTTTTTAGATCAAGGCAGAAGATACCCAAGAAGAAAAGGCCCCGTCGGAGCCAGCGGAGGAAGAAATCCAGATTTCTACAGAGTCACCCGCTCTCAGGTACCAACTCTTTAGTCATTAACATTTCTTCAAGAACACTCAGTGTTGCGGAACACAGCCTTCTACAAAAGGGACTTTCATTCTGCCCTTATTCCAAATTGAATACATTTGGACTTGATATGGAATTACAACGTTTCTACCGTCGCATTAGATTAGTGACGCATTTCTCTAAGGTGGAAAACACACGGGTCTCTGACCCTTCCATACATCGAGCCCTTATATCTATAGACCAATTTGGTCTTCGTAACAAAAGCACCTATCGACCACCCTCAGGCTCACACGCAGTAGAAACATTTATTGAATTTGTTGATAAGGCATTTGCACAACTGCGTCGAGACTCTGACAGTGGTAAATTGCATTTTCTACCCAATCTGACTAACCTTGACCTTCAGGCATCACAGATATTACGCGAAGATAAAAACATAATCATCAAACCCGCCGATAAAGGCGGAGCCATAGTCGTTATGGACAGGACAGACTATATCAAAGAGGCTTACCGCCAACTGGGTGACAATACAGTCTACATAAAATTGAGTAAGGACCCGACTAACGACATACGTGATGACATATCATCCATACTATAGACATATCTTGATTTGGGTGTTATCGATAGTAAAACAAGGGATTTCCTCATTAAGGCTAATCCAGTTACGCCCGTACTCTATCTACTGCCTAAAGTACACAAGAGCCTAATCAACCCACCAGGCCGACCCATTATTGCAGCTACAGACTCTATCCTATCACCCATTTCCATATTTTTGGAAAAAGTCCTCACACCTTTGAAGCAAAAATCTTAGTCCTATTTACTTGACACAGGGGCTTTTCTTAGGACACTACATACAATAGGCACTGTACCTGATGACTAGGGTTGAGCGACCTTCACTTTTATAGGATCGGGTCGGGTTTCACGAAACCCGACTTTTGGAAAAGTCGGGTCGAGTGAAATCGGCCGATCCTATAAAAAAGTCGGGGTCGGGGTCGGCCGAAACTCGAAACCCAATGCAGTGCATTGGGTTTCCATGGTTCCCAGAGTCTGAAGGAGCGGAAACTCTCCTTCAGGCCCTGGGATCCATATTTAAGCGTAAAATATAGAATTAAAATAAAAAATATTGCAATACTTACCCTCTGACGCGCCCTGGTACTAACCGGCAGCCTTCCTCCTTCGAATCCGCGCTTCTAGGACCTTGCCGTGACGTCGCGGTGACGTCGCGGCTTGTGATTGGCCGCGCGGCCGCCCATGTGACCGCTCGCGCGGCCAATCACAAGCCGCGACGTCACCCGCGACGTCACCGAAGGTCCTGGAAGGGCTGATTCTTAGGAAGGAAGGCTGTTGGAAGGAAGCAGGGCGCTTCCGAGGGTGAGTATATTCCTATTAGGTATATACTCACCCTCGGAAGCGCCCTGCTTCCTTCCGACAGCCTTCCTTCCTAAGAATCAGCCCTTCCAGGACCTTCGGTGACGTCGCGGGTGACGTCGCGGCTTGTGATTGGCCGCGCGAGCGGTCACATGGGCGGCCGCGCGGCCAATCACAAGCCGCGACGTCACCGCGACGTCACGGCAAGGTCCTAGAAGCGCGGATTCGAAGGAGGAAGGCTGCCGGTTAGTACCAGGGCGCGTCAGAGGGTAAGTATTGCAATATTTTTTATTTTAATTCTTTATTTTACACTTTAATCTGAATTCCGATACCAATTCCCGATATCTTAAACATATCGGGAATCGGGATCGGAATTCCGATTCCAGATTCAAAAGATCGCCGACTTCATGGCCGACCCCCCACTGGGGTCGGGTCGGGTTTCATGAAACCCGACCTTGCCAAAAGTCGGCGACTTTTGAACAATTTCGACCCGTTTCGCTCAACCCTACTGATGACTCCTATCTGGTTTCCTTCGACGTAAAGGATCTTTATACGTCCATCCCCCATGATAAAGGCATTGATTGCGTCAGACGCTTATTGGTTACATCGGAACTAGATCCCAACACAATTGATTTGTGCCTTGAATTATTGAAAATTGTCCTTACCCGTAATTATTTTCTGTTTGAAGATAATTATTATTTGCAGGCACAAGGGACCGCCATGGGGTCCAATATGGCGCCCCCATATGCAAATACATATATGGCCACATTCGAGGAAGAAGTGGTATATCAAAATGGTCTTTTTAGAACACATTGTGTCACGTGGAAAAGATTCATAGACGACATTTTTTGTATATGGACAGGCTCCTTGGACTCTCTGAATGAGTTCTTTGAGACCCTTAATCAATCATGGTCGGGCCTCTCGTTCACGATAACTAAGGACACACAACAGGTCAGTTTTCTGGACACCCTGGTGATCAAGGATGCAAGTGGCACCCTTAGCACAGATCTATACAGGAAGCCCACAGATCGTAACAGCTTGCTCTATTACACCAGTCTGCACCCAGTTTCTACTAAAAATGCCATTCCACGTTCCCAATTTCAAAGGGTGGACAGAATAGTTACTGATCCCACTAAGAAAAAAGTAAGGGTGGATGAGATGTACCATAAATTTAGAGAACGGGGTTATCCTCCAAATGTACTTCATGATGCCTTACAACCGCGAATATCCCCTAAACAATCTTCCATGGGACGTATACCTTTTGTGCACACGTATCATCCTTACGTCCACATTCTCCATCATAATATCAGGAAACACTGGAGACTTCTGAGGGAGGCACACCCAGATATACCTGAGTTTCAGAATCACTTTTTGCCTTGTTACAAACGCCCTCGTAACATTCGTGACACGCTCGTCAAAGCGGACGTTGGGTCAGGCCCACGTACATCTGTACAGAGATTTCTCTCACAACCCAGGACAGGCACATATCCGTGCCTACACTGTAATCAGTGTGGGAATGTGTTAAAAGGGGATCATTTCTACCATCCCCACTCAGGCAAACAATACAAAATCAAGGATTACAGTACCTGTGACACCTCTTTTGTGTTATACTCCATTAAGTGCCCCTGCGGCCTTCTATATATTGGCGAGACATCACAATCAATAAGAGACCGCATCAGTAAACACAAGTCTACTATAAGATGTAAAAATACGCTGCTCCCATTACCTCACCATTTTATTGATGCGGGACACTCCATACCCCAACTCAAATTTCAGGTCATTGAGCATGTCCCTGCACCCAGACGGGGGGGTAATCGTATCCAGACCCTCAAGAAAAGGGAGGCGTTCTGGATACATGAGTTGGAGACCATGACACCTAGGGGTCTAAACAGGGAGTACGATCTCCTTTCATTTCTATGATTGTTTGGAATAATAATGACAACTGTTAAAATTCATGTATTATTTCTCCCACATCTGTTGTAATCAAGGCTCTTATCTGCTTCATTTGTATTTTATACTGACACGTTGCTTTATCTTACAGAGTCAACAATATTGAATATGACGGCACGGAATTTCTCACATCCTGATCCTCCTTCCCCTGGACCCCCACTCCGGTCCCATTGCCTCCTACTATTTTTCCTTATTTTTTTCCCTATTTTTTCCTCATTTTCATTATTATTACTTTTTACTTTTGTCTCTCCCTTTATTCGTTTCCTTTTCTTCCTTTCCCATCCTTAGTGGATTATCTTACATTTCTCCTCAGGTACTATAGGTCCAGCTGTATGTTATAACCACTAGTAGTTACATTTTTTCCACCCTTGGTGGATTATTTACACCGGTGGAACGCACCACCATACTGCTCTATGCCCCCAGTGACACGCATATATATACTCATTAGGGGAGTGTGATATCTTTGATGACGCACTTCCGGTATGCGGCCGGCTATGCGTCCCGCCCCCTACTTGTCATAGAGGCATCACCGCTACTTCCCTTACTCCTGTGGACCGCATATTCATGTGGCACGCACCGCCACTCTGTCCTATAAGACAGGTATTCAGCTTGTACTGACGGTGCGTCACTTCCGGTGATGCACTTCCGGTACGCGGCCGACATTGAGGTCCCGCCCCCAGCCCACAAAAGAGCGCTCCTCACCATAATGCTACACCACAGAACTAGCGGTGGACACCGCGTTCCTCACCATCATCCGTCCTGGGTAAGATGCCTTTTTAGGGTCGGGCCCCATAGGTGGGGCTCAGTATTTATTTGTTACATCTTTAGATTCATGGCCGCATCTCTCTTTTATTTAGAACAGGAACATATTCCTGCTCCATTTCTATGGTCCGCATATAGCTACTACCGATTCTGGGTAAGACATTATAATAGAGCTGGAATTTTACTTTATGAGATTTTCGGTTTTTTGCTTTTCCACTCATATGGATACATTTTATTCTCCATTTAGGCAAGAGGTGTTCTTTGGTCCACCTGTTAGATCCATACAACACACTTGTTTGGTCCATATTTAGCTACTGCCGATCCTGGGTAAGATATCACAATAGAGACTGACATCATATTTTAAGGGGTCTCCCTTTATTATATATCCATTTTATCCTTTAATTTAGGTAAGAGGTCTCCTTTGGCTCACCTGTTAGACCCATACAATACATTTACTCTCATAGGGTATGTAGATCTTCCCTGTCTGTTGTTACTACATATGCACCCCTGTTTTGCCTATTATGCTCTATATATTTTTTTAGTTTCAGTTCTACTTACCATAGTCAAGAGCCACCATTGGATTTTCCCTACACATGACGCTCATTGTGACTTGTATACGGGTCAGTTACCTTCTTATTAATATAGTCTAAGCACACTATAAATTACTCAGTCATGATATGCTCCCCCTCTTCTGTTTAGGATCTACATTAGGACCTTCCCTGTAAACTTACACTAGGACCTTATCTACATTTTGAGCCACACTCTCGCTACCTTTGACTATAAGGTATGATCCTTTCTTTTTCCTTCATTTTTATTTTTATTTTCCTTTTTCCCATTCCCCATCCTCCCATCCATCACTATATACGCACGGTATATAATTATGTATTAGTCTCCCTGTTCCATTATGGAACTGAGAGAGTTTTTGTTAAAATTTCATGTACATTGATGGTTTATTTTGCTGTTCTGTTTTTTTGATGTTAATGCAGTACACTGAAGAAGGTCAATAATACTGACCGAAACGTCTGTACGAGTGGCTGCTAATAAAATTTACGACATACTTAAGTTGAGTGCCAAAGTTTATTTTTAATAGTCACTGGTTTGGGAACCTTCTTTGTGCACCTTACAGCTGTGCCACGTTGCTCCATAATATACGTTTTTTGAGTATGTGACTTGTCATTCCCCATGTCAACATATTGATTTGACTTATGTTCTATGTAATTAACTGCCTGCAAAATCTCTATAGTACAAATATGGAACAATTGGATTCCTGGAGTTAATTTTAAGTCACAGTCAAAAATAGCTTGTAGCTTATAGAAGTTGACTAGGGTTCTGTATACAAATTAAATGCTTTGAATTCCCAAGAAGCCATTTTTTTGAAGAAGAGTGCAACTAGTTAGTAACATGTGAACTTTTCTTGATTTTGATAACTATGCTGGTGATTTCTAACTTTTAATTTGTGTTTTTCATGGAGAATAAAATTTGTTAATTAAAGTGTACCTGTGATGAGTACACAGTCTTAGCTACAATGTTTATGTACATGCTATGGAATATCATTTAATTACATTCTGCATTTATCACCAGTTTTACTCCTATCTCTAAATTGTCAATGTGCCTTAAACTCAGCTCTACAGTTGGTAAAGCTGAAATTGTGTTTCCTGTACAAAGTACACAGAAAAGGAGGGCTAGCCTTCTATAAATGTAGACTTAGCTTGGGGATGCATTCGTGCAGGGGTGCATTCATGCACTAGCAGGGCCGCCATCAGGGCATTACAGCCGTGACTGGCGTATGGGGCCTGGTGAGCAGAGGGGGCCCGCATCGGGCCCCGTCTCATCTGCTCACCGGGCCCCCCCTGCAGGCGCTGCGGCACTCGCCGGCGTCTGACGTCATTCTCAGCCACCGGGCCCGGCGAATGCGTCTGCGTGGAGCCTGGAGGGAGCTTCGCCCGGCGCAGGAGCATGGCCAGGTAAGAACTCTAGTTTTTATTTTTTTCTTTGAGAGCGGCGATCCAGGGGAACCCGGGGGGCAGAATGCTGGACACACAGGGGCAGAATGCTGGACACACAGGGGCAGAATGCTGGAGACACTGCGGCAGAATGCTGGAGACACTGGGGCAGAATGCTGGAGACACTGGGGCAGAATGCTGGAGACACTGGGGCAGAATGCTGGAGACACTGGGGCAGAATGCTGGACACACTGGGGCAGAATGCTGGACACACTGGGGCAGAATGCTGGACACACTGGGGCAGAATGCTGGACACACTGGGGCAGAATGCTGGACACAGTGACAGGGGCAGAATGCTGGACATTGGGGCAGAATGCGAGACACGGGGTAGAATGGAGATACGGGGCATGATTGGAGACACGGGGCAGGATGAAAGACATGGGGGCATGACAGGAGACAGATGGGGCAGAATGGAGACACATGGGGCATGATTGGAGACAAGTGGCAGGATTGCAGACATGGGGGCATGGTTGGAGACATGGGCAGAATGGAGACATGGGGCATGATTGGAGACACTGGGGGCGGAATTGGAGACAGATCATGCAGGATCATGGGGCAGGATGGATATGATGGAGACAGATGGGGCAGGATGGAGAGATCAAATGGGGCGATCATATGGGGCAGGATGGAGAGATCATATGGGGCAGACTGGATACTCATGAGGGCAGAATGGGAGAACATATGGCTGACGCCAGGAATGAGACACACGGGGCCAGGGTGGGGAATATTATTATTACCATAGGGGCTAATTTAGGGATATTATTACTGCAGTGATGTATTTATTTTATTTTTTGAGGACACGGTTTTAAATGGGGGGGCGGTCCTGTTACTGTGTAGAGTGACACTATGTCGCCTCTTTTTCTTCATGTGGTGTAATGTAGAAGTTGGGAAAAATTAAGTAATGTATTCTACAAGCGGAGCTCGAGATAACTGTGTTATTTCCTGCAGAGAGAAGTCCTGGCTGGATGAAATGATGGCGGTCTGTGCTGGATGAAAGATGAAGGACTTCACCTAGAGACGTCACTGGTGAGTCAGTGTGTTACCTATACACTGACACTATACACTGTATACAGAGCTCCTGTGTATAATTTCACTAGTGATCACTGTACTATCTGTACACAGACACTGCATACTAAGTACAGATCTCCTGTGTATAATGGCACTTATGGTGATAGTATGGTGCTTTTTTTTTAAATTACTGATCAGAATTGTAGTATTCAGTCACTATGTGGTGGTAATATGTGGTCTGGTCATGGTGTAGCGGTATTTGTTCTTTTTATGTGATATTATTGGTCATTTTAAAAATTGAAAAATAAATAAAAATATACCTAAATTGTATTGTATATTTTAACAAATATTTAATAGGTTACAGTAGAGTAGGGCCCGGCCAAAAGTGTCTACCGTGTTATGGTGGCGGCTTAAAAAATCTTTTGGCCAAAACGAAAGCTGCCGGCTATGTATGTGATCTGGTGATGGGAACTGTTAATGTGTGATAGGTGAGAAGTGGAGTTTTTCCAAGAGACAGCGGTGGGACTGTGGACAGTTCGAGGGGTGGAGCGTGGAGGCGGGGCTGGGGTGGAGCCTGGGCGGAGTCTCAAAGGGGCCCCGAAAATTTTGCCAGTAGGGGGCCCCGAAATTTCTAGTGGCAGCCCTGTGCACTAGTATTCGTGTACATTTATTCAAAGTACTTTTTTTCTAAGTACTCGGCAGTTATAACATGGCAGTTAGACAGGGCAGGAGACAGGTAAGAAAAACAAAATATATTCACTATTCCCTTGAAACAGAACAAATACTCACCATATTTATTTGTATAATCTATATCCTGGCTGCTGCATTCACTCACATTCACCGCCCTTGCATTAACTCTTTGCACTCCATCCATATCGGCCCCTCTGTCCTTGCCTCTCCTATGTATAGCACTCATGCTCTGTTCACATTGCTTAACAGCACAGATCCATTCAGTCCCACCATCCAACACAAGATACACTCTCACAAATCACTTAACCATCTGCTCACTCTTTCGATCCTCCTTCTCCTAGTCACTGGAGACATCTCTCCAAACCCCGGCCCCCCATGTTATAGCCAGTCAAACCTCCCAATTGCTACACCCAGAAACCCCTCTAACCTTATTAATATTCCCTGCATGCCTTCTGTCTCTTTGAATTGTGCCCTTTGGAATTCTCGCTCTGTGTGTAATAAACTCTCCTTCATTCATGACTTCTTCCTTTCTAATTCTCTTAATCTCCTGGCTCTTACTGAAACCTGGATCCAGCAGTCAGACACCACTGCTGCTGCTGCTCTTTCATATGGTGGACTACATTTTTCTCATACCCCAAGATTGGACAACAGAGCAGGTGGAGGCGTTGGTCTGCTCCTTTCACCCAAATGTACTTTCCAAGTTATCCCCCAAGTACCCTCACTTGTCTTCCCTTCCTTTGAGGTCCATGTGGTCAGACTCTATGTCCCCTTCTCCATGCGAGTGGCGGTGGTGTATCGAACTCCCGGCCCCTCTCATCAGTTCCTGGATCACTTTGCCACCTGGCTTCCACACTTTCTCTCCTGTGACACCCCCACCCTTATCATGGGTGATTTCAACAACCCCATTGCCTCTCCCCTCTCCCCATCTGCTTCTCACCTTTTATCTCTATCCTCCTCTTTCGGCCTCTCGCAGCATACTAACTCTCCAACACATGAAGATGGAAACTCCCTTGACTTGGTCTTCTCCCGGCTTTGCCCAGTGGATGATTTCACAAACTCCCCTCTCCCACTCTCTGACCACAACCTTCTTTCATTCTCTATCAAGAACTGCCATCCCGCTCAGGTCACCCCCACTTTCCACACTTATAGAAACATACAGGCCATTAACACCCAGAAACTTATGAAGAACTTGCAGTCCTCATTGGCCCCAATCTTCTCCATCTCATGTCCTGATTCTGCTCTGAAGCATTACAATGAAACCCTGCAAAGTGCTCTGGATGAAGCTGCTCCTCCTATACATAAAACAACTCGGCACAGACGGCAACAACCGTGGCACACGCTGCAAACACGTTTCCTGCAGCGGTGCTCCAGGTGCGCAGAACGTTTGTGGAGAAAATCTAATCTACCCGAAGATTTCATCCATTATAAGTTCATGCTAAAAACATACAACTCTGCCCTTCACCTCTCCAAACAAACCTACTTCAACACCCTCATCACCTCCCTGTCCAATAACCCTAAACGTCTCTTTGACACGTTCCAGTCCCTACTCAACCCAAGAGAGCAGGCCCCAACCACGGATCTCCGTGCTGACGATCTGGCCAATTACTTCAAAGAAAAAATTTACCACATTTGACAGGAAATCATCTCCCAATCTCTTCATACCATGCACTGTCCTCCCTCCCCCACTGCATCTAGTTCACTCTCTGACTTTGAAGCAGTTACAGAAGAAGAAGTAATCAGGCTCCTTGCATCTTCTCGCCCGACCACTTGCACCAGTGACCCCATTCCGTCACATCTCCTCCAGTCCCTTTCCCCAGCTGTCATCTCTCACCTAACAAAAATATTTAACCTTTCCCTCACTTCCGGTATTTTTCCCTCCTTATTTAAGCATGCCATCATACATCCATTACTTAAAAAAACATCCCTCGATCAAAACTGTGCCGCTAATTATAGACCTGTCTCTAATCTTCCCTTCATCTCTAAACTCCTCGAACGCCTGGTCCACTCCCGTCTTACCCGCTATCTCTCAGATAACTCTCTTCTCGACCATCTTCAATCTGGCTTCCGCTCTTTACACTCTACTGAAACTGCCCTCACTAAAGTCTCTAATGACCTACTAACAGCTAAATCTAATGGTCACTACTCCATGTTAATTCTCTTGGATCTCTCTGCAGCATTCGATACTGTGGATCATCAGCTCCTCCTCACTATGCTCCGCTCCATCGGCCTCAAGGACACCGCCCTCTCCTAGTTCTCCTCCTATCTCTCTGACCGATCCTTCACTGTATGTTTTGCTGTTTCCTCCTCCTCTCACCTTCCCCTTACTGTTGGGGTTCCTCAAGGATCAGTCCTAGGCCCCCTCCTCTTCTCTTTGTATACTGCCCCTATTGGACAAACAATCAGTAGATTTGGTTTCCAGTACCATCTCTATGCTGACGACACCCAATTATATACCTCTTCTCCTGTTGTCACGCCGACCTTTTTAGAAAACACCAGTGATTGTCTTACCGCTGTCTCTAACATCATGTCCTCCCTCTATCTGAAACTAAACCTGTCAAAAACTGAACTCCTCGTGTTCTCTCCCTCTACTAACCTACCTTTGCCTGACATTGCCATCTCCGTGTGCGGTTCCACCATTACTCCAAAGCAACATGCCCGCTGCCTTGGGGTCATCCTTGATTCTGACCTTTCATTCACCCCCCACATCCGATCACTGGCTCGCTCTTCTTACCTGCATCTCAAAAACATTTCTAGAATTCGCCCTTTTCTTACTTTCGACTCTGCAAAAACTCTTACTGTTTCACTTATTCATTCTCGTCTGGACTATTGTAACTCTCTACTAATCGGCCTCCCTCTTACCAAACTTTCCCCGCTCCAATCTGTCCTGAATGCTGCTGCCAGGATCATATTCCTCACCAACCGTTACACCAATTCCTCTACCTTGTGCCAGTCATTACACTGGCTACCCATCCACTCCAGAATCCAGTACAAAACTACTACCCTCATCCACAAAGCACTCCATGGCTCAGCACCACCCTACATCTCCTCTCTGGTCTCAGTCTACCACCCTACCCGTGCCCTCCGCTCCACTAATGACCTCAGGTTAGCATCCTCAATAATCAGAACCTCCCACTCCCGTCTCCAAGACTTTACACGTGCTGCGCCGATTCTTTGGAATGCACTACCCAGCTTAATACGATTAATCCCCAATCCCCACAGTTTTAAGCATACCCTAAAAACTCATTTGTTCAGACTGGCCTACCACCTCAATGCATTAACCTAACGATCCCTGTGTGGCCTATTTAAAAACAAAACAAACAAAAAAAAAACAATCAGGTTCCTCGCATCATGTTCTCATTCACTTTGTGCAGTTAATAGCCTCTGTGTCTGTACTGCTACATACTTAGGCAATTAACTGGTTCATGCAGCTTTACATGAACACCCGAGCCTTACACTATGGCCGGTCCGAATAACTAAAGCACTTGTTATCATCCACCTCTCGTGTCTCCCCTTTTCCTCATAGTTTGTAAGCTTGCGAGCAGGGCCCTCATTCCTCCTGGTATCTGTTTTGAACTTTATTTCTGTTATGCTGTAATGTCTATTGTCTGTACAAGTCCCCTCTATAATTTGTAAAGCGCTGCGGAATATGTTGGCGCTATATAAATAAAAATTATTATTATTATTAAAGGAGACAATTTTGTTTTCTATTTCACTGTACCACAGCATCAAAAGTAGCAGCAGCATGGAAGACATTATTCAGCAGTATTGAGCAGTGTGGTTGTGAATCCAACACAGGGTGAGATGGAACACTAAAAGCAAAAGGATAAAGGTATATAAGCAGAAACTGTAATCTGATCCCTTAGTGACATTAGGAATCCATCATGCCTCATACTCTCTAAAGACAGATTTTATGCTATAGTTAGAGTTTGTGATCATTGCAGGAGGCAGGTGAAAAAAGATGGGTCTAGTGTATAGAGAAAGAGGCATATTTTGCAAAACAATATATTACAAAGTTTTTTATCACCACTTTTACTATTGATCTATGAAACATACTGAGATACATTGCTCTTTAAAATAATAAGCAGCAACTGTGTCTACAACCTAGCTGATTCTAAAATTTAGCATTTTTCATATTTCAAATAATTAATTTCACATCTCAAGTGTGGAAACTCTCATTTAATAGACAGTTTTCACTTGCTAACAATAAAGTGTTTTGCTTTATTTTGTTAGAAGTAGGGATGAGTGGATCTTTTGAATTCAAATTTGCTGAATTTTCCCCAAAATTTGATTTGCCATGAATTAAATTGCACAAATCTCAATACTGGGAAGCTTCTAATCGCTTGGAAAAAAAATATGGAAGTAGAAGAGAGAGAACCCTGCTGACCATAAGAGGTCAAACGCTACAGGAAATAGAGAGAGGGGGGTACAGCTGATTACAGGAGAAAGTGTATGGCCATAGGAGCATACACGCTGCAGAATATACTTGCCCAGTGACTCTGGAGACAGAAAATTACTCTACTGTACAAATAGTGTTTCATTGATCCGTGATGGCCCAGTTACTGACCATCACTGTGCACAATTGAATCACAAATTGTTTGAATTTGCATGAACCTGAGAGCTTAAGGAAATTTGAGTTGAACTTGATCGTCCGCTGATTAACACACTCATCTCTAGTCCGAAGGTTGTGGTGAAGACCAAAACAATTTGAACTTGAAAATTTGCAAAATTGACATGGAGCGAATGAAAAGGAGATGCCTTAATGAGACATTCTGAGACTAATCATAACATTTTGTGGCATCTTGGTGTACATATGTGTAAGGGAATTATTGTCAATGTCCTCTCAATATGATGCCGTGCTTAGGGGAGTATGGCCCCAGAATGCCGATGTGAAAAACAGCAGGTGGAAACAGTCGCCTAGAGTTTAAGTAAATAAAACTAAGCTCAATGTTGTAACCTAGGAGATCCACATGAAACCGGATACATGCACAATAAATGATGGCATAACGTTACTGAATGCTACAATAATCCTAATTAAAACACTTAATTGCTACCTCCTGAATGCTAGGGCCGGCTCCGCCACCTACCTAGGAGATTTCTATGACCGCATGAACACAGACATAAGCAATATAGCACTTACCCTGGTGATGGTGTGCCAACAATTGTGTCATGAAGTACCTGCCGCAAAGTCCAGCTGTGCGGCTGGAAGCGTGAAGTTGCTGCGATGTGGATGGTAAGGATGCGGGGAACACGGACAGCTGCACCGCACTAGAGGAGCCCCGGCCGGTGGCATCCCTAGAAACAGCTTAAAAAAGTGGCCGCCAGTACCTGCTCGTGTGTAATAGCGTGTGACATCACAGAGCTACGGAGCAGCGTTAGGACCAAAACGAGGAACCAACGCATTTCAAAGGCATACGACCTTCTTCTTCAGGGCTCATCAGGGTAAGTGCCATATTGCTTATGTCGGTGTTCATGCATTCATAGAATTCTCCTAGGTAAGTGGGAGAGCCGGCCCTAGGATTCAGGAGGTAGCAACTGAGTGTTTTAATTAGGAACATTGTAGCATTCAGTAACGTTACGCCCTCATTTATTGTGCATGTATCCAGTTTCATGTGGATCTCCTAGGTTACAACATTTAGCTCAGTTTTATTTACTTAAATTATAGGCGACTGTTTCATCCTGCCGTTTTTCACATCGGCATCCTTGGGCCATACTCCCCTAAGCACAGCATCATATTGAGAGGTCAGTGTTAGGTGTCGCTTCCCGCCGCTGCACAGGGGGAATCTCGGTCGGGGGTCACAGCTCAGGTCCTGTAGCGGCTCCTATTGGTCCACTAGGAAGATTCTGAAGAAGCTGCAACTACAAAAGGTTTGCATGGCCACATGGCCATGCACTAGTATCATTTGTTTATGGCTAATGCCAGTGGATGCTCTACCACTCTGGTTACATGTGGTGTGTCTAGATCTGGGACTGTACACTCAGGCAGGCAGCTAGCATCAGTGGGGGTAATTAGCCGCTTGGCTTAGCATCTGGTTCCTTCATGTGTGCGGTTAGCACAGAAGAGTTCCAGAGCAAGCACAACCCTAGTTAGGGTATTACTCTCAGAGTTTCTTGCGACTCTGTGAAACAACAGAGCTCGCTATTATTTCACACGGGTGAAGTCGAACCCACGTGTGAGTTCAGCGTCCATCCGCCATTACATAGCAGGTACCATCTCTACTCGGTGGACCACGGGCTGCGAACGCACCTTGTATCTATCCCTTTATTTGGTGCGTTCAGTCAGTGTATATATTTGCACAGAATTGGCACATATTCTGTTTTGGATTCCAGCAGCTGGGGGATTGTTCTTGTTTATACTACACTTCATGCCACACAGTCACTTAGTGGTGAGCGCCAGTGTGATCAAATATTTTTTAGTTTCAATTATTGTCAATGTATTTAAAAGTTTAAGAAAATCCTTAATTTACATATATATATATCATGGGGGTCAAAAGTTTGGACACACCGCTACTGTCAACAGCATCATGATGTTTTGACATGTGCCGCAACCTTCCACGTGGATGAGCAGAATCTTCTCTTGTACCAAGACACATTGAAGTGCGGAACAGAATCAGAGGTCCAAAGATTTCATCTCAAGCAGAAGGAGAGGTGGAGGAGGAGAAGAATGAGGACCGGAATAGCAGAAGTGCAGGTGAAGTGAGCAATGAGGTGAGTATAATTTGTTTATTTTTTTTTACATTTTGATGGCCCCTGTGTCAGCCATTTTCCTTCATCCGCTCGGAAGCAAATTAAAATATTTGCAAAATTCTAGAAGAATTCAAATCTAGTTAAATTGGAACTGACGAGGGCCAACAGCCCAAAACACCGTGTCTGCGAATTGAGATACTAATTTGGCTTTTAGTAGCCACAAAAACCTCTCTGACATGTTTCCGTCAGAAAACAACGGCTATAATTAGCCCATTTAGCAACAAAATATACCCACTCACTATAGCATGCTGTATCAGGAGAAAAAGGAGCCTTACTAGGTATATGTATATAGTAAAAATCCAAAGTTTATTACAAATACACACAAATATTAGACGTACATTTAGACAAAAAACATATATGCAAAAAGACAATACATCAAGGTGAACAGGACCCACCCTAAACCCCTAGTACCTAGGCGCCATAACCAGCTATCCATAAGGTGCAATGTGCTGTGACAAAGGTAAGCATGTCTACCTAAAAATGCCCCATCTTAGGTATGGCCCCCAATGGGGTAGTAATCATAATGTAGGGGGTGGACACACACTTACCAGTGGCAGGGGTAGGAGGATCAGAAGCAGGGTGTATGTAAAAGCCTGTCTGTACAGTGCTGTATGGCTTTTTCACACTGTCTCTGTGGATAGGCTATGACCACAAAATGAATGCTGTCTTCCTTGCTTTTGGGAATCAGGAATTACACTGTTAACCTGCAGATATGGAGTTAATCTGCACGTTAGCAGTGTTATGATGCTGCCCGGTGCCTGCATGTAGCAGAATGCAGTGGGAACAAAATGATCTTTATTCTCCCCACCAGCATTCGGTAATCATTTATAGGGGTGGGGGCGGCACCGGTTCAGTCACCGCTCTGAGTATATACAGAAGCCGCTCTGTATACTCAGAGCGGTGAGTAAGCCGGTGCCGCCTCGCCCAATGACTGAATACCAAACGCTGGGGGGAAGAATAAAGGTCAGTTTCTCCCCACTACATTTAGCTGCATGTAGGCTCCGGGCAGCATAATAATGCTGTTAACCTGCAGATTAATCTGCAGGTTAACAGCGTTATTTCTGGTGACAGGTTCCCTTTAAGCTACCCTATTATGGAAATTGTCAGAGTTAATAGTTTTACACTATTTCTGTTAGTTTAGAAATTTATGAATGCAAAAAGTTTATATTCTTCTTCTCTGTTGTTAAATTCCAATTTCTGATTTCTGAATAAATAGGTGTCCATTAGTATAACTTTAAGATAACCTTGGATTTAGACAATGGGATGCCGCAGAACTATGACCAATGTATACAACTATATAAGTCATACTGACAAACAGCATCGCTGTTCCAGGATTCCCAGATGAGGAGTGTATTCCAAAGAGATTTATAAACACGTGCATAATAAATGGAGGTCTGATGTTTAAACTGGGAGGAAGCATTCTTTCTTTTCTTTAGAGGTCTAATGTGATTTAAAGATCTGACATTTGCTATGTGAAGGCCTATTACTCAGAATGACTGTTTGTGTACAGATTATATTTTAAAAATGCTTACTGAAACAATAAATATCTTATTAAATCAGAACCCCAGAATACGAAGATAACACTTTTACAGATTAAGCTATTATGTCAGGCTTCCATACGATAAATTACAGAGCTTGAAATATTTAAACCTATATTTAATATTCACGATAGGTTTTTTTTTTAGCCATATAAATAAATGAGCTTTGTGCTGTGGTGCAATGTAATTAACTTTTCTTTGTTCAGGAAAATTCAGCATGTTTAGTGAAAAGGAAGCAAAATGGAAGGACATACAGTGGCCTAATTTCACGGGGGTTCACAAATATTTTTGAATAACAGAGTAATCTCTTTTAGTAACCCGTCAATTGTACTCAACACATTCAGCTTAGACACAGAGAATATAAATCTGACTGCTGTAAGATACTACATTAATACATCGTATCTATAACATTAACATAAAGAAAATAAAATAAATTGTATCAACGAGTGCAGTGATTGGCTGCAGTGGTCATCTACGGAGTCGATGATGTCATTACCTCCATTTCCTCTCCCCCCACACACACTTTTGGCCCAATTTTTTCAAGAAATGTGAAAATCCTAATAGCTTCTTAGTATGCAAACAAAAGAAAGGAACAAGATGTAAGCTATTGATAATAATAAAAGCATAATTTTATTGATTAAAATGTATTAATCGAAATTAATTATTATTTTTTTAGTTAAAAGCATATACTTTGATCAGAAGCACAATAGGTGTTATTATAAAATAAAAAATAGGAAAATAAGGTACGTGCATAGATGAGGTATACATGGTTAATAAATGAATAAATAAATAAAGCAAAAAACACACAAATTGATGTCATAAACAAATCTGACAAAGATAGTGATGAGGCTTATAAAGTCTACCGTATTTATTTATGTATTTATTTTCCTCACTTATATAGGGCCATTAACTCCACAAAAGATTCCTTCTTTGGCGGTTGCCACCCTCACCTGGTACAGGTTTCCCTTCATGGCTTCATATGACTTCATCTGAGGGTTCCTACTATAGTATACTAACTAAAGGTACAGTATATGGATGCAATAGTATTTAAGGAGCTTGAATGTTTGATTATAATTTTAACCCCCTAACGACCAGGGATATTTCAGTTTTTGAATTTCTGTTTTTTTACTCCCTTTCTTCCCAGAGCCATAACGTTTTATTTTTTTTAGTCAATATAGCCATATGATGGCTATTTGTTTTGCAGGATAAGTCGTAATTTTGTAAGACACCATTGGTTTTAACATATCATGTAAAAAAAAATTCAAGTGTGGTGAAATTGCAAAAAGTGCAATTCCACAGTTTTTTTTTTAATCATGTGCACTAAATGTTAAAACTGACCTGCTGTTATTATTCTTCAGTTCATTATGAGTTCACACACACTAAACATGTATTGGTTCTTTATCATTTAAGTGGTGAAAAAAAATCCAAAATTTGTTTTAAAAAAATAGTGCCCTTTACCGAGACCTGCAGTGTCTCCATTTTTTGTGATCTGGGGCTGTATGAGGGCTTATGTTTTGTGCACCGAGCTAACGTTTTTACTGATAGCATTTTGGTGTACATATGATCTTTTGATCGCCCGTTATTGCATTTTATTCCAAGTAGTGGCGACCAAAAATGACAATTCTGGCGTTTTCTTATTATGCCGTTTAACGATTAGGGTAATCTATAGATCAGGTGATTCTGAACTTGGCAATACCAAATATGTGTATATTTAATTTTTTTATTGCTTTATTTTGAACAAGGCGAAAGGGGGTGATTTGAACTTTTAGGGTATGTTCACACGTTCAGGATTTCCATCCTTTTTTTTCAGGACAGTTTTTTTAAAAAACTGCAGCTCTTGGCAGAAAACGCAGGTCCTTTTTTTGGTCCTTTTTTTGTCCTTTTTTGATGCGTTTTTTGATGCGTTTTTTGATGCTTTTTTATCCTTTTTTTATGCAGTTTTCTATGCAGAGACTGTGTGTTTCCTAGGAAGCTTTTTAGGGCTAAAATGGCTGAAAATACCCTAACCCTACCCCTACCCCTAACCCTACCCCTAACCCTACCCCTAACCCTAACCCTACCCCTAACCCTACCCCTAACCCTAACCCTAACCCTAACCCTACCCCTAACCCTAACCCTACCCCTAACCCTACCCCTACCCCTATTCTAACCTTAGTGAAAAAAAAAAAAAAATTCTTAATTTTTTTATTGTCCCTACCAATGGGGGTGACAAAGTGGGGGGGTGTCATTTACTATTTTTTTATTTTGATCACTGAGATAGGTTATATCTCAGTGATCAAAATGCACTTTGGAGCGAATCTGCCGGCCGGCAGATTCGGCGGGCGCACTGCGCATGCGCCCGCCATTTTGCAAGATGGCGGCGCCCAGGGAGAAGACGGCCGGACGGACACCGGGACGCCGGGTAAGTATAAGGGGGGGAGATTAGGGCACGGGGGGCATCGGAGCACTGGGGGGGGCATCGGAGCACGGGGGGGCATCGGAGCACGGGGGGCGGGATCGGAGCACGGGGGGGCAGCCACACTCCGCCCACGCACTTCCGCCCGCTCCCCCGCACTTCCTGCTGCAGCGGTTCTGCACATCAAATCGCAGTAAAACCCGCAGATATATTTTTGATCTGTGGGATTTACTGCGATTTTGACCTCACAATGGAGGTCTATGGGTGCAGAACCGCTGCGGTTCAGGAAAAAGAAGTGACATGCTCCTTCTTTTTTGCCGCAGCTATTCTGCGCGGCTTTTTAAACGAAATTACGGATCATGTGCACAGCAGTGACTGTTTTCCATAGGGTTACATTGTTATGTACCCTGCATGGAAAACAGCTGCGGAACCGCAGCGGTTCCGCAGTAAAAAACGCACTGTGTGAACATGGCCTTATACTTTTTTAATTTTTAAATATTTTTAAAAACATTTTTTTACCTTTTGCATTCTTCAATAGTCTCCATGATAAAGTTGTCTCTGTGTAGTAGAAATGCTCACTTGCTATGAGCTCTGACCACGGTGGGAGTCCGAGATGGGCATACTGCTACGCGTACTATTATACCCAATGTCGGAAAGGGATTAAAAGGAAGCTATCATAAGAAAGTTTTTTAAAATAGGTTTTTGGGTTACTATTATTTTGTTGACATTTTGTTTTCTTTTTCACAACACAGGTTGTTTTGAAAGTAAAAGAAATTGAAATCTTACATTTCTCACATATGCCACTGGGTTTTTTTTTAGACTGTGACTTCTTATTGTCTTAGGAAACAACAGAATGACATTAGCCACAATGAGCAGACGCCAACACTATCTTTTATATTGAAGCTTCTAACTTACATGTGCAAAGGGCATTGTGAAGGGAGGCGGGCTTGGGGTGATCTGTGGTATCGTCTATTGTGATTGGTGAATACTGTGCTATAACATGTGTATAGAGGTGTTACCTGTCATTGTAATCCTGCCTTTGATGATAAGAAGCTGAAACCTCTTCCTGAAAGGATAAGAAGTATGAGTCTGAAAAAGCCCAAAGACCACTGTAAAAACTGCACAACTATGATTTTTTTTAATAAAGGCTGTTTTATTTGTAATCTCCACTATTCCAGAACCATAATTCTGGTTCTACCCAATGGTCCTCTGTTTACCTGACTGTAGCAAAGATCTCCCATATACACTATGTAATCATTGCAGCCAATTACTTGTCCTAGTGGTTTTGTGCTATACTTTACTAAAGCCAATGACTGATTGCAATGGTTATATGAGGTTATTAAAATGGTACTGGTGCAGCCAGGTGAACAAAAGATGAGCATGGAGAACTGGGGGGCAGGAACTTGGACTGCGGGAGCTAAAAGGCCAAATATATTTACAAATTTTATCATTTTTGGTGGATGTGGGAAAGTTTATAAATAACCTGAAAAGTTCCGATCATGCGGAATGGCTAGGCCGACTGTAGGTACCGTAATTCCACATTTAGGAGTTATACAGTGGACACCAATTCATTAATGCCCTGGTCTATAAATCTATCATCTTACCTCACATTCCACATTCTTTTCCAGCTTTTCATTTTACCCAACTATTTTTAATCTTCATTATTTTCAATTATTAACCAGATTAAAGATAAAAACCGTGATAAGGAACTTTAGGTGTCATTGAATAAAACGGGTACATTTAGATGGCTTCTTTTCTTTCAAAAGCAATAGCAACATATTGCATTGCTTAGCGTTCTAAAGTACATATCGTTTTGATTTCTCAATGTAGGCGCCAGAACAGCTCAGAAAAGACCAAAATGTTTATATTCAACATTTCAAGAAATGCCACTTCAAAGTGAATTAAACAAATTTAATGTTGAAAACATCAAGAGCATTCAAAACCATCAAGGCTTCCCCCCATTCAATGTTTCAATGTGGAATATCTACACAGTCTGTATTAGCGAGAAGTAACCATGCTAAGAATCTGAGATAATTTTATAATTTTATCTTTTAAAGGGATCATTTTCAAAATTAGAAAAATGTGATAAATTTTAAAGGCGATACCCAATACTAAAAGATTTTTTCAAAGCAGCCCATCATGAGCGTACAAATAGTGACAAATACCTGAACCTGATAGATCCCTATTCAGATTGGTAAAAGCCCTACTCTGACCCTGGTCTGTCCCTACCTGACCGCAGAGGTTGGCACCATAAGATAATGCAATGGTGCCCCAACTCGACAGAGGCTCATCCTGAATGCTCATAACATCTCCTAGTATATCTATGCCTGTGTAGCAACTCACTTGGGTAAATAGCTTATACGCTCAAACTGTAACTGACGCTTCCAGTTCCTGTACAGACTAGATATCCTGACTCGACAGTCACTAGTGTTATCTGCGGGTGCAGAAATACGCGTAACCACAGACTTGGAGATGGAAACTGTGGTCTACACTGCCTAAAAGGCTGATAAGTTGCTTCAAGTTCCTCCTAAAGAATCGGAGGGAAGAGCAGAGTGAGAACTACCTACAAAAAGAGAAGTGTCCTGAACAAAGGAAAGATACCAAAGTGAGTAATGTAAATAACAAAATATCAATCAAAGAAAAAAGCAAGCATTGTTAACAGATAATGATAAATAGAAGACAGGTGCAAAATATAGCAAAGGAACAGGAAGGCGTAAACCACTAAAAACACCCGTGTTAAGCTAAGCAGCCTGCAGCCAGAAAAGCAGAACCCAAACACCCAGAGAAAAGGTGTGTCTCCTGTGGCTCGGCAAAGACAGAAGCTGTCTGCAGAACACGAAATCAAGGGATCAAATCTAAGAGCATGACATGTGGGTAAATTGATGACAGGCTAAACTTTATTTTAGCTTTCCAAGACACTTTTTGTTTGATCCTTCTTTAACCCTGCTGTTGTCTTCGGTCAAAAACGATCGACCTTGAACTTCAATATTCTTTAAAATATTCAAGATGCAGCTCTGAAACCCGTGGCCGACCGACCCATCCTCATTTAAGTCAATCAACCACAAGTTTCAGAACCGCATCTTGAACACCCCCAAAAATACCAAAGTTCAAAATCGGTCTCCCCAGACCGAAGACAACAGCAGGGTTAAAACATATTTTTGGTGAATAATAGATACTCAAATCCTACAAAAATTGCTTGTATATTTCAGACTAGACACTTCATCCAAGTTTTGTGATATTCACTTTTCACAATGTAAATATCAATGACGATAACTGGGGGCAGTGTCATTTTCTTAAATAGCATTAGTGTCACACTGAGGTTTTTTGTGCCTGAACGAAAAAATGATTCTATATCAAAAATGTGAATTTCAATTTTTAAAGAAACCCTGTCATGAATGTTTTCCCCTGTATTTGTGTATATGTGTATGTATTATAGTGTCAGTGTACTAGAGGTAACCTGTCACCTGTTTTGGCCGCTATAAGATGCGGCCATCACCTTTCAGGGCTTATCTACAGCATTCTATAATGCTGTAGATAAGCCCTCGGTCCGATGGGAACGGTCAGAAAGGCCCAGCGCCTGCACACTGCAGTGCTGCAGTACTTTACTCTGCCCTCAACAGGGCAGAGAAGTACACCTGCACAGGAGCGCCGATATTGGGGAGCGATGAAGAAGCAGGAGGGCGGCATCGCAAGAAGATGGGAGGCACCGGACCCAGACCTGCAAAACTCTTCACACCGGACCGCCCCCCCGGGTGAGAAAATTAAAACTTGTTTTTCTTCTCTTTCAGGTCAGACGGGGGCTTATCTACAGCATTATAGAATGTTGTAGATAAGCCCTGAAAGGCAGTGGCCACATCTTATAGCGGCCAAAACAGGTGGCAAGTTCCCTTTAATATACTCACCTACCACTATCTTGACCTGGAAGTTGTTTTTACAATGTAAGTCTACGGAGCATCAGAATGAGATACCATAGACTTACACTGTAAAAGAGATTTCTGGCTCATCAGAATGCAGTGTGACCCAGAGAGTCTGAACAGTGGTGATGTCACTGTGGAGAGGACAAGACCAGCACTGAATAGCTGACAAGGTGGGAATAGAGGATTACACTAGACAAAGACACTACAGCACATACACATGTACACAAGTTTAGGGGGGAAAAAAAGTTAATTGGAGTTCTTGTGTTTAGAAACAGGATTATATTTCAAAATTTAAAAAAACTCAAAATGCCCTGTTCCAAATTATTATGCACAACAGAGTTTGCAACCATTTTATAGGTTGTAAAACAATTGAAAATTCTGAAACAGGCCAAATTACAAGCTAACATAAGACCTCTATATTGATATCACCTTCACAATTCTTGCATCCATTTAACATGTGAGTTTTTGGATAGTTTCTGTTGGAATTTTATTACAGGATGTCCAAAAAGCCTTCCAGAGCTGCTGTTTTAGTGTGAACGGCTTTCGATCCTCATAGATCTTTTTCTTGAGGATACTACAAAGGTTCGCAATAGGGTTGAGGTCAGGGGAGGATTGTGGCTTCCCCAATGAGCCAATGACTGAGAGGGATTCTTTGCAGCATGAAATGGTTCATTGCCATGCATGAAGATGATTTCGCTGCAGATGTTCTTTTTGTACTATGGAAGAAAGTGGTCATCCAATAACTCTATATACTTTACTGAGCTAATTTTCACACCTTCCGGGACCCTAAAGGGGACTACCAGCTCTTTCCCTATGATTCCTGCCCAAAACATGAATCCACCATTTCCTTGTAGTCTTGTTGGGACACAGTGGCCATACACCATCATCCGTAATTACATCCATCTGGATTATCCACGGTTTCAGGGCACTCATTGGTAAAGAAAACAGAAAATTAGTCTTCATGTATGTCTGGCCCATTGCAACCGTTTCTGCTTGTGGCCACTGTTTAGGGGTGGCCGCATAGTCTGTTTATTCACAATTTGAGGATTGCAAGACTTCAGAGGCATTAGCAGTTTCAAATACCTGTTTGCTGCTTTGCAATAGTATTTTAGCAGCTGCTCTGTTAATCCAATGAATTTATATGGCGAAAACCTTCCTCATTATGCTTTTATCTGCACTAACAATAAGTGCTCCGTATGAGTCACAAATTTCTTCACAGTATGATGATCACACTTACGTTTTCATGAGATATTTAATGTTTTCCTACCTTTCCTATATTGCTGAAAATTTGTGGCATGCTTAAAAATGTGAAAGATCCTTCTTAAGTAGATTTCTTTTAATTGGACTCACCAGGCAAACTAATCATCAGGTGTTTGAGATTGATTTCAGAGATCTAAAGAGCCCTGAGACACAAACCATCTATCAGTTTATTGGAAAAAAAAAACATTTTCATGACAATTAGCATAATAAATTTGGAACACTTGTAAAAAAAGTGTTCTTAAAAAATGAATTTTAACAATACATCATTTTAAGGTAAATTTTATGATAAATTAAAGGTTTAAGTAAAAAAAAAATTAGTGGCACACATGTGAAAGAGAGTACCCCAAATTGGTTTACCTTAATTAAACCCTCTTTTTTAACCAGAAAGGAGAGCCAATAGCTAAAGACAAAAGCTGACCTATCTATGTATTTTACAATATTTTGCAGATGGATGCGTTAGCAGCATATATAACCACTATGATATTACAAATTTATGCATTCACAACCGCCACAAGTCAGCAAGGCTATTTTTGATATATTTCTTTTACTCTCCCTAAGCCTTTACGTCTAAGACAATGAGCATTAAGATGCTAGACATATTTTTATGGGAATTTTTATCACCCCCTATATTATAATTGCATTTTACAAGCGTTTCATATTTTCAGATGAAATCTATGCTATTTATTCCATCTAAATAACAAACTCTATTGATAGTCAACTATTCTTTATTCTTCAGGGTCAAATCATAATATATATACAATATGTATCTATTTTTTTTAAATTCCAGATTGATGAGAAACTCTAAAGTAAAATTGGTCCCAGTATTGGAAATTATTGATAAGTATCAGGGACAGAAAGGACTCTGCGGCTTGATAAGAATAAGGTAGATCAAAGGGTTAATAACATTTGATGTTGTTGTAAAATGCGCCTTCACATTGCGTGTTGGCAATATTCTCTGTGTAAGATGTATGTTATTAAAACAAGTAGCAGCATCTGAATTAAAGTGACAGCATGATGGATGACTTCGGGAGTGGAATTGGAGTCGTTTGCAGCATTTTGGAGTAGATGTGGGAATTCTGCATCAGAGGTTAGATGCTTGGCAGACATATTGATTTTTAGGCTGACGTATGTTCATAAATATGCCCCCAGAGAGGTGTGGCCTAGCAGAATTTACAAAATAATGTTCATGAATTATTTAGCATGTATTTATGGTTGCTATATTTGTTAGGTTAGTATGAAAGGAAGGCAATGGCAAAGGATGGATTATTTCTCCCCCGAAAAGAGAGGCAGGAATTGAGATACTCCGCTCAGCATATGAAACCGGGGCAGACATTATCATATGTCAGGACAGAAGGAGTCATTCAGTTCAGGGCTGATATAATTATTTATATGTCTGCTTACTTAATGTGTGGCTATACTTGTCAGTTTGCAGATCTAATAGGATGCTGTGTGTATGTCTGTGTCATTGAGACAAATATACCTGTCAGATCTGCAGTGTGTTGCAGAAGCAATGGAAAATGTGTCTCGGAGAGGAAGGCAGCAGTAGAAATTTTCACCCTCTTTGTCAATATTACTGCATTTTCAGAGAATTTCTCTTTTTTTTAAATAAATTAAAAACTGGAAAATTCTAGATATTTTGTAGTGTCAGATATACTGAAAAATTCAAAGCGTATATTAAATTGAGTAAGATAAGTTACAAGGTTTTTTTCAAGCTTACAATATTGATTACCAGTTTGCATGATGCGCCATCAATATTAGATCCATGCGGATCCACATCACGCACAACCATTAATCAGTGTAATCCTTACACTGTGCAGTGGTTGTTACCAGGTACTGCAGCTAAGCTCCCCATGAAGTCGAATAGGAACTAGAATGTAGTACCTAGTAACAGCCAAAATATATTGAACAGAGCTGTGCTGTTCGGCTCCATTTACTATATACCTCTGGCCACAACGGCAGCTGAAAACAGCTAATCGGTGGTGGTGCTAGGTATTGGACCCCACCAATTTGATAATCATGACTTAGCCTAGAGATATGTCATTAACCCCTTCACAACATATGCCGTACATTTATGTCACATGTTGTGTCCCTGACAAGCCTTCATCTTTTCTGGCAGATGATGGCTGATTAAATCCGCAGGAGACCCTCTGTGACTGTTGGGCACCGATGGGTTGCCATGACAGCCGAGTGTCTGCAAAAGACCTCTGTGCTTGTCATGACGATTCTTCTGTAAAAGCCATTGTTTAGAGTACGCAAAAGTTGATCTATCAAAATATAAAATACATTTATCCGATTGATCAACAGCGTAATGAGAAAAAAAAATGGAAACACCAGAATTACACTTTTTGACCACTGAAACATTGCAATAAAATGCCAAAAGAGGCAATTAAATCATCGTATGTAACTAAAAATGTATTAGTAAAACTATCCGCTCTGTTACCTACTTTACTAGATACAGGAACACATGGGCTACTTGCACAGTGAACAAGTCTGTATGATCATGTTCACACACCACCAAGAAACCTGAAGACACAAAAGAGAATAGTAAAACCAAAAACACTCAGTTTGAAAAAATGTTGCAGTAATCCGCAAGTGCTAGTAAAAGATGTAAAAAACAGGGTATTTGGTTGATACGTTTTTTGCAAAAAATGTATACTAAGCTGCTCTACCAATCTTCACGGTATACCCTTATCAGAGCAGTCCTAACTAATGTATGCAATCCCTATCTGATGTATTTAAAAACCTGATCATCTGTATATAACCTGTGTGAACAGGGTTCAGAGAGGAAAAATCCATGTGTGCATACAGGGTAGAACAGCTTTTGTGCAGATAGCCCAAGAGGAGTGGTGGAACTCCCCAGTCTTGTAGACACAAGAGAACAATTATGGAAACAGGAACATATGGGCTACTTGCACAGTGAACAAGTCTGTATGATCATGTTCACACACCACCAAGAAACCTGAAGACACAAAAGAGAATAGTAAAACCAAAAACACTCAGTTTGAAAAAATGTTGCAGTAATCCGCAAGTGCTAGTAAAAGATGTAAAAAACAGGGTATTTGGTTGATACGTTTTTTGCAAAAAATGTATACTAAGCTGCTCTACCAATCTTCACGGTATACCCTTATCAGAGCAGTCCTAACTAATGTATGCAATCCCTATCTGATGTATTTAAAAACCTGATCATCTGTATATAACCTGTGTGAACAGGGTTCAGAGAAGAAAAATCCATGTGTGCATACAGGGTAGAACAGCTTTTGTGCAGATAGCCCAAGAGGTGTGGTGGAACTCCCCAGTCTTGTAGACACAAGAGAACAATTATGGAAACAGGAACACATGGGCTACTTGCACAGTGAACAAGTCTGTATGATCATGTTCACACACCACCAAGAAACCTGAAGACACAAAAGAGAATAGTAAAACCAAAAACACTCAGTTTGAAAAAATGTTGCAGTAATCCGCAAGTGCTAGTAAAAGATGTAAAAAACAGGGTATTTGGTTGATACGTTTTTTGCAAAAAATGTATACTAAGCTGCTCTACCAATCTTCACGGTATACCCTTATCAGAGCAGTCCTAACTAATGTATGCAATCCCTATCTGATGTATTTAAAAACCTGATCATCTGTATATAACCTGTGTGAACAGGGTTCAGAGAGGAAAAATCCATGTGTGCATACAGGGTAGAACAGCTTTTGTGCAGATAGCCCAAAAGAGAATAGTAAAACCAAAAACACTCAGTTTACATAAAACGTATCAACCAAATACCCTGTTTTTTACATCTTTTACTAGCACTTGCGGATTACTGCAACATTTTTTCAAACTGAGTGTTTTTGGTTTTACTATTCTCTTTTGTGTCTTCAGGTTTCTTGGTGGTGTGTGAACATGATCATACAGACTTGTTCACTGTGCAAGTAGCCCATGTGTTCCTGTTTCCATAATTGTTCTCTTGTGTCTACAAGACTGGGGAGTTCCACCACTCCTCTTGGGCTATCTGCACAAAAGCTGTTCTACCATGTATGCACACATGGATTTTTCCTCTCTGAACCCTGTTCACACAGGTTATATACAGATGATCAGGTTTTTAAATACATCAGATAGGGATTGCATACATTAGTTTGGACTGCTCTGATAAGGGTATACCGTGAAGATTGGTAGAGCAGCTTAGTATACATTTTTTGCAAAAAACGTATCAACCAAATACCCTGTTTTTTACATCTTTTACTAGCACTTGCGGATTACTGCAACATTTTTTCAAACTGAGTGTTTTTGGTTTTACTATTCTCTTTTGTGTCTTCAGGTTTCTTGGTGGTGTGTGAACATGATCATACAGACTTGTTCACTGTGCAAGTAGCCCATGTGTTCCTGTTTCCATAATTGTTCTCTTGTGTCTACAAGACTGGGGAGTTCCACCACTCCTCTTGGGCTATCTGCACAAAAGCTGTTCTACCCTGTATGCACACATGGATTTTTCCTCTCTGAACCCTGTTCACACAGGTTATATACAGAGGATCAGGTTTTTAAATACATCAGATAGGGATTGCATACATTAGTTAGGACTGCTCTGATAAGAGTATACCGTGAAGATTGGTAGAGCAGCTTAGTATACATTTTTTGCAAAAAACGTATCAACCAAATACCCTGTTTTTTACATCTTTTACTAGCACTTGCGGATTACTGCAACATTTTTTCAAACTGAGTGTTTTTGGTTTTACTATTCTCTTTTGTGTCTTTACTTTACTAGATAGCAGACCATTAACCCCACCAAGGAGACAAATCTGAATTAGGCTATATGTACATGTTGACCCGTCTACGTAGAGTTGGATCCAATTCATCTAGACCAATGTTGTCCGCACTGGCCTTGAGAAATGATCCTGCTGGAATCAGATGTTTCTCATTTTTGAAGAGACATACGCCTCCTCATGAATCAGGAGTGTCACACATGCTGCGTACACCTCTGTAAGTGCCTCACCATAAATCCTACGCCGGCCCATGCAGAGTAACATTTGTGGCATAGTGAATGCCACTGCCCATTATGAATTTGATGGGCATCACTCGTCATGCCTGGGTCCTTTCCCAGCTCCACGCACTTCAACGTAGCTAAATTTTACTGAAGCAAAAATGGTCGTTTTCTCAAAGTTTGCACCAAAATACATGCGATAGAATTCTGGCGTGAAAGTTTTGATGAATCGGGCCCATGGAATCTGTATGGTAGCACTCTAAATTGTTATGTCTTCAATATATGCCAATGTATGACATATAATTGCCAACAATACCTGAGTATTTGGGAGGCACTTCTTCTGTGTCACAATCTCTTGTCTCTCTAACATTTGTCTAGAATGTGCTTAAAGGGAATCAGTCCGCAGGCTTTAGCCCCCAAAACTATTTATTTGTGTACCATGTCATGTGAAAAAAAATTGCATTATTTTCTTATTTGCCTACACAAATCTACCAGCACTCAAAATAATTAGATCCCATACGGATCATTAGTGTAGCATCTGACTTTTATGGATATATTGCCATTATTAAAGGGATTGTCCACTACTTGGAATACCCTTTCTCTTTCCCTACTTTTCTCCCTTTTAACATAACTACACTTATACTCACCTCAGGTGTCGACACCTTTTCAGTGGTGTCGGGACTGTCTCTGACGGTGAGCACGTAACAGCGTGACGTCACACGAACCCTGCGGCCATATAGTGGCCACTTCACTCTCTCCTAATTTGGACATATTACATATATCCTAAGGAAGAGAGAGAGCAGCAACTCTGACTTCTTCTGTACGCAAGCGATTTGTCCAAAGGCGGGGACTGTTAAGCAGGTGCTGATTGGGAAGGGGTAGTGGACAACCATTTTAACTGTATTTGATCATGTACATTTTAAATTGGTAATGTATAAAAGCAAATGGCACATCGATGGCACAGGGATGATAATCCAGATGATAATTATCCAAGTTTTCCTAATGTACCGTAATTCAAATCATTTTTCATACTCTCATCTGACCCTGGCCTAAAACATAAGTGAAAATTAAGAAAGTTAGATATGTTGACACAATTTAAGATCAATTTCTAATACATGTAGGAAAAAAAAACAATTTGCAATTGAGATTTTTTTTTTATTTGACACACCCTTTAATGCAACTATAACAGCTTTACATAGATAATCAATTAAACGCTCAAAATATATGAAAATCATTGTGAAGTATGAGACAGTTCACGTATTTATAATTTTACATAATTTTATAAAACGAGAGTCATATGCCTAATTACATAGGCAGAATATCATATTGTCGAGCCTCAGAAAGTTGTAAAATCTGTGACTTATGTTCAAAATAGCTGAACAGTGTTAATAATCCTGAATAAACATCTTAAGAAGTGGCAGAACTATACACGTCCTGCATAAAATATACACTTCTAAATCTAGACTGGTCTCTTGTAAGTGGATTTACTATCGGGCACCTTATGCCCCAGAACAGCACTAATTGTTAAAGAATCAATCTTGGAAATGTTGATAGCCTGATTTGCACAGTAAATATAAATGTATTAATTGATAGGCACAGATGATGTCCAGGTGGCAGCACGCGCCAGGTGTAAACTTATCAACTATGGGTTATTTTAGTGCAGAGCTCCTTCACTCTATTTAACACTATTCTTATTGTCGATGTGGCGCAAACTCATTAAGAAAGTAAAGGAAAAGTAAAGCTTTGATTTTCCATTTTTTTATTGCTTTAACATAAGTAAAATAGAGAGTAAAGTAACTTTCCAGAGTATTGATTAGTATATAAATGAGCGAATCACTTTGGGGTGAATATAATTCCTTTTACATTTCACAAAATATTCTGATTAATCATATTTAGATTTTCTTTATTATTTGCATGAATCAGACAAGATGGCGACAGATATTTTATTGGATTCTAAAACTCAGGAAAGGGGTTAAAAAATATTAAAATAGTGCTCACTTGGCCCTCGCTGAAAGTGCAGCCTCACTCTGGTCCAGTCATGTTCTTTAGTTTCTGCAGCAGTTCAGACTTCACACGGCCATCTTTGGATCAGTGCACGAGTTGGTATCTCCAGCAAAGACTAGTTTCTGTGCAGACCCATATACATCCTGTAACCAGCTTGACAACTCCTTATAAAAATACCAGAATCATAAACATTAATGGGTATTCATGGTTTTCTCATCTTTAGAGATGAGCGAATATATCAATATTTGGTTCAGATCACGATCGCTTAATTTGCAATATTCGCCGATTTAATTGCCAAATATAGCCGAACGCCATACACAGCACAAAAGTTGGTGTATGAAACAACAGCGTAGCGGTTTTGAGTGGCGGTAATGTTACCACCGGTAGATTGGTGCCACCAACAGAGCCCTGTTAGATGTCAGCGTGACCCCGCAGAGATGCGGTGACCCACAGTAAAATGCTTACTGCAGGTCAGCAGGAGCTGGCTGATGAGATGAGAGACTACTTCTCCCATCAAGCTATGTCTGCTGTCACTGATAACAGTGATGACAGGAGCCGCTGATGGGAGGAGTAGTTTCTCATCAGCCAGCGCCTGTGTTCAAAGTAAAAAAAAAATGCTAAGAGTGATCTGAGAGCATAATAACGTACATTCAAATCTATCAGAATAATTTTGCTGCAAATAAAATTTCCCTGGAAAATAAGACTGATTTGGCGAATTAGAATTTTGCCAGTTCTGCCCATCTCTACTCTGAAGTCATGCCTCATACTATTCATGGAGTGGATGCAGATGGACAGGCATGTTTCAAACGGGCCCTGCAAAATGCATTTAGTGCATGTGTGGGCGAGGTGTATGGTCACAATTTGCCTTAGCCCCCAAATAGCTTGTGCCATCCCTGGAAAAAACAAGACATACAGTGAAGGAAATAATTATTTGATCCCTTGCTGATTTTGTAAGTTTGCTCCCTGACAAAGACATGAACAGTCTATAATTTTATGGGTAGATTCATTTTAACATTGAGAGATAGAATATCAAAAATAAAATCCAAAAAAATCATATATTGTATAAATTATACAAATTTATTTGCATTTTACAGTGAGAAATAAGTATTTGATTACTCTGGCAAACAAGACATAATCCTTGGTGGCAAAATACTTGTTGGCAAGCACAGCCGTCAGACTTTTTTGTAGTTGATGATAAGGTTTGCGCACATGTTAGGAGGAATTTTGATCCACTTATCTTTGCAGATCATCTCTAAACCATTAAGATATTGAGGCTGTTGGTTGGCAACTCAAAGCTTCATCTCTTTCTGTAAGTTTTCTATGGAAGTAAGGTCTGGAGACTGGCTAGGCCACTCCATGAACTTAATGTGCTTCTTTTTGAGCCACAGCTTTGTTGCCTTGACTGTATGTTTTGGGTCATTGTCTTGCTGGAAGACCCAGCCACGACCCATTTTTAATGTTTTGGTGGAGGAAAGGAGGTTGACACTCAGGATTTTATGGTACATGGGTCCATCCTTTCTCCCATTGATGCAGTGAAGTAGTCCTGTGCCCTTATCAGAGAAACACTCCCAAAACATAATGTTTCCACCTCCATGCTTGACAGTGGGGATGGTGTCCTTTGGGTCATAGGCAGCATTTCTCTTCCTCCAAATACGGCACGTTAAGTTAATGCCAAAGTCCTCAATTTTTGTCTCATCTGGTCACAGCAACTTCTCCTAATCACTCACAGAATCATCCAGGTGTTCATTGGCAAACTTCAGACGGACCTGCACATGTGCCTTTCTGAGCAGGGGGTACTTGCAGACACTGCAGGATTTTAAACCTTGACAGCATAATGTGTTAGAAATAGTTTTCTTGGTGACTGTTGTACCAGCTACCTTGAGATCATTAACAAGTTCCCCCTTGTAGTTTTAGGCTGATCTCTCACCCTCCTCCTGATCAAGGATACCCCGCGAGGTGAGATTTTGCATGGTGCCCCAGATCGATGTTGATTGACAGACATTTTTTATTTCTTCCATTTCCTTACTATTGCACCAACAGTTGTCTTCTTCTCACCCAACATCTAATGTTTGGTTTTGTAGCCCATTCCAGCTTTGTGCAGGTATATGATCTTGTCCCTGACATCCTTAGAAAGCTCTTTGGTCTTGCCCATGTTGTAAAGGTTAGAGTCTGACTGATTAATTGAGTCTATGGACAGGAGTCTTTTATAAAGGTGACTATGCAAGAAAGCTGTCTGTAGGAGCGAGCCAGAACTCTTAATGGTTGGTAGGGGATCAAATACTTATTTCTCACAGCATAATGCAAATAAATTTATATAATTTATACAATGTGATTTTCTGGATTTTATTTTTGATATTCTACCTCTCAATTTTAAAATTAACCTACCCTTAAAATTACAGACTGTTCATGTCTTTGTCAGTGGGCAAACTTACAAAATCAGCAAGGGATCAAATAATTATTTCCTTCACTGTAGATATACATCACTTTCTTTTAATTTTGCATAATTGAGATTTTAATGTTTTCATCTTTGAACGAAAACCACATCTCCGACTTACAGTATTACTTATATTGTTTAACCTACTTATACAATTTCCTTAGAAAACATATATATCATAAAGATTTATATTTCTCTGTAAAATACATTCCTATCTTTATGGAAAATTAGATATATATAAAAAACATACCATGCAGATGTTATGATGCCAATTAAATTATATACTTTTAACCTTGACAGAGACTTCAAAAAATGATCTATGTTTTATCAGAAAAGCCACAAATTTTACTCTAATTACTATATTTCGGGAATCAATCCATCAACTCAGAAAATTTCCCACCACAAATCCTGGAGATTTTACAGCTATTCAATTTTATTCCATTAAGGTTTTATTTTAATAGTATAACCTTTAGGCTGCCAAATGTGTTATTTGTAATAATTTCATACCTGCTTATGAGCCAAAGACGAGGCTTAGACAGTGAAATCACATTACTATGGGTGATCAGCTTGGACATTTGATTTAGTGACTCAGAAAACTTTTATGTATTCAGAGCAATATCTTATTCACTTTAACTAGTAGATAATTGGTTTTATCTAATTCATTAGAAAAAAAATCAGATGCCTCTTTTATTTGTATATTTGTATTATTTTAAGATATTGGGTGTTAGGGCTAGCGGAACGCACCGAGTAGAAATAGATATTTATTATAAATGGTGCGTTCGCAGCCCGGGGTCCACCGTGCAGGGAGAACCTGCTGCTAGTGAATGGTGGCACTGTTTGGCGGTATAGACTAGCTCTGTTACCTCACAGAGCAGCCGCGAGAGGAAAGCACTGCGCCCTGTTAGCCTCACAGGAGCACAAGCATACTGCCAAGCTGATAGCAGTCTGTGGTTATACAACATGCAATCTCCTCACCAGAGAAGCCGGTATTCTAGGGGCTTATTTCAGCCGGGTCTCTGAACACTCTCATACAATCTCCTCACCGGAGGTGCCGGTATTCTAGGGGCTTATTTCAGCCAGGTCCCTGAACACACTTATGCATAACCACACTGGCGCAAAGCACATATGACTTGATACTAGCGCATGGCCGTGCGACCATGCGAGCCTTAAGTAGTTGCAGCATGGTTAGGACCTTACAAAGAAGGACCAATGGAGTGCTGCAGCACCTGAGCATGTGACCCTGGATCTCCACTGAGAGATCTCGCCCTGGGCATGCTCAGAGTGCAAAGCAGGATTTAGTCCTAGCAGCTACAAGGACCTTAGCTGCAGTATCTGATCATGTGACCTCGCTACGTTCGAAGGCAGCAATGAGCCCGAATGTGCTCAGCAGGCTCCCAGGACCTATCCTCAGGGCCGTAACCCTTCCAGTCCACCAAATAAAATTTTTTGCCACGTACCACCTTGCACCCCAAAATAGCGTTTACCTCGTAATCGTCCGTAGACGAACCCGATGTCCCAGCAGATGACTCGGAAAACCGGGACATATACACGGGTTTCAAGAGGGACACATGAAAGGTGTCGGTGATACCCAGGCGTGGCGGAAGGGCCAAACGATAGACCACAGGATTAACCTGTTTGAGGACCTTGAATGGACCCAAGTAGCGAGGAGCAAACTTAGTGGACTCAACTCGCAGCCTGATGTTACGGGCGGAGAGCCACACCAAGTTGCCAGGAGCAAAGGTCGGAGCGGGGCGCCGATGTGCATCGGCGGAGGACCTCATTCTCTCCTTGGAGGCACGAATGGCATCCTGAGTGCGGTCCCAAATATCCCGTGCCTCCACAGCCCAGTCTGCCACCCTGAAGTCGGCGGAAGACACGGGCATAGGCACAGGTACCCGCGGATGCTGACCATAGTTGAGGAGGAATGGCGTTTGTCCAGTGGAGTCAGCTACGGCATTGTTCAGTGCAAACTCTGCCCACGATAGCAAGGATGCCCAGTCATCCTGCCTGGCTGAAACAAAATGTCGCAGGTATGTGACCAAGGTCTGGTTGGCACTCTCTACCAACCCATTCGTCTCGGGATGATATGCGCAAGAGAGATTCAACTCAATGCTGAGAACACGACAAAGCTCTCTCCAGAACCGAGACGCAAACTGGGGACCCTGGTCACTGACAATTTTGTCTGGCATACCATGTAGGCGGAAGATGTGTTTTATGAACAACGCTGCCAAGGCCCGTGCAGAAGGTTGGACCACGGTGAGTCATTGGACGTGGTCTATCTCGATTTTTCCAAAGCGTTTGATACCGTGCCGCACAAGAGGTTGGTACACAAAATGAGAATGCTTGGTCTGGGGGAAAATGTGTGTAAATGGGTTAGTAACTGGCTTAGTGATAGAAAGCAGAGGGTGGTTATAAATGGTATAGTCTCTAACTGGGTCGCTGTGACCAGTGGGGTACCGCAGGGGTCAGTATTGGGACCTGTTCTCTTCAACATATTCATTAATGATCTGGTAGAAGGTTTACACAGTAAAATATCGATATTTGCAGATGATACAAAACTATGTAAATCAGTTAATACAAGAGAAGATAGTATTCTGCTACAGATGGATCTGGATAAGTTGGAAACTTGGGCTGAAAGGTGGCAGATGAGGTTTAACAATGATAAATGTAAGGTTATACACATGGGAAGAAGGAATCAATATCACCATTACACACTGAATGGGAAACCACTGGGTAAATCTGACAGGGAGAAGGACTTGGGGATCCTAGTTAATGATAAACTTACCTGGAGCAGCCAGTGCCAGGCAGCAGCTGCCAAGGCAAACAGGATCATGGGGTGCATTAACCCCTTCATGACCCAGCCTATTTTGACCTTAAAGACCTTGCCGTTTTTTGCAATTCTGACCAGTGTCCCTTCATGAGGTAATAACTTAGGAACGCTTCAATGGATCCTAGCGGTTCTGAGATTGTTTTTTCGTGACATATTGGGCTTCATGTTAGTGGTAAATTTAGGTCAATAAATTCTGTGTTTATTTGTGATAAAAACGGAAATTTGGCGAAAATTTTGAAAATTTCGCAATTTTCACATTTTGAATTTTTATTCTGTTAAACCAGAGAGTTATGTGACACAAAATAGTTAATAAATAACATTTCCCACACGTCTACTTTACATCAGCACAATTTTGGAAACAAAATTTTTTTTTGCTAGGAAGTTATAAGGGTTAAAATTTGACCAGCGATTTCTCATTTTTACAACGAAATTTACAAAACCATTTTTTTTAGGGACCACCTCACATTTGAAGTCAGTTTGAGGGGTCTATATGGCTGAAAATACCCAAAAGTGACACCATTCTAAAAACTGCACCCCTCAAGGTGCACAAAACCACATTCAAGAAGTTTATTAACCCTTCAGGTGCTTCACAGCAGCAGAAGCAACATGGAAGGAAAAAATGAACCTTTTAACTTTTTAGTCACAAAAATGATTTTTCAGCAACAATTTTTTTATTTTCCCAATGGTAAAAGGAGAAACTGAACCACGTACGTTGTTGTCCAATTTGTCCTGAGTACGCTGATACCTCATATGTGGGGGTAAACCACTGTTTGGGCGCACGGCAGGGCTTGGAAGGGAAGGAGCGCCATTTGACTTTTTGAATGAAAAATTGGCTGCACTCTTTAGCGGACACCATGTCACATTTGGAGAGCCCCCGTGTGCCTAAAAATTGGAGCTCCCCCACAAGTGACCCCATTTTGGAAACTAGACGCCCCAAGGAACTTATCTAGATGCATAGTGAGCCCTTTAAACCCCCAGGTGCTTCACAAATTGATCCGTAAAAATGAAAAAGTACTTTTTTTTCACAAAAAAATTCTTTTAGCCTCAATTTTTTCATTTTCACATGGACAACAGGATAAAATGGATCCTAAAATTTGTTTGGCAATTTCTCCTGAGTACACCGATACTTCACATGTGGGGGTAAACCACTGTTTGGGCACATGGTAAGGCTCGGAAGGGAAGGAGCGCCATTTGACTTTTTGAATGAAAAATTATCTCCATCGTTAGCGGACACCATGTCGCGTTTGGAGAGACCCTGTGTGCTTAAACATTGGAGCTACCCCACAAGTGACCCCATTTTGGAAACTGGACCCCCCAAGGAACTTATCTAGATGCCTAGTGAGCACTTTAAACCTTCAGGTGCTTCACAAATTGATCCGTAAAAATGAAAAAGTACTTTTTTTTCACAAAAAATTTATTTTCGCCTCAATTTTTTCATTTTCACATGGGCAATAGGATGAAATGGATCCTAAAATTTGTTGAGCAATTTCTCCCGAGTACGCCGATACCTCATATGTGGGGGTAAACCACTGTTTGGGCACACGGCAGGGCTCGGAAGGGAAGGCGCGCCTTTTAACTTTTTGAATGGAAAATTAGCTCCAATTGTTAGCGGACACCATGTCGCATTTGGAGAGCCCCTGTGTGCCTATGCAATGGAGCTCCCCCACAAATGACCCCATTTTGGAAACTAGACCCCCCAAGGAACTTATCTAGATGCATACTGAGCACTTTAAACCCCCAGGTGCTTCACAGAAGTTTATAATGCAGAGCCATGAAAATAAAAAATAATTTTTCTTTTCTCAAAAATGATTTTTTAGCCTGGAATTTCCTATTTTGCCAATGGTAATAGGAGAAATTGGACCACAAATGTTGTTGTCCAGATTGTCCTGAGTATGCAGATACCCCATATGTGGGGGTAAACCACTGTTTGGGCGCACGGCAGGGCTCAGAAGGGAAGGCACGCCATTTGGCTTTTTAAATGGAAAATTATCTCCAATCATTAGCGGACACCATGTCGCGTTTGGAGAGCCCCTGTGTGCCTAAACATTGGAGATACCCCACAAATTACCCCATTTTGGAAACTAGACCCCCAAAGGAACTAATCTAGATGTGTAGTGAGCACTTTGAACCCTCAAGTGCTTCACAGAAGTTTATAACGCAGAGCCATGAAAATAAAAAAAAAAAAATTATTTTCTCAAAAATGAATTTTAGCCCGCAATTTTTTATTTTCCCAAGGGTAACAGGAGAAATTTGACCCCAAAAGTTGTTGTCCAGTTTCTCCTGAGTACGCTGATACCCCATATGTGGGGGTAAACCACTGTTTAGGCACATGCTGGGGCTCGGAAGTGAAGTAGTGACGTTTTGAAATGCAGACTTTGATGGAATGCTCTGTGGGCGTCACGTTGCGTTTGCAGAGCCCCTGATGTGGCTAAACAGTAGAAACCCCCCACAAGTGACCCCATTTTGGAAACTAGACCCCGAAAGGAACTTATCTAGATGTGAGGTGAGCACTTTGAACCCCCAAGTGCTTCACAGAAGTTCATAACACAGAGCAGTGAAAATAATAAATACGTTTTCTTTCCTCAAAAATAATTTTTTAGCCCAGAATTTTTTATTTTCCCAAGGGTTACAGGAGAAATTGGACCACAAAAGTTGTTGTCCAGTTTCTCCTGAGTACGCTGATACCCCATGTGTGGGGGTAAACCACTGTTTGGGCACACGTGGGGGCTCAGAATGGAAGTAGTGACTTTTGAAATGCAGACTTTGATGGAATGGTCTGCGGGCGTCACATTGCGTTTGCAGAGCCCCTGGTGTGCCTAAACAGTAGAAACCCCCCACAAGTGACCCCATTTTGGAAACTAGACCCCCAAAGGAACTTATCTAGATGTGTGGTGAGCACTTTCAACCCCCAAGTGCTTTACAGAAGTTTATAACGCAGAGCCGTGAAAATAATAAATACGTTTTCTTTCCTCAAAAATAATTTTTTAGCCCAGAATTTTTTATTTTCCCAAGGGTTACAGGAGAAATTGGACCACAAAAGTTGTTGTCCAGTTTCTCCTGAGTACGCTGATGCCCCATGTGTGGGGGTAAACCACTGTTTGGGCACACGTGGGGGCTCAGAAGGGAAGTAGTGACTTTTGAAATGCAGACTTTGATGGAATGGTCTGCGGGCGTCACGTTGCGTTTGCAGAGCCCCTGGTGTGCCTAAACAGTAGAAACCCCCCACAAGTGACCCCATTTTGGAAACTAGACCCCCCAAGGAACTTATCTAGATATGTGGTGAGCACTTTGAACCCCCAAGTGCTTCACAGACGTTTACAACGCAGAGCCGTGAAAATAAAAAATCATTTTTCTTTCCTCAAAAATTATGTTTTAGCAAGCAATTTTTTATTTTCTCAAGGGTAACAGGAGAAATTGGACCCCAGTAATTGTTGCGCAGTTTGTCCTGAGTATGCTGGTACCCCATATGTGGGGGTAAACCACTGTTTGAGCACACGTCGGGGTTCGGAAGTGAGGGAGCACCATTTGAATTTTTGAATACAAGATTGGCTGGAATCAATGGTGGCGCCATGTTGCGTTTGGAGACCCCCTGAAGTGCCTAAACAGTGGAAACCCCTCAATTCTACCTCCAACACTAACCCCAACACACCCCTAACTCTAATCCCAACTGTAGCCGTAACCCTAATCACAACCCTAACCCCAACACACCCCTAACCACAACCCTAACCCCAACACACCCCTAACCCTAACCACAACCCTAATTCCAACCCAACCCTAAGGCTATGTGCCAACGTTGCGGATTCGTATGAGATTTTTCAGCATCATTTTTGAAAAATCCGCGGGTAAAAGGCACTGCGTTTTACCTGTGGATTTACCGTGGATTTCCAGTGTTTTTTGTGCGGATTTCACCTGTGGATTCCTATTGAGGAACAGGTGTAAAACGCTGCGGAATCCGCACAAAGAATTGGCATGCTGCGGAAAATACAACGCAGCGTTCCCGCGCGGTATTTTCTGCACCATGGGCACAGCGGATTTGGTTTTCCATATGTTTACATGGTACTGTAAACCTGATGGAACACTGCTGCGGATCCGCAGCGGCCAATCCGCACCGTGTGCACATAGCCTAATTCTAAAGGTATGTGCACACGCTGCGGAAAACGCTGCGGATCCGCAGCAGTTTCCCATGAGTTTACAGTTCAATGTAAACCTACGGGAACCAAAAATCGCTGTACACATGCTGCAGAAAAACTGCACGGAAACGCAGCGGTTTACATTCCGCAGCATGTCACTTCTTTCTGCGGATTCCGCAGCGGTTTTACAACTGCTCCAATAGAAAATCGCAGTTGTAAAACCGCAGTGAAATGCGCAGAAAAACCGCGGTAAATCCACGATAAATCGGCAGCGGTTTAGCACTGCGGATTTATCAAATCCGCTGCGGAAAAATCCGCATAGGACCAGAATACGTGTGCACATACCGAAACCCTACCCCTAACCCTACCCCTAACCCTACCCCTAACCCTAACCCTAACCCTACCCCTAACCCTAACCCTAACCCTAGCCCTACCCCTAACCCTAGCCCTAACCCTAACCCTACCCCTAACCCTACCCCTAACCCTAACCCTAGTTCTTACCCCAACCTTAGTGAAAAAAAAAATTCTTTATTTTTTTTATTGTCCCTATCTATGGGGGTGACAAAAGGGGGGGTCATTCACTATTTTTTTTATTTTGATCACTGAGATAGGTTATATCTCAGTGATCAAAATTCACTCTGGAACGAATCTGCCGGCCGGCAGATTCGGCGGGCGCACTGGACATGCGCCCGCCATTTTGGAAGATGGCGGCGCCCAGCAAAGAAGACGGACGGACCTCGGGCGGCCAGGTAAGTATAAGGGGGGGGGAGATCAGGGCACGGGGGGGGGGGCGTCGGAGCACGGGGGGGTGGATCGGAGCATGGGGGGGTGGATCGGAACACGGGAGGGAGGATTGGAGCACGGGGAAGGATTGGAGGGGGGGGTCGCTGTGTGCGGGGGGTGGGGATCGGAGTGCGGGGGGGTTTGTTTGAAGCGCGGGGGGTGTGATTGGTGCACGGGGGAAGCGGACAGGAGGACGGGGGAGCGGAGCACAGGACGGAGGGGAGCGGACCACAGATCGGGGGGCTGGGGGGGCGATCGGAGGGGTGGGGTGGGTGCACATAAGTGTTTCCAGCCATGGCCGATGATATTGCAGCATCGGCCATGGCTGGATTGTAATATTTCAACAGTTTTTTAGGTGAAATATTACAAATCGCTCTGATTGGCAGTTTCACTTTCAACAGCCAATCAGAGCGATCGTAGCCACGAGGGGGTGAAGCCACCCCCCCTGGGCTAAACTACCACTCCCCCTGTCCCTGCAGATCGGGTGAAATGGGAGTTAACCCTTTCACCCGGCCTGCAGGGACGCGATCTTTCCATGACGCATATGCTGCGTCATGGGTCGGAATGGCACCGACTTTCATGACGCAGCGTATGCGTCAAAGGTCGGGAAGGGGTTAAAAGAGGTCTGGATACACATGATGAGAGCATTATACTGCCTCTATACAAATCCCTAGTTAGACCGCACATGGAGTACTGTGTCCAGTTTTGGGCACCGGTGCTCAGGAAGGATATAATGGAACTAGAGAGAGTACAAAGGAGGGCAACAAAATTAATAAAGGGGATGGGAGAACTACAATACCCAGATAGATTAGCGAAATTAGGATTATTTAGTCTAGAAAAAAGACGACTGAGGGGCGATCTAATAACCATGTATAAGTATATAAGGGGACAATACAAATATCTCGCTGAGGATCTGTTTATACCAAGGAAGGTGACGGGCACAAGGGGGCATTCTTTGCGTCTGGAGGAGAGAAGGTTTTTCCACCAACATAGAAGAGGATTCTTTACTGTTAGGGCAGTGAGAATCTGGAATTGCTTGCCTGAGGAGGTGGTGATGGCGAACTCAGTCGAGGGGTTCAAGAGAGGCCTGGATGTCTTCCTGGAGCAGAACAATATTGTATCATACAATTATTAGGTTCTGTAGAAGGACGTAGATCTGGGGATTTATTATGATGGAATATAGGCTGAACTGGATGGACAAATGTCTTTTTTTCGGCCTTACTAACTATGTTACTATGTTACTACTAAGGTAACCGTGGTAGCGGCACCAAATGCACCATTTTTGAGAAATGATCGGTGATGACCCAAATGATGGTACAGCCGCGAGACTTGGGTAAACCCACAACAAAGTCCATCCCGACCATCTCCCAGGGCCTATCTGCCACCGGCAAGGGATAGAGTAACCCAGCTGACCTTTGACGAGGAGATTTATTTTTGGCGCAGGAGACACACGCTTGAATATAATCTCTGACATCCCGGACCATATGTGGCCACCAGTACGTCCTCGCCAGTAGCTCAGATGTCCTCTTTGTCCCAAAGTGTCCACCCACCCTGGACGAATGAGCCGAAGAGAGAACCTCCGGTCGCAAATTAATGGGCACAAAAGTCTTGCCGGGAGGCACAGACTCAAGCGAAACCGGCGCTACGGTTCTCAGGCTCTCTGAAGGGACAATAAGCCGAGGCTCCCCCTCCTCCTCCTCAGATGACACAACAGAGCGAGAGAGAGCGTCTGCACGAATGTTCTTCTCCCCAGCGAGATAATGAAGGGTGAAGTGGAACCGGGAGAAGAACAAGGACCATCTGGCCTGGCGAGAATTTAGCCGCTGGGCTGTCTGCAGGTATAACAAATTTTTGTGGTCCGTGAAGACCTGAAAGGGAAAACGAGCCCCCTCCAAGAGATGTCTCCACTCCGAGAAAGCCAGCTTCATCGCTAGCAACTCCCTGTCCCCAATGGAATAATTCCTCTCCGCAGGTGTGAAGGTCTTGGAGAAGAAGAAGCACGGATGCTTCCGACCTTGAGCATCCTTTTGGAAGAGGACTGCTCCTGCACCAACGGAAGAGGCATCCACCTCCATTATGAACGGCTTATCAACATCGGGACAATGCAAGATGGGAGCGCTAGCAAAATGGGATTTAATAGAAGAAAAGGCCCTGGAGACCTCTTCAGACCACAATTTGGGATTCGCTCCCTTCTTGGTGAGGGCTACCAAGGGAGCTACCAAAGTTGAGAAGTGGGGAATGAACTGGCGGTAATAATTAATGAACCCCATAATGCGCTGCACCGCTTTAAGAGAATGGGGTTCTTGCCAGTCCATCACAGCCTGTAGTTTGGCAGGATCCATAGCCAATCCCTGGGCGGAGATGATATAGCCCAGGAAAGGTAAAGACTCCTGCTCAAACATACACTTCTCCAACTTTGCGTAGAGAGAATTTGCCCGTAAGAGGTCGAAGACTCTGCCAACATCTCTCCGGTGGGAGTCAATATCTGGAGAAAAGATGAGAATATCATCCAGATAGACTACGACCGAGGTGGAAAGCATATCCCGGAAGATGTCGTTGACAAAGTCTTGGAATACGGCTGGGGCATTACAGAGCCTGAAGGGCATCACCAGATACTCATAGTGCCCATCTCTGGTGTTAAACGCCGTCTTCCATTCGTCCCCCTCATGGATGCGAATCAGGTTATAAGCACCCCGCAGATCCAATTTGGTAAATACCTTAGCTCCCCTTAGCATATCAAAAAGCTCAGAAATCAGGGGCAGCGGATACTTATTTTTAATGGTGATGGCGTTAAGACCCCTGTAATCTATGCAAGGACGTAATTCTCCATTCTTCTTCTGCACGAAGAAGAACCCTGCCCCTGCTGGTGACACTGACTTCCTAATGAACCCTCTTGCCAAATTCTCCTGGATGTATTGGGACATGGCCTCCGTTTCCGGAAGAGAGAGGGGATAGACACGTCCCCGAGGAGGTTCTGCTCCAGGCAAGAGATCTATAGGACAGTCATAGGGGCGGTGAGGTGGAAGGGTCTCCGCAGCCTTTTTGGAGAAGACGTCTGCATAGGACCAATAGTATTTGGGGAGAGAAGAGAGATCTGCGGGTATCTCAGTGGTGGAAACCTGAACGCACTCTTTCACACATCTGCCCTTACAGGATTCACTCCAACCCAATATCCTCCCAGAGGACCACTCAATATGTGGGGAGTGGAAACGGAGCCAGGGTATTCCCAGCAGAATCTCATCCATTCCCTCGGGAAGGACAAGAAGGGAAACTATCTCCTGGTGGGATGGGGACATAGCTAACGTGAAAGGGACAGTCTGGTGTGTGATCTGAGATGGAAGTGTTGACCCGTTCACTACTCTGACAGTCACCGGTTTGGCGAGCATCACCAGAGGTATTGCATGGCGCAGCGCAAAAGCCGAGGACATGAAATTCCCCTCAGCTCCGGAGTCCACACAAAGCTCGACTGTCAGAGAGTGAGAGCCTAATATGATTGTCCCCTTGAAGGACAGCTTGGAGGAAAAAGCCGCTGTGTCTAGAGAACCTCCTCCAAGGGTCACTAGACACGGTCGTTTACCCAACCGCCGTGGACATTTATTGGCATAATGTCCCTCTTGTTGGCAATTTCTGCAAACCACGGGTACTCGAGCGGTCCGAGACTTAGGTCCCGCTCGAGAGACCTCCATGGCCTCATGGGAGTCGGACGCCTGAACGGAAGATTCTAGAGGTCTGGCAAAGGTGGGAGCCAGCCGAAACCTCTGCCTACACTGGGCCCGCTCCAACCTCCGCTTGTTAAAACGGAGGTCGATGCGGGTAGATAGAGAAATAAGCTGCTCCAGTGTGGCGGGAATCTCCCTGGTGGCCAAGGCGTCCTTCACATGGTCTGCCAGTCCTCTCCAGAACACCGGAATAAGGACTTTATCCGGCCACTCCAGCTCCGAGACCAGAGTCCGGAATTGAACGGCGAACTGGCTGACTATGGACGAACCCTGGGTTGTAGCCAACAATTGGAGCGCGGTATCGTGGGTGACACGAGGTCCCAAAAAGACCTGTTTCAGGGCGTCCAAGAAGAGAGGAGCACTCTGTACCACACGATCATTGCGCTCCCATAGCGGCGTTGCCCACTCCAACGCCCTGCCCGATAAAAGGGATAAAATAAATCCCACTTTTGCCCGTTCCGTAGGAAAACGCGCAGCCAGAAGCTCAAGATGTATGGAGCACTGACTCACGAATCCCCGACATTATTTACTGTCACCAGCAAACTTGTCTGGAAGCGGGAGACGGGATAAAGTCGGAGCAGGGGTGGCAGAGGACAAACTGGCTGCAGCTACACTTGCAGCCTGAACAGCGACTGCGGTAACATCCACAGCTGAGGTTGTGCGCTCGAGAGCCGCCAACCTACCCTCCAGCTGCTGGATGTACCGCTGTAAACGCTGACCGTCCGCCATTTACTAGCCAGACCCTGCTAGTATACTGTTAGGGCTAGCGGAACGCACCGAGTAGAAATAGATATTTATTATAAATGGTGCGTTCGCAGCCCGGGGTCCACCGTGCAGGGAGAACCTGCTGCTAGTGAATGGTGGCACTGTTTGGCGGTATAGACTAGCTCTGTTACCTCACAGAGCAGCCGCGAGAGGAAAGCACTGCGCCCTGTTAGCCTCACAGGAGCACAAGCTTACTGCCAAGCTGATAGCAGTCTGTGGTTATACAACATGCAATCTCCTCACCGGAGAAGCCGGTATTCTAGGGGCTTATTTCAGCCGGGTCCCTGAACACTCTCATACAATCTCCTCACCGGAGGTGCCGGTATTCTAGGGGCTTATTTCAGCCGGGTCCCTGAACACACTTATGCATAACCACACTGGCGCAAAGCACATATGACTTGATACTAGCGCATGGCCGTGCGGCCATGCGAGCCTTAAATAGTTGCAGCATGTTTAGGACCTTACAAAGAAGGACCAATGGAGTGCAGCAGCACCTGAGCATGTGACCCTGGATCTCCACTGAGAGATCTCGCCCTGGGCATGCTCAGAGTGCAAAGCAGGATTTAGTCCTAGCAGCTACAAGGACCTTAGCTGCAGTATCTGATCATGTGACCCTCGATCTCCACTGAGAGATCTTACTCAGGGCATGCTCAGAATGTGAAAAGCAGGACTTAGCCCCAGAAGCGTCCGCTCGCTGCTGCCCAGCACTGACTTCAATGGGAGAAGCAGGAAACACAGCAGTAACTCTTAGCACAGAGTCAGACTGAGCGAGACGCTGGGATCAACGTCTCCGCTGAGCAGGCTCCACTGCGGCAGGAGAAGAATGGGAGACCGCAGCGGAGATGGCCCGAGATTCCCCCTGTGCAGAGGCAGGAACTCGACCCCTAACATTGGGTAAAACCATTATGTCATATACATTACATACATTGGTTGCAAGTGTTATCTTGACAGGTTGCGTACTGTGCACAATGCTATTAGCATAACTGCCGATCTAACAATGAGGCTTCATTCAGACATCTGTATTTCATGTACCTGATACGGATAGAATATGTCCCCATTATAAACTATGGCGCTAGTCACATGTTCATGTTTTTTTGTGGACCATGTGCACTGACATGTCCATTTATGATTCACAGATCAAAATCAGCTATACAAGATTATGAGTCCATGGAAATCATGGACATCAGTTTGCTTTCTGTTTTTAACATTGCAATGGGTAGACGAAGCTTTGCAAATTTTTTCATTCATACAAGAAAATTACTGATGGTAACAAATGACACATGGAAGACCAAATCGAAATTTATTGATGAAAATTTGATCTAGTACATTGCTGAAAATTGATCTGTTGTTTTTTTTTCATTATGGGAAAAATAAGGATTTGCGAATGAGGCCTAAGTGTATCCGAATTATGCACTATTCTAACAGCATAGAAAGCAGTGGCTTATTACATTTATAACATAACATGGGACAGCACAGTGGCTCAATGGTTTGAAGTGTAGCCTTGCAGCACTGGGGCCCTCGGTTCAAATCCCACCATGGTCAACATATGCGCGGAGTTTGCATGTTCTCCGGTGTTTGCATGGGTTTCCTCCTGGCACTCCAGTTTCCTGCTACACTCCAAAGATATACTGATAGGGAATCTAGATTATAAGCCTCAATGCAGACAGTGATCATAATGTATGTAAAGCGCTGCAAAATAATGATGGTGCTGTAAAAGCAAAGCATAATAAATAAACATGCTACTCCTGGACTAGTACCTGGTTGTTGGATTGGGGAAAGACAGGTAGACTCCCACTCCATTGAGTCTGTGGATAAGGCTTGGTTCATATCACATTTGACCCCTCATTCCAGACTATGTCAAAGACTAATTTGAAGCACAAAAAAAAGGATTTTCTTCTGCACCCCTGAAAAAACCCTGGTAGAAACATTCGCTAACATGAAACAGACATTTTTTACTCTCTATGGGCAGTGTTTCAGCAGTGTAAATTCATATTAGGTGGACACATGCTCCATCCACTACACTTTTATGGCTGTTGAAAAGACATGGAAACTGCTAGATTGGAGGCTAAAGTTTTTTACTTCATCAGGGGTTCCATTTGATTTTTGTATCATAGGGCTTCAGATGGAAGACACTGATGGAGTCTTGGATGTGTGGTTAAATGTGATGTTGTTCAAGGATAATTTTAACCCCTTCATGACCCAGCCTATTTTGACCTTAAAGACCTTGCCGTTTTTTGCAATTCTGACCAGTGTCCATTTATGAGGTAATAACTCAGGAACGCTTCAACGGATCCTAGCGGTTCTGAGATTGTTTTTTCGTGACATATTGGGCTTCATGTTAGTGGTAAATTTAGGTCAATAAATTCTGCGTTTATTTGTGATAAAAACGGAAATTTGGCGAAAATTTTGAAAATTTCGCAATTTTCACATTTTGAATTTTTATTCTGTTAAACCAGAGAGATATGTGACACAAAATAGTTAATAAATAACATTTCCCACATGTTTACTTTACATCAGCACAATTTTGGAAACAAAATTTTTTTTTGTTAGGAAGTTATAAGGGTTAAAATTTGACCAGCGATTTGTCATTTTTACAACGAAATTTACAAAACCATTTTTTTAGGGACCACCTCACATTTGAAGTCAGTTTGAGGGGTCTATATGGCTGAAAATACCCAAAAGTGACACCATTCTAAAAACTGCACCCCTCAAGGTACTCAAAACCACATTCAAGAAGTTTATTAACCCTTCAGGTGCTTCACAGCAGCAGAAGCAACATGGAAGGAAAAAATGAACATTTAACTTTTTAGTCACAAAAATTATCTTTTAGCAACAATTTTTTTATTTTCCCAATGGTAAAAGGAGAAACTGAACCACGAAAGCTGTTGTCCAATTTGTCCTGAGTACGCTGATACCTCACATGTGGGGGTAAACCACTGTTTGGGCGCACGGCAGGGCTTGGAAGGGAAGGAGCGCCATTTGACTTTTTGAATCAAAAATTGGCTCCACTCTTTAGCGGACACCATGTCACGTTTGGAGAGCCCCCGTGTGCCTAAAAATTGGAGCTCCCCCACAAGTGACCCCATTTTGGAAACTAGACACCCCAAGGAACTTATCTAGATGCATAGTGAGCACTTTGAACCCCCAGGTGCTTCACAAATTAATCCGTAAAAATGAAAAAGTACTTTTTTTTCACAAAAAAATTCTTTTAGCCTCAATTTTTTCATTTTCACATGGGCAACAGGATAAAATGGATCCTAAAATGTGTTGGGCAATTTCTCCTGAGTACACCAATACCTCACATGTGGGGGTAAACCACTGTTTGGGCACATGGTAAGGCTCGGAAGGGAAGGAGCGCCATTTGACTTTTTGAATGAAAAATTATTTCCATCGTTAGCGGACACCATGTCGCGTTTGGAGAGCTCCTGTGTGCCTAAACATTGGCGCTCCCCCACAAGTGACCCCATTTTGGAAACTAGACCCCCCAAGGAACTTATTTAGATGCCTAGTGAGCACTTTAAACCCTCAGGTGCTTCACAAATTGATCTGTAAAAATGAAAAAGTACTTTTTTTTCACAAAAAAATTCTTTTCGCCTCAATTTTTTCATTTTCACATGGGAAGTAGGGTAAAATGGATCATAAAATTTGTTGGGCAATTTCTCCCGAGTACGTCGATACCTCATATGTGGGGGTAAACCACTGTTTGGGCACTCGGCAGGGCTCGGAAGGGAAGGCGCGCCATTTGACTTTTTGAATGGAAAATTAGCTCCAATTGTTAGCGGACACCATGTCGCGTTTAGAGAGCCCCTGTGTGCCTAAACATTGGAGCTCCCCCACAAGTGACCCCATTTTGGAAACTAGACCCCCCAAGGAACTTATCTAGATGCATATTGAGCACTTTAAACCCCCAGGTGCTTCACAGAAGTTTATAACGCAGAGCCATGAAAATAAAAAATAATTTTTCTTTCCTCAAAAATGATTTTTTAGCCTGGAATTTCCTATTTTGCCAAGGATAATAGGAGAAATTGGACCCCAAATATTGTTGTCCTGTTTGTCCTGAGTACGCAGATACCCAATAGGTGGGGGTAAACCACTGTTTGGGCGCACGGCAGGGCTCGGAAGGGATGGCACGCCATTTGGCTTTTTAAATGGAAAATTAGCTCCAATCATTAGCGGACACCATGTCACGTTTGGAGAGCCCCTGTGTGCCTAAACATTGGAGATCCCCCAGAAATGACACCATTTTGGAAACTAGACCCCCAAAGGAACTAATCTAGATGTGTGGTGAGGACTTTGAACCCCCAAGTGCTTCACAGAAGTTTATAACGCAGAGCCATGAAAAAAAAAAAAAATTATTTTCTCAAAAATGATCTTTTAGCCTGCAATTTTTTATTTTCCCAAGGGTAACAGGAGAAATTTGACCCCAAAAGTTGTTGTCCAGTTTCTCCTGAGTACGCTGATACTCCATATGTGGGGGTAAATCACTGTTTGGGCACATGCTGGAGCTCGGAAGTGAAGTAGTGACGTTTTGAAATGCAGACTTTGATGGAATGCTCTGTGGGCGTCACGTTGCGTTTGCAGAGCCCCTGATGTGGCTTAACAGTAGAAACCCCCCACAAGTGACCCCATTTTGGAAACTAGACCCCCAAAGGAACTTATCTAGATGTGTGGTGAGCACTTTGAACCCCCAAGTGCTTCATAGAAGTTTATAATGCAGAGCCGTGAAAATAATAAATACGTTTTCTTTCCTCAAAAATAATTATTTAGCCCAGAATTTTTTATTTTCCCAAGGGTTACAGAAGAAACTGGACCCCAAAAGTTGTTGTCCAGTTTCTCCTGAGTACGCTGATACCCCATATGTGGGGGTAAACCACTGTTTGGGCACAAGCCGAGGCTCGGAAGTGAAGTAGTGACGTTTTGAAATGCAGACTTTGATGGAATGCTCTGTGGGCGTCACGTTGCGTTTGCAGAGCCCCTGATGTGGCTTAACAGTAGAAACCCCCCACAAGTGACCCCATTTTGGAAACTAGACCCCGAAAGGAACTTATCTAGATGTGTGGTGAGCATTTTGAACCCCCAAGCGCTTCATAGAAGTTTATAATGCAGAGCCGTGAAAATAATAAATACGTTTTCTTTCCTCAAAAATAATTATTTAGCCCAGAATTTTTTAATTTTCCCAAGGGTAACAGGAGAAATTTGACCCCAATATTTGTTGTCCAGTTTCTTCTCAGTATGGTGATACCCCATATGTGGGGGTAAACTACTGTTTGGGCACATGCCGGGGCTTGGAATTGAAGTAGTGACGTTTTGAAATGCAGACTTTGATGGAATGCTCTGCGGGCGTCACGTTGCGTTTGCAGAGCCCCTGATGTGCCTAAACAGTAGAAACCCCCCACAAGTGACCCCATTTTGGAAACTAGACCCCGAAAGGAATTTATCTAGATGTGTGGTGAGCACTTTGAACCCCCAAGTGCTTCATAGAAGTTTATAATGCAGAGCCGTGAAAATAATAAATACGTTTTCTTTCCTCAAAAATAATTATTTAGCCCAGAATTTTTTATTTTCCCAAGGGTTACAGGAGAAATTGGACCCCAAAAGTTGTTGTCCAGTTTCTCCTGAGTACGCTGATACCCCATGAGTGGGGGTAAACCACTGTTTGGGCACACGTCGGGGCTCAGAAGGGAAGTAGTGACTTTTGAAATGCAGACTTTGATGGAATGGTCTGCGGGTGTCACGTTGCGTTTGCAGAGCCCCTGGTGTGCCTAAACAGTAGAAACCCCCACAAGTGACCCCATTTTAGAAATTAGACCCCCCAAGGAACTTATCTAGATATGTGGTGAGCACTTTGAACCCCCAAGTGCTTCACAGACGTTTACAACGCAGAGCCGTGAAAATAAAAAATCATTTTTCTTTCCTCAAAAATTATGTTTTAGCAAGCATTTTTTTTGATTCACAAGGGTAACAGGAGAAATTAGACCCCAGTAATTGTTGCGCAGTTTGTCCTGAGTATGCTGGTACCCCATATGTGGGGGTAAACCACTGTTTGGGCACACGTCAGGGCTCGGAAGTGAGGGAGCACCATTTGACTTTTTGAATACGAGATTGGCTGGAATCAATGGTGGCGCCATGTTGCGTTTGGAGACCCCTGATGTGCCTAAACAGTGGTAACCCCTCAATTCTACCTCCAACACTAACCCCAACACACCCCTAACTCTAATCCCAACTGTAGCCATAACCCTAAACACAACCCTAACCGCAACACACCCCTAACCACAACCCTAACCCCAACACACCCCTAACCATAACCACAACCCTAATTCCAACCCTAACCCTAAGGCTATGTGCCCACGTTGCGGATTCGTGTGAGATATTTTCGCACCATTTTTGAAAAATCCGCGGGTAAAAGGCACTGCGTTTTACCTGCGGATTTTCCGCGGATTTCCAGTGTTTTTTGTGCGGATTTCACCTGCGGATTCCTATTGAGGAACAGGTGTAAAACGCTGCGGAATCCGCACAAAGAATTGACATGCTGCGGAAAATACAACGCAGCGTTTCCGCGTGGTATTTTCTGCACCATGGGCACAGCGGATTTGGTTTCCATATGTTTACATGGTACTGTAAACCTGATGGAACACTGCTGCGAATCCGCAGCCAAATCCGCACCGTGTGCACATAGCCTAATTCTAAAGGTATGTGCACACGCTGCGGAAAACGCTGCGGATCCGCAGCAGTTTCCCATGAGTTTACAGTTCAATGTAAACCTACGGGAAACAAAAATCGCTGTGCCCATGCTGCGGAAAAACTGCACGGAAACGCAGCGGTTTACATTCCGCAGCATGTCACTTCTTTGTGCGGATTCCGCAGCGGTTTTACAACTGCTCAAATAGAAAATCGCAGTTGTAAAACCGCAGTGAAATGCGCAGAAAAACCGCGGTAAATCCGCCATAAATCCGCAGCGGTTTAGCACTGCGGATTTATCAAATCCGCAGCGGAAAAATCCGCAGAGGACCAGAATACGTGTGCACATACCGAAACCCTAACCCTAGCCCTAACCCTAACCCTACCCCTAGCCCTAACCCTAACCCTACCCCTAACCCTAACCCTAACCCTATTCTAACATTAGTGGAAAAAAAAAAATTTCTTTATTTTTTTATTGTCCCTACCTATGGGGGTGACAAAGGGGGGGGGGGTCATTTATTATTTTTTTTATTTTGATCACTGAGATAGATTATATCTCAGTGATCAAAATGCACTTTGGAACGAATCTGCCGGCCGGCAGATTCGGCGGGCGCACTGCGCATGCGCCCGCCATTTTGGAAGATGGCAGCGCCCAGGGAGAAGACGGACGGGACCCCGGCTGGATCGGTAAGTATGATGGGGTGGGAGGGGACCACGGGGGGGGGAATCGGAGTGCGGGAGGGGTGGAACGGAGCACGGGGGGCGTGGAACGGAGCACGGGGGGGCTGGAATGGAGCACGGGGGGTGGAACGGAGCACCGGGGGGGGGTGGATCGGAGTGCAGGGGGGGTGATTGGAGCACGGGGGGGTGATTGGAGCACGGGGGGAGCGGACAAGAGCACGGGGGGGGAGCGGAGCACTGGACGGAGGGGAGCCGGAGCAGTGTACCGGCCAGATCGGAGGGCTGGGGGGGCGATCGGAGTGGTGGGGTGGGGGCACACTAGTATTTCCAGCCATGGCCGATGATATTTCAGCATCGGCCATGGCTGGATTGTAATATTTCACCCGTTATAATGGGTGAAATATTACAAATCGCTCTGATTGGCAGTTTCACTTTCAACAGCCAATCAGAGCGATCGTAGCCACGAGGGGGTGAAGCCACCCCCCCTGGGCTAAACTACCACTCCCCCTGTCCCTGCAGATCGGGTGAAATGGGAGTTAACCCTTTCACCCGATCTGCAGGGACGCGATCTTTCCATGACGCCGCATAGGCGTCATGGGTCGGAATGGCACCGACTTTCATGACGCCTACGTGGCGTCAAAGGTCGGGAAGGGGTTAAATGAAAACCCTCTGTTAGAGTATATCTTTTTGTAGGTCTTCTTGTCTAACCCCAGAAACTGCATTCCCATGAGTTAATTTCCTCTTACTGGTGACACTATGTAAATATTGCCATACAGTAGTTGGACAATACAGACATGAAGTGACCAATTAATAGCTCAATATGTCACATAATTAAAGTGGTATACAAGTAATAGCAAAAGAGTTACATTATTGGGCCTATGTTACCACATAGGTTGAATACGTCTAAGGTTAGTCCTGATTGTGGAAATTTCAAATATAACACTTAGGAATCCCGAGCAGTGATGGGTAGGGTTGAGCGACTTTTACTTTTATAGGATCGGGTCTGGTTTCACGAAACCCGACTTTTTCAAAAGTCGAGTCGAGTGAAATCGGCCAATCCTATAAAAAAGTCGGGGTCGGCCGAAACTCGAAACCCAATGCAGTGCATTGGGTTTCCAATGTTTCCCAGGGTCTGAAGGAGAGGAAACTCTCCTTCAGGCCCTGCGATCCATATTTAAGTGTAAAATAAAGAATTAAAACAAAAAATATCGCAATACTCACCCTCGGACGCGCCCTGGTACTAACCGGGAACCGGGGTGAGTATATACCTAATAGGAATATACTCACCCTCGGACGCGCCCTGCTTCTTTCCGGCAGCCTTCCTGTTGTGAGTTCTGTTTTTGGGCTCCCTCTGGTGGTTGCTGATGGTACTGGGTGATTTGTGTTCTGCTGTCTCTGGTGTCCACCTGTTCTATTAGGATTTGGGAGTTTCCTATTTAACCGGGCTTTCTTGTCATTTCCCCGCCGGCTATCAAGGTTATCAGAGTGTTTTGTTACCTCAGCTTCTGGCTTCAGTATCTTCAGGACAAGCTAAGTTTTGATTTTCTTGTTCCACGTTTTGCTTTATTTTTGTCTTGTCCAGCTTGCATATAATTGTCTCTTTGCTGCTGGTTGCTTTATTGGGCTGTAATTGCTCCTCATGTTCCATGAGTTGGAACATGAGTTCAAGTAATTACAGGATGGTTTTTTGAAGGGTTTTTTGCTGACCGCGCAGTTTACTTTTGTATCCTCTGCTATCTAGTTTTAGCGGGCCTCATTTTGCTGAATCTGTTTTCATACTGTGTATGTGCCTTCCTCTCATTTCACCGTCATTATATGTGGGGGGCTGCTATTTCTGTGGGGTATTTCTCTGGAGGCAAGAGAGGTCTGTGTTTCTTCTAATAGGGGAAGTTAGATCTTCGGCTGGTGCGAGACGTCTAGGATCAACGTAGGCACGTTCCCCGGCTATTGTTATTTGTGTGTTCAGGTTTAGGGTCGCGGTCAGCTCAGGTTCCATCACCCTAGAGCTCGTTGGTGCTTGTCCTTTTGTGATTCCCTGCCATTGGAATCATGACACCTTCCTTCCTAAGAATTAGCGCTTGCAGGACCTTGCGGTGACGTCGCGGCTTGTGATTGGTCGCGCGAGTGGTCACATGGGCGGTCGCGCGACCAATCACAAGCCACGACGTCACCGCAAGGTCCTGCAAGCGCTGATTCGAAGGAAGAAAGGCTGCCGGTTAGTACCAGGGCGCGTCAGAGGGTAAGTATAGCAATATTTTTTATTTTAATTCTTTATTTTACACTTAAATATGGATTCCGATACCGATTTCCGATATTGCAAACATATCGGAACTCGGGATCGGAATTCCGATACCAGATTCAGAAGATCGCCGACTTCATGGCCGACCCCGCACAGGGGTCGGGTTTCATGAATCCCGACTTTGCCAAAAGTCGGCGACTTCTGAAAATGGCCGACCCGTTTCGCTCAACCCTAGTGATGGGTGAGTGTGCTGTGCACTGTTCGAGGTCCGATTGTGCATCATTCTGCTTGAGATTCTCAACACTCAATTGCATATCCACGTACTTGCTCGCCATGCTCCGAGAAGCTCTTAACCTTTCCATTTATGATTTCTTATGGCCTGTCACCATGCAGGTTGCAAGAGGGACATGAGATTGCGTATGCTGATGCCCAACTATTTCAGCAGCCACAGTTAGAAAAAGCCAATGGTGATGAACGGCAATAATAGTCACGAGAGGTGGATGATGAGACATAGTTGGCAACAAGTCATGTTAAGAGAACAAGTCAGGAGGAGGATCACAGTGAGGGAGTGGAAGATAACGTAGTGGATGATGAAGTCACAGACCCAACCTGGCAAGGTGGAATGCAGAGCGAGAACAGCAGTGCAGAGGGGTTGGGACCTGCTTAGCCGCAACAAGCAGGAAGAGGCAGTGGGACTTATAGAGGGAGAAGGCTGTCAACATTTCCGCAGAGCACCCCCACGTGGCCAGATCATAGGCAAAGGGTCAGGCATTCCCTAGTCTCACAATTTTTAACAGAAAATGCAGAAGATAAGAAAACAATAATTTGCAATCTGTTCTGTACCAAAGTTAACAGTGGCCTAACCACTATTAGTTTGACCACCACCAGGATGCTCAGGCACTTGTTATCCAAGCACCCGACTAGGTGGGCCGAATGCCTGGGTCCCCAATCAGTGTCTGCGGGTGACACTACTGCCTCTTTACCTGTGCTAAGTGCTTGCCAATCCCCTGTCCAGGACGAGAGTACGCATGCATCTCGCCCTGCACCTGTCATTGCACATAAACAACCTCCATCAGCAACCACGTCCACTTCCTTGGCTGAGCACAGCATTCAGCTGTCCCTACCACAGGGCTTGGAGCATAGTCAGGAAATAGCCAGAGGTCAGTACAAATAGCCAGAGGGTGGTACACCGCAATAGCAGTAAAATCTTGAGGATAAGCAGGGCAGGTAGCATAGTCAGGAAATAGCCAGAAGTTGGTACACGGAGCAGTAGTATAGTTGGGAAGATAAGCAGGTAGCGTGGTCAGGAAATAGCCAGGAGTTGGTACAAGCAATAGAATCGTGAGGATAAGCAGCAAGTGGAAAGAAGCTAGACTAAGGCTGGTAGCTCAATATACTCGCAAGGAAGGAAGTGCAGTGCCATGTTTAAATAGGGTGTTCAAGCAAGAGATCACAGAGTTGAGCCAATCAGGAACTCGGGATGGAGACAATCAGGAACAACACAGGTATTATTATCTGGTTTATCAAGGAACTGTCCAGCGAGCTGGAAAGCTCAGAGGGCAGAGCTGCCACCTGGTGCATAAAAGCTGCTGTGTCCTGACAAATATGCAGCCACTCACGCACATGCTCAAACACTAAACTGCTACATTTTCAGGCTTTTTGCCCTGTAGATACTTAGGCTTTCCACAGCCTCATGGTGACGGCCGTTTGTCAATACTCGCTCCCCAGCCGACAACATTTCTCCCGGAAAGCTGTCCCTGCCTTACACCAGCACGTGTCCTATAACATAATCTGTGCTCTGACCAACACAGTTACTGGGAAGGTCCACTTAACAACCAACACGTGGACAAGTGGTTGTGGTCAGGGATGCTATATTTCCCTTATAGCACACTACGCGACTGAGGCCCTCACCTGCATGTCTTGCAGTGTGTATCTGAGAGCCTCCTTCTAAATTTCATTATCCCTAGCACATAATGCAAAGGCTTTATGAATGTAGGAGTTACATTACCAAAGAATTCTAACAGAATGTTTATGAGGCCCTCCATCATGGTTAATACAATTTGTATAGTAGTCTATCCTCCTTCTAATTTTTGTCAGTTCTTGCATTAACTGCATGCTCTTGTTGTCATATCACTGTCCCTCCTTCATAAATTAAACAGGATGTGTCTCACGATTTCACACATACCATATGCCCAGATAAGTTAGTAATATGCTAAAATCACATTTACCGGGAAATGTTTTTTTTTCACCATTTAAAGCAATAAGACAGTGCAAAAAATGCTTCAGAAATGCAGCAAATACGCTATATGTGAACATAGCCAAAAGGGGAGGAGGAGGCTTTTTTTCTGTCTTTCTTTTATTTTGCCTTACATACAAGTCATTATACAGAAAATAATGTTTCCTAACATTTTTTCCTGTAAAATCCATATTTGCTTTGGGTCTGTCTGCTTTATTGCCAGTCTGTAAAAGTGACGTAATACTCGGTCAGCATTGTTCCCCAAAGCGACCTGGGAGTCAGATATGTGTCCAAGCATCTCCCTCATGCTTTTCCCTTTCCATTTGAACACTTTTTCCATCTATTTCAGTAATTTCATTGGCCCAGACCTCCAGGGAGGGTTTGCCAGAAAAATGCTCACGTTTACAATTGACTTATATTATACTCGTTACTTGAGACAAGTACTCGAGCATTATGAGAAGCTCAATATGAGAAACATGCACCCAAGCATTTTAGTGCATCACTAATTCTGGGAAAAAGCAAGAAAATCATGTTTCTATCTAAGTCAAAAGAAAAAAGAAAAGAAAGAAAACATTTAAAAAGAATGTAAAAAAAGGATAATATGGCCTGGTGACTGCATAACCCCCAAATTGGAGGCCATCTGAAGTGCAAACTTTCAAAGTCGCCTGCAATAAATCAAGCCTTGCATTGGCCTGTAATATTTACAATCTAATTAAAAAATCATAAAACTTGCCACTTTTATTTACTGAACAGAAATCTGGAAACTGCTACTGAATTGCACTGTTAATAATTAACTCCTAATGATCTGTTTTCTTGTCCAAAACGTTAAATAGCCCTGTAGCCAGCAACAGTCCATGAGATAAGACGTGTAAAGTATTGATATAGCACACCCAAAATCACCATGTTATTAGTCGCTAAATACTTTTTCATATTTCCTGTTATATCAAGGATTCCAAATATAGAAAAGTTTACCTTCAATAGTTTGTTTTTAAAGTTTCTGTCTTTCTGCTTTGCCTAGTTCATGCCACTTGACCAACATGCCACCTATACTTGCTAAGGGAATATAAATTGCTGTCCATCTGCAGTTTCCTAAACATCACCTAGACAAGTCAGAAGTCTATTGGAACTGAATGTTTTAGTGGATGGATAGGAACAAAATAGAGCTTTTTAGCTAAATTATTTCACAAAAAGAAACCTCTGTATTGCAGCCTAAAAACTTCATAACATCTGTGAAACATGGTGGTGGTTGTATCATGGTTGGGGACTGTTTAAGTGCATCTTGGCCAGGATGACCTGCCGCCATTCATGGAACAGTGTATTCTTAATTGTATCAGCAAATTCTTAATGAAAAATTTAGGACACCTGCCTATGAGGTGACTCTCAAGAGAATGTGGATTGTGCATCAAAACCATGGCCCAAAACACAAACATTGTTCTACTAAGAAACTATTTAAGAAAAATAAAGTTAAAGTTCTGGAATGCCCAAGTCAAAGTCCTGACCTTAATAGAAATGTTCCGGAGAGTCGTAAAACCCCACCAACTTAAAGGGAACCTTTCACCCCACCCCCCCAGGCGTTTGTAACTAAAAGAGCAACCTTGTGCAGCACTAATGCTGCATTCTGACAAGGTGGCTCTTTTAGTTATTGGTGCTGTAACTTCAGAAATAATCCATTTTATAATTTGTCCCAAATAACTTGAATCAGTCCTGGAGGCAGGTCTTTCCCCCCCTGCTGCAAACGCAGCACCGCCATCACTCATGTTCTCTTGGCGCCAGGCGCTGCCTCCTCAGCGCTGTTTTCAAATGAGCCGGCGCCTGCGCTCTTTTCTCATGTCTTAGGCATGTGCAGTGAGCGCTGCCCATCCTCTGTCCTCATTTGCAGTCTAGCTGATAACCAAGAAAAATTATCTTTCACAATTGGTGCAGAATCCAACCAGAGGAGCAGCACTTTTAGACCTAATACTATCTAATAGACCTGACAGAATAACAAATCTGCAGGTGGTCGGGCATTTAGGAAATAGCGACCACAATATTGTGCAGTTTCACCTGTCTTTCACTAGGGGGACTTGTCAGGGAGTCACAAAAACATTGAACTTTAGGAAGGCAAAGTTTGAACAGCTTAGAGATGCCCTTAATCTGGTAGACTGGGACAATATCCTCAGAAATAAGAATACAGATAATAAATGGGAAATGTTTAAGAACATCCTAAATAGGCAGTGTAAGCGGTTTATACCTTGTGGGAATAAAAGGACTAGAAATAGGAAAAACCCAATGTGGCTAAACAAAGAAGTAAGACAGGCAATTAACAGTAAAAAGAAAGCATTTGCACTACTAAAGCAGGATGGCACCATTGAAGCTCTAAAAAACTATAGGGAGATAAATACTTTATCTAAAAAACTAATTAAAGCTGCCAAAAAGGAAACAGAGAAGCACATTGCTAAGGAGAGTAAAACTAATCCCAAACTGTTCTTCAACTATATCAATAGTAAAAGAATAAAAACTGAAAATGTAGGCCCCTTAAAAAATAGTGAGGAAAGAATGGTTGTAGATGACGAGGAAAAAGCTAACATATTAAACACCTTCTTCTCCACGGTATTCACGGTGGAAAATGAAATGCTAGGTGAAATCCCAAGAAACAATGAAAACCCTATATTAAGGGTCACCAATCTAACCCAAGAAGAGGTGCGAAACCGGCTAAATAAGATTAAAATAGATAAATCTCCGGGTCCGGATGGCATACACCCACGAGTACTAAGAGAACTAAGTAATGTAATAGATAAACCATTATTTCTTATTTTTAGTGACTCTATAGCGACAGGGTCTGTTCCGCAGGACTGGCGCATAGCAAATGTGGTGCCAATATTCAAAAAGGGCTCTAAAAGTGAACCTGGAAATTATAGGCCAGTAAGTCTAACCTCTATTGTTGGTAAAATATTTGAAGGGTTTCTGAGGGATGTTATTCTGGATTATCTCAATGAGAATAACTGTTTAACTCCATATCAGCATGGGTTTATGAGAAATCGCTCCTGTCAAACCAATCTAATCAGTTTTTATGAAGAGGTAAGCTATAGGCTGGACCACGGTGAGTCATTGGACGTGGTATATCTCGATTTTTCCAAAGCGTTTGATACCGTGCCGCACAAGAGGTTGGTACACAAAATGAGAATGCTTGGTCTGGGGGAACATGTGTGTAAATGGGTTAGTAACTGGCTTAGTGATAGAAAGCAGAGGGTGGTTATAAATGGTATAGTCTCTAACTGGGTCGCTGTGACCAGTGGGGTACCGCAGGGGTCAGTATTGGGACCTGTTCTCTTCAACATATTCATTAATGATCTGGTAGAAGGTTTACCAGATATTTGCAGATGATACAAAACTATGTAAAGCAGTTAATACAAGAGAAGATAGTATTCTGCTACAGATGGATCTGGATAAGTTGGAAACTTGGGCTGAAAGGTGGCAGATGAGGTTTAACAATGATAAATGTAATGTTATACACATGGGAAGAGGGAATCAATATCACCATTACACACTGAACGGGAAACCACTGGGTAAATCTGACAGGGAGAAGGACTTGGGGATCCTAGTTAATGATAAACTTACCTGGAGCAGCCAGTGCCAGGCAGCAGCTGCCAAGGCAAACAGGATCATGGGGTGCATTAAAAGAGGTCTGGATACACATGATGAGAGCATTATACTGCCTCTGTACAAATCCCTAGTTAGACCGCACATGGAGTACTGTGTCCAGTTTTGGGCACCGGTGCTCAGGAAGGATATAATGGAACTAGAGAGAGTACAAAGGAGGGCAACAAAATTAATAAAGGGGATGGGAGAACTACAATACCCAGATAGATTAGCGAAATTAGGATTATTTAGTCTAGAAAAAAGACGACTGAGGGGCGATCTAATAACCATGTATAAGTATATAAGGGGACAATACAAATATCTCGCTGAGGATCTGTTTATACCAAGGAAGGTGACGGGCACAAGGGGGCATTCTTTGCGTCTGGAGGAGAGAAGGTTTTTCCACCAACATAGAAGAGGATTCTTTACTGTTAGGGCAGTGAGAATCTGGAATTGCTTGCCTGAGGAGGTGGTGATGGCGAACTCAGTCGAGGGGTTCAAGAGAGGCCTGGATGTCTTCCTGGAGCAGAACAATATTGTATCATACAATTATTAGGTTCTGTAGAAGGACGTAGATCTGGGTATTTATTATGATGGAATATAGGCTGAACTGGATGGACAAATGTCTTTTTTCGGCCTTACTAACTATGTTACTATGTTACTATGTTACCTGTGTGGCCACCCTGCCCGGAATCCCAGCCCTGCAGTGAGAATAAATCAGAAGACACTGCGGGGCTGGGATCTCGGACAGGGCAGCCGCACAGGCACAGTCAGCTAGACTGCAAATGAGGACAGAGGACGGGCAACGCTCACTGCGCATGCCCAAGGTATGAGAAAAGAGCGCAGGCGCCGGCTCATTTGAAAACAGCACTGAGGAGGCAGCGCACGGCGGCAAGAAGACATGAGTGACGGCGGTGCTGCGTTTGCATCAGGGGGGGAAAGACCTGCCTCCAGTACTGATTCAAGGTATTTGGGACAAATTATAAAATGGATTATTTCTGCATTTACAGCACCAATAACTAAAAGAGCCACCTTGTCAGAATGCAGCATTACTGCTGCACAAGGTGACTCTTTTAGTTACAAACGCCTGGGGGGGTGACAGGTTCCCTTTAACAGAGTTGAAGCTGTTTTTAATGAGGAAAGAGCTAAAATTCCTGCAAGCTGATGTGCAGAACTAATCAATAACTGCCAGAAACACATGGAAGCAGCCTGGAAAAGCGCTTACCAATCATTTGTGCTTAAAAAGCCCCCTGTGGTTTCTTTATTAACATACTGTAATTAAAAATGACATTAAGTTGTCCCCAAAAGCAATGGGAAAGACCCCACTGATGGTCAAAACAATAGGAAAGCCATTCAGGAAATTAGCAAAAAAAAAACAAACAACAACTAAACAAAGGATGCTTCAGGAAGAAAAATTGCCAGAGTTGGCTAAAGCATCTCCTTTTTTTTTTAACTGACCAGATTATCTTGCATTTAAAAGACAGTGTGTGTGCATCCCCATATATACCCAGGTGGCATCACAAACTTTTATTATTTCACAAATTCCTTTAAAGACCTTCCCTTTTACATGGGAACCCAGGGCCACGGACCAGATCGCCACCGCCATGACACATCCCTTTAAGTACCGGACCCTGTACCGAATACCCCATGGCCCTGGCGGGCGTTCCAATATAGAACCTACATATTTGTTGTGTATTATCACCTGGTTCAGATAAAGATTTGTACATATCAATCCATTGTAGTTAAAAAAAAGTACAAATTATTCATATGTTTCATGAGTGCCATTGGGTGATTGCTATGCCTATTACACATACAATGATGGAATTGAAATGGGTACTGTCGATTCTCTGCAAGACTTGCGCTGTAAGTTAGTATTGCAGGGGATGAAGTCAAACGGTTTGATAGGGGAGGTAAAATCTACCTCACTGCCCACAAAGTAAATGTAGTGACAGCTGGGCCTGAGGCTGAAGGCATTTTGGTGCATGTTCTACCCACCACCAATGATTGCTCCATGTTTCTCTGCCATGTTGCCTCCTATTCTGCCACTGCCTCCTCATCCGGTGAACATAACGCCTGCACCGCCAACTTCAGCACAGTCGGAGGGAATCTACAGCAGGCTGCTTGTGGGAAAAATCTCACACCGTGCAGGAGCTGTGAATGGTGATTAAAGAGCAGACAGAAGTGCGATTGGTGCCAATAAACCTCAAGCCCGGCCTGGTGGTGTACGATAACAAGCGAAAGCTTGTAGCAGTTCTGTTCCTAGCCGGTGTGACACACATCCCTTGCCTGGCGCATGTGCTGAAATGGGTGGTGCAGAGCTTCCTTAAAAATAACATATGTCAGAGCTGCTGCTGAAGTGCTGGCCATCTATGCGCGCTTTCAGCTGCTCCCCTGTCTGCCCCGCAGCTTCACTTGTGCCTTTCCGTTCAGCACCTCATGTTCAACATTTATTTCCAATTCTATTAGAAAACAAACAGCATCTTAAAGATGCAGTGATAATAATAATAATAATTTTTATTTATATAGCGCCAACATATTCCGCAGCACTTTACAATTAGCGGGGACATGTGCAGACAATAAATTCAGTACAAGTTAAGACAATTTAAACAGTGACATTAGGGATGAGGTCCCTGCTCGCAAGCTTACAATCTACCAGGAAATGGGGGGACACAATAGGTGAAAAGTGCTTGTTATTTCAGGTCTGGCAATTATAATAAATAGGGAGTTTCATATACAGTAAGTACTCACACATGCGGGGAGGAAGCATACACACAGCAGCATAAAGGCACAGTAGTTCCACAGGCAGAGGGACTGAGTACACACTGCTGCTTAAAGGCACAGTACTCCCACAGGCGGAGGGTGCAAAGTACACACAGCGGCTTAAAGACACAGTACTCCGACAGGCAGGGGTTGCAGAGTACATACAGTGGCTTTTTGGCACAGTGCTCCCACAGATATGGGTAGCAGAGTACACACAGATGCTTTTGGCACAGTGCTCCCACAGATATGGGTAGCAGAGTACACACAGATGCTTTTGGCACAGTGCTCCCACAGATATGGGTAGCAGAGTACACACAGATGCTTTTGGCACAGTGCTCCCACAGATATGGGTAGCAGAGTACACACAGATGCTTTTGGCACAGTGCTCCCACAGATATGGGTAGCAGAGTACACACAGATGCTTTTGGCACAGTGCTCCCACAGATATGGGTAGCAGAGTACACACAGATGCTTTTGGCACAGTGCTCCCACAGATATGGGTAGCAGAGTTCACACAGAGGCTTTTGGCACAGTGCTCCCACAGATATGGGTTGCAGAGTACACACAGATGCTTTTGGCACAGTGCTCCCACAGATATGGGTAGCAGAGTACACACAGATGCTTTTGGCACAGTGCTCCCACAGATATGGGTAGCAGAGTACACACAGATGCTTTTTGGCACAGTGCTCCCACAGATATGGGTAGCAGAGTACACACAGATGCTTTTGGCACAGTGCTCCCACAGATATGGGTTGCAGAGTACACACAGATGCTTTTGGCACAGTGCTCCCACAGATATGGGTTGCAGAGTACACACAGAGGCTTTTGGCACAGTGCTCCCACAGATATGGGTTGCAGAGTACACACAGATGCTTTTGGCACAGTGCTCCCACAGATATGGGTAGCAGAGTACACACAGATGCTTTTGGCACAGTGCTCCCACAGATATGGGTAGCAGAGTACACACAGAGGCTTTTGGCACAGTGCTCCCACAGATATGGGTAGCAGAGTACACACAGAGGCTTTTGGCACAGTGCTCCCACAGATATGGGTAGCAGAGTACACACAGAGGCTTTTGGCACAGTGCTCCCACAGATATGGGTTGCAGAGTACACACAGATGCTTTTGGCACAGTGCTCCCACAGATATTGGATGCACAGTTCACACAGCGTTTTTTTTGGAGAATGCGCAGTCAGAATCTGTCCCTCACTACAGCTGCATCCTTTCCCTACACTAATGAGAGCAGAAAGGCGGCGTCACGTGCTGCGCCAGACAATCACAGCCATGCCGTAAATGCCCACTGTCTAAAAGCTTGTTGATTGTCTGCACTGTGGCCATTCAAAGAGCTTCATTAGACTAGCAAACCTGAACAGGAAACCAAATGTACAATAAAAATTACGTGCATTGGGTTCATTCCCGAACACTGGGTGTTTAGTATGGACCATGAACTTTACTGAAGAGAAAACTTACTCACACCTCAGCACAAATGGGTGAGAGCTTGAGCCTTAGAAATTATTGTGTGATTACATTGCTGGAGTTTTCTGGGCAAACTGTCAAATTTGGTCTTGACCAATCCAAAAGAGAAGGGAGCAGGGACTGGCAATAAAGCCGGGTCAAGTGCAGAATACAAGGTATCATTTTTCCTGTGGAGATCCAACTGGAGGAAAACATTATCTACTACAAATTATGGTAGGGAACATTAAATCTATAGTCAGTTGTTTCAGATTTGCCTTATAAGCTGCATCATGTTACAAGGCTCTTTATGTTTTAGCATACAACAGCTACAGGCTTATGCTGGTGAGACTAGCTTCAGCAGACAGCAAATGGTGCAAATGGTGCCTCAGGGAAATTATAAATGCGGCAATTGTAATTTTTGTCACCTACGCTTTCTGCATAATCCTATTCGCATAGGTCCCATAAATCATGTTTTCAGAGATTTAATTACATGCAAAAGCAAGTTCGTAGTTTACATAATTTTTTGTCAATGTTTGTTTTTTTATATCGGGAAGACCATCCATCCGATGGTAACAAGATTTAGGGAGCATTACAACTCAGTATCGACGGGTAAAGGCTGCCTGCGTTTTATTAAGCACATGCAAGAAAAGCATGATGCGAACCCGAACCTACTACGGTTTGCGGGTTTACAAATAGTCAAACCCCAACCCCAAGGAGGAGATTGAAATAAATTATTGCTTCAACGTGAAGCAAAATGGATACTGAAAGTAAATGCCCAGGGTCCTATTGGACTAAATGACAAACTAGACATGGCTGTATTTTTATAAGTTTATAAGTCCATAAACTGTTTATCTAGCTTTACATTGTAATGTGCTTATCTTTACCGCAAATTGTACGTTAATTTTTTATAATTTGTATCATCACAATTGTTCACATGTATTCGTCTAGTATAAAGGAAATTACGTTTTTAATTAGTACACCTGGACCCGTAGAAGCGCATTTGCGCGAAACAGCCATCGTAAATCCTTCACTCCCCGCACCTCCTCGTTCGCCTGTTGCCTATCCACCAATGTGTCCACAAATGTCCACAAATGTATGAAGATCAATATAGGACATCGAATATAGCAAACTTTGGGTGAGTGCCACGTTTGTCTTTTCAAAGCATCGATGGTGCTAGAGTTTGTTTCAGGCTGTACTTTAGTTCTCAGTAGTTTATACCAGTTCTCTCCTGTCCTCCATGTTGTCATGATGAAGATAATAGTTGCTGCATGTACAAATTAAAACAGTTCAATCTCTGATAATGTCTAAATTGTTGCATATTTCAGCTTTTCAGCATAACCAACAGCAGTCAAAAGGTCAGTCATTCATTTACAGGATATCCATCTATGGGAGTCACTAAATATAAGGTTCCTGGATAGATTCTTTCTAGAGGAGAGCTATTTAGCATAGTTAATCAACAGAAAAGTGTTTGTCAATTGGAATTGCATCAAGAATGGTATCTCAACTTATTTGAATGTAACAGGAACCACTGAGATGTATGATGGAATAATGAATGCCTATTTGCTTACCAAATCTCATCATTTACAAAAGGTTTAACACCTTTGAAAATGTCTTTGAGTTGTTTGCATAATTGCTGGTGAGATGGATGAGAACTTTATTTGTCAGTGGAATTGTGATGCTATCACTGCTCTAAAAGTGTTATCATCGCTTAGTTGATCCATAGATGTGTGACATTGAAAACGTTTAACACTTAGCACCTTGGAAAAGTTTTATCAAACCTAGTTACACACTATCAAACACATCCATGTTATGAGGATCATGTATGGTATCAGACTACACAAGCTTGGACTCAAATATTGTACCACAACCACCAATGCTACTCTGATACTCTACCCTGATCCAAAATACATTACTTACTATCCTCGTAATAGAAATAAATAGTGGCTGAAGCAAATTCTGATGCCATAGTCGTCGTTCATACAAAGAAGGCAGATTAAAGCAATATGACCTTTTATTTGATATAGACACAAATTTTAAAAGATATAATGTAGACATTTGCTCATCTTTCATTTGTACATAATACATTAGTTTGCTGGTCTTGACCTTTTGCATATAGATCATGGATGTATGGAATTGTGTCTTCTACCCTTTATTGCCATCTGATGAGCAGAAGATTGATGGACTAGTGGATTTACAATCACTCTCCATAATCAGGTCACTAAGTAGCCATCCTCCCTGCAGAGAAGTCAGAAAAGGGACTGTTAGAAGTGGCTATCGCACAAGCTTCCAGAAGAAGAAGACCGATTCTTCACAAATTCAATCCCGACAGAAGAAACTATCAGAACTCCTAAGGCTGGTTTTACATTTGCGTTTTTTGCTGCTGCGTTTTAGCACAAAAAAAGCATGCATTTTTTTCCTATATTTAACATTGAAAACGCATGCTTTTTTTGCATGCGTTTTGATGACGCATGCGTCGTTTCTATGCTTGCGTTTTGTTGCAGAAATGCAACATGTAGTAATTTCTAGAGGCGTTTTTTTGCCACAAAGAAATGTATTGCTGTCTATGTAAATGCATGCGTTTTTAAGCACATGCGTTTGCTTGCATTTTTAAACGCATGCGTTTCAATAGAAAAAAACAAGAAAACACACTGATAAGCCACCCCCCACCATAAAGGTGATAAAGGGATCCAAACCCTAACCCTAGGGATCCTAACCCTAACCCTAGTGATCCTAACTCTAACCCTAGGGATCCTAACCCTAGGGATCCTAACACTAACCCTAGCTATTTCTGTTTATAGTGGGTTTTCTAGTTGATTTTGATGATTGGCAGCTGTCACACACTTCTCATCATGTGTTTCAAAAACGCAAACGCAGGAAAAACGCATGTAAACGTGTCAAAACGCCGCTTTTTTTACCACGTGCAAAAATGCATGCGTCTAAAAAACGCAGCGTTTGCACACGTTTACATGTGTTTTTTTCACCACCTGCGTTTGCGTTTAAAACGCTGCGTTTTTAAACACAAATGTGAAACTAGCCTAAGGTGGACACTTGTAAGTAAAAAAAAATGAGGAAAAAAGGTATATGATATGCCACAAGCAGAGCAAGTTACTTTAGAAAGCTAACAGTTTTTTGCAGAATTTTTTACACAAAAACTTTCATATGTCAAATTATTAATAAACTATGTTATGTTTAAATGTATACATTTTTTGGAACCGAAAACAATGTATCACACAATGCAAATATGTGGACACTTTCCAATGTTAATTCTATGTGATGTAATTCATACCAATGTATTTGGTTGAAAAGTGAGTGAAAGCGATGTTTGACATAGATAGAAATACTGTAGGCATCATATGGGTGAAATTGTTAAATCAGTAAAATGAAGACTTTTTGCTTTTTATTTTCTGTTTGCTGCATAAGGCTATGTGCACACGTTTAGGATCTGCAGCAGAAAATTTAACCGTAAGGCTATGTTCACATGTTGCAGATTTGGCTTAGGAATTTCTGGTGTGGATTCTGCCTCTCCTAGCAGAAAATGCACTTGCGGATTTGTCGCGCTTTTTGTGCGGTTCCGCAGCATTTTTGCGCGTTTTTGCTGCGGTTTTCTGGCGGATTTGCTGCGTTTTTTACCCCTGCGGTTTTCTATAATGGAATGGGTACAAAAACGCTGCAGATTCACAAAAAAGAAGTGACATGCTACTTCTTTTAAACCGCAACGTTTCCACAGCGGATTTTCCGCAAAGTGTGCACAGCATTTTTTTTTTCTCATTGATTTACATTGTACTGTAAATCAATTGCAGATCTGCAGCGTTTCTGCACCGCAAAAAACGCTACGGATCCACAGAGAATCCGCAACATGTGCACATACCCTAAATCCCGATATATTGACAGAAAAAATGCTGCAGAAAATACAGGAACGATATATATCTTGGTACCGTGTTAGCCAGTGGATAGAAAAATATTTAGAATTGAGAGTCCTCAGTGGTTGATACCTTTTATTGGCTAACTGAAAAGATGGTAACAAATTGAAAGCTTTCTTGTGCTGTGTTGTGAATAAATGATGAAGAGACCAGAGTCTCGAAAGCTTGCAATTTGTTACCATCTTTTCAGTTAGCCAATAAAAGATATCAACCATTCAGGACTCTAAAAACAGAAAATACACACATTTTTGCCATGTTTTTGGTGTGTCTTTTGTTGCTTACTTTTCACCACTCATTAGCATGAGTGACATACGCTGCAAGAACACTGCAAGATTTCATATGCTGCAGATTTGAATCTGCTGTAAATCAGAAAGAAAAAAATAAATGCAACGTGTGAACGTTGTTAGGACTGGCGGAACGCACCGAGTAAATAGTGAGATGTTATTAGGTGCGTTCGCAGTCTGAGGTCCACCGTGCATCAGAGAACCTGCTGCTAGCAAATGACAGCGCTATATGGCGGTGGAAGCGAACTCTGTTAAGTCACAGGGCCGCGGTACCACACAAAGAGCGCAAGCAAGGAGTCACCGAACTCAGTCCCAAGACTCGGGATTTGAGTCCGTCTAGACTACTTGCGCTCAACACCACTACTGGGTGTAAGAGATTAACTGCAATAATAGTTTTGAGCACAAGAGTGCAAGCTGTGCCGTACGCCACCAACTACCCAGGCTTGGGCTAAGAAAGCGTTCTGATGGCGCGTGGTGCCGTACTTGTGGTCACAGCAGTAGATGCTGTTGTGTGTTATAATGCTGACAGTTCAGCTGGGCGCTAGATAGCAGCCATACACCATATGCGAACAGTCATACAATAGGGAGGGGATTTTAAAGAACGACTTGCACTCATCAACGCACACAAGTATACAAATGTACACTAGCGCATGGCCGTACGGTCATGCGAACCTTTTATAGCTGCAGCATGTACAGGACCTTCCCAGAAGGACCAATGGGAGGCTGCCACAGAAGTTGAGCACTTTCAGGACCTTCCTGGAGGACCAATGGGATCTGCTGCAGTATCTGAGCATGTGACCCTCGATCTCCAATGGGAGATCTTGCCCTCGGCATGCTGAGAAGGGGAAAAGCAGGACTTAGTCCCAAAAGCGTCTGCTCACCGCTGCCCAGCACTGGCTTCAATGGCAGAAGCTGGAAAAGCAGCAGTAACACTTTGACAGAGTGAGACTGAGCAAGATGCTGGGAGAGACGTCTCCGCTGAGTAGGCTCCACTGCGGCAAAAGAAGAATGGGAGACTGCAGCAGAGATGGCCCGAGATTCCCCCTGTGCAGAGGTGGGAACTCGACCCCTGACATTACCCCCCCAGGGCCCCCCCTCTCTGGACCCCGCTACGCTCGAAGGCAGCAATGAGCTGCGGAGCCTGAATGTACTCAGCAGGCTCCCAGGACCTATCCTCAGGACCACAACCCTTCCAGTCCTCCAAATAAATTTTTTGCCACGTACCACCTTGCACCCCAAAACAGCATTCACCTTGTAATCATCCGTAGACGAACCCGATGTCCCGGCAGATGACTCGGAAAACCGGGACATGTACACGGGCTTCAAGAGGGACACATGAAAGGTGTCGGTGATACCCAGGCGTGGCAGAAGAGCTAAACGGTAGACTACAGGGTTAACCTGTTTGAGGACCTTGAAAGGACCCAAGTAGCGAGGTGCAAACTTAGTGGACTCAACTCGCAGCCTGATGTTACGGGCGGAGAGCCACACTAAATCGCCAGGAGCAAAGGTCAGAGCGGGAGCGCCGATGTGCATCGGTGGACGTCCTCATTCTCTCCTTGGAGGCCCGAATGGCATCATGGGTGCGGTCCCAAATGTCCCGTGCCTCCACAGCCCTGTCTGCCACCCTGAAGTCGGCGGAAGACACGGGCATGGGCACAGGTTCCCGCGGATGCTGGCCATAGTTAAGGAGGAATGGAGTCTGTCCAGTGGAGTCGGCTACAGCGTTGTTCAGCGCAAACTCTGCCCATGATAGCAAAGATGCCCAGTCATCCTGCCTGGCTGAGACAAAATGTTGCAGATATGTGACCAAGGTCTGGTTGGCCCTCTCTACCAACCCATTCGTCTCAGGATGATATGCAGAAGAGAGATTTAACTCAATGCTGAGAAGATGACAAAGCTCTCTCCAGAACCGAGACGCAAACTGGGGACCCCGGTCACTGACAATTTTGTCCGACATACCGTGTAGGCGGAAGATGTGTTTTATAAACAACGCTGCCAAGGCCTGTGCAGAAGGTAGCCGTGGAAGCGGCACCAAGTGCACCATTTTAGAAAAATGATCAGTGATAACCCACATGAAGGTACAGCCACAAGACTTGGGCAAACCCACCACAAAGTCCAACCTGACCATCTCCCAGGGCCTGTCTGCCACCGGCAGAGGATATAATAACCCAGCTGACCATTGTCGAGGAGACTTATTTTTGGCGCAGGAGACACACGCCCGAATATAGTCTCCGACGTCACGGACCATATGTGGCCACCAGTACGTTCTCGCCAGCAGCTCAGATGTCCTCTTTGCCCCAAAGTGTCCACCCACTCTGGACGAATGAGCCCAAGAGAGAACCTCCGGTCACAAATTAATGGGTACAAAAGTCTTGCCCGGAAGCACAGACTCTAGCAAAACCGTAGCTATGGTTCTCAGGCTCTCAGAAGGGACAATAAGCCGAGGCTCCCCTTCCTCCTCTTCAGATGACTCAACAGAGCAAGAGAGGGCGTCAGCACGAACGTTCTTCTCCCCAGCGAAATAATGGAGAGTGAAGTGGAACCGGGAGAAGAACAAGGACCATCTAGCCTGACGAGAATTCAGCTGCTGAGCTGTACGTAAATAAACCAAATTTTTGGGGTCCGTGAAGACTTGGAAGGGTAAGCGAGCTCTGTCCAAAAGATGTCTCCACTCTGAGAAGGCCAACTTCATTGCTAGCAACTCCCTATCCCCGATGGAATAATTCCTCTCCACTGGTGTGAAGGTCTTGGAGAAGAAGAAACAAGGATGATTCCGACCTTGAGCATCCTTTTGGAAGAGGACTGCTCCAGCACCAACGGATGAGGCATCCACCTCCATTATGAATGGCTTATCAACATCGGGAGGATGTAGGATGGGAGCGCAAGCAAAATGAGACTTAATAGAAGTGAAGGCCTTGGAGACCTCCTCAGACCGCAATTTGGGATTTGCTCCCTTCTTAGTGAGGGCTATCAAGGGAGCTACCAAAGTTCAGAAGTGGGGAATGAACTGGTGATAGTAATTAATGAACCCCATAAAGCGCTGCACCGCTTTAAGAGAATGGGGTTCTTGCCAGTCCATCAAAGCCTGTAGTTTGGCAGGATCCATAGCCAATCCCTGGGCAGAGATGATATAGCCCAGGAAAGGTAAAGTCTCCTGCTCAAACACACACTTCTCCAACTTTGCATAGAGGAAATTAGACTTTGCCAACATCTCTCCGGTGGGAGTCAATATCTGGAGAGAAGATGAGTAAAATCATCCAGATAGACTACGACCGAGGTGGACAGCATATCCCGGAAGATATCGTTGACAAAGTCTTTGAAAACGGCTGGGGCATTACAGAGCTTGAAGGGCATCACCAGATACTCATAGTGCCCATCCCTGGTATTAAAAGCCGTCTTCCATTCGTCCCCCTCATGGATGTGAATCAGGTTATAAGCACCCCGCAGATCTAATTTGGTGAATACCCTTGCTCCCTTTAGCCTGGCAAAGAGCTCAGAAATCAGGGGCAACGGGTACTTATTTTTAATGGTGATGGTGTTAAGACCCCTGTAATCGATGCATTGACATAATTCTCCATTCTTCTTCTGCATGAAGAAGAACCCCGCCCCTGCAGGTGACACTGACTTCCTAATTAGAGATGAGCCGTGTTCGAGTCGAACTGTTCGTCAATTTGAAATTTGAGCTGTTTTGGGCGGTGTTCGAGTCATTCGACGAACCCGAACAATTTGCTTAAAATTCGGCTGTTCGAGTTTCTGTTCGATAACTGTTCGTTCACCAAAAGCCTAGCTTGATTTGCACATTAAAACTGTTTATCAGTGTTAATAGACTGTTTCAGTGTATAGTGGGTGGGGCGGGGGATAGATCTGTGCTGAAATAACGCCGATCTCAATTTTTTTTCTTTCCCGCATTTACAGTGGGGTCTCTCAGCCTATCAGCAGTGCACACACACACAGCAATGTGCATGTGATGCACATAAGCAAGGGTATGTGTCATTAGATTTGTATGTCACATGTCCTCCTTGCCTCATAAGAACCAGCCATTTTCCCTGTCGCCATCATTTCCTCACTGCTGCAGCTTAATGTTAGACGGCACCGCTGCTGCTGTAGGCGCTATACAGACTAAGAGTGTTTTCTTGGAGCTAATTGTCAGAGAGATAGGTTTAGGGAGTGGGGAGAAGTCGAGACTAGTTGTAATATCAGCCCTTTTCAGGGTAGGTTACATCAGTTCATAGCACTGTTTGCCAGGCATGTCTGTGCCAGTGCTGTGCAAGTGTTTGTCACAGCATTTGGTGTAATCTAGCTCAGCCAATCCTTTTGGGCTAGTAGCATTGTCTGATAGTCATCTCAGTAGCCAGCCTGTGAAGCTAGCTACACCGCCTGTGTATCTCAATTTTTACTGCATCTAAGCCAGTTAATAGTTTGGATGGTAAAAACGTGTGCACTACTGATGGTGGTGCAAAGGTAGGTTCCCACACCTTACAGTATATATAAAGAAAAACCTTGCACTCAACTTTATGCTCTTAGTGAATTTTAATGTAGTACCCAAAAAACGTTTTGGTCCAACACACCGGACCTTCATCAGTGACGTACTATGTGAGGAGATACGAGAAGAGACAAAAACAGTGTCTCTGGGCACACAGAAAGAGCAGCGTCTGAGATGAAGACAGGCAAGAGTTAACATCCACTTAAACAGAGGAGGGGGTGGTGTGTTGGACCGAAACGTTTTTTGGGTACTACATTAAAATTCACTAAGAGCATAAAGTTAAGTTAATAGTTTGGGGCCTAGGAGCAGTGTCTGCACGTCAGCAGAGTAGTCCACCTGTGAAACTAACTACACCACCTGTGTATCTCTATTTTCACACTGCATCTATTCCAGTTAATAGTTTAGGGCCTAGGAGCAGTGTCTACACGTCAGCAGAGTAGCCCGCCTGTGAAAGTAACTACACCGCCTGTGTATCTCAATTTTCACTGCATCTAATCCAGTTAAAAGTTTAGGGCCTAGGAGCAGTGTCTGCACGTCAGCAGAGTAGCCCGCCTGTGAAACAATATATACCGCCTGTGTATCTCAATTTTCACTGCATCTAATCCAGTTATTAGTTTGGGGCCTAGGAGCAGTGTCTGCACGTCAGCAGAGTAGCCCACCTGTGAAACTAACTACAACGCCTGTGCATCTCTATTTTCACTGCATCTAATCCAGTTAATAGTTTAGAGCCTAGGAGCAGTGTCTGCACGTCAGCAGAGTAGCCCGCCTAACAAACTAACTATACCGCTTGTGTATCTCAATTTTCACTGCATCTAATCCAGTTATTAGTTTTGAGCCTAGGAGCAGTGTCTGCATTTCAGCAGAGTAGCCCGCCTGTGAAACTAACTACACCGCCTGTGTATCTCTATTTTCACTGCATCTAATCCAGTTAATAGTTTAGAGCCTAGGAGCAGTGTCTGCACGTCAGCAGAGTAGCCCGCCTAACAAATTAACTATACCGCCTGTGTATCTCAATTTTCACTGCATCTAATCCAGTTATTAGTTTAGGGCCCAGGAGCAGTGTTTGCACGTCAACAGAGTAGCCCCCTGTGAAAAAAACTATACCACCCGTGTATCTAAATTTTCACTGCATCTAATCCAGTTATTAGTTTTGGGCCTAGTACCACAGTTTGGCCACTCAGTTCTGCTCAGTTTTCATCCATCGGTTGTTGTGCCAACAACTACAGATTCAGAGTTTCCAATTAGTTAAGCACTAAAATGAGTGGCAAAAGGCCTGCTGCTGGTGGAAAGGGGAATACGCGTGTTGGAAACGGAAAAAAAAGGTTGTGTCCATGGGGTAGGTGGTAAAGCAACAGTAACATCTGCAGAACAAAGACCATCTTCCAGCCAAAGTAAGATGTCTACTTCTTTTCTTGGACAATCTGATATTATCCCTTTCTTACGACCATCGCTACAAGCATCGGCAAAAATTCCAGATGAGGCACAAAAACAGCAGGTGGTTGAACGGATATCAAGTGCTCGTTCAAGTTGGCTCTCTTCCATGTCAACTTCAACATCATTACTACTCCAGTCCTCAGAGTTGTCACCCCAATCGCACTTGCTTCCTCACAGCTCCCAAGTCTCCAGCTGCCTGTCTGAGCATGGAATAACACACATGGTTGAGTCTGTAGAGCTGTTTACGCATACTATAGCCTGGGAATCAGAGGTCTGCTCCAGAGCTTCTGTGAATCCAGATGAGGAAATGATCTGCTCTGATGCCCAGAATCTTTGTGAGTCAGATCCAGGCCCAGATGAAGAAGGTTATGAGCATAATGTAGACCCTCGTTCCCAAACTGTAACTCCTGTTGGTGGAGACAATGAGAAAGATGATGATGAGGCTGAGATACCTGATTGGACGAAAACTTGACTTTTCAGTCGGGGCAGGAAGACGTTGGCTCTGAGGACAACGGGTATGAGAACACACAGGATGATGATGACGAGGTTGTAGATCCCACTTACTGTCAACCCCCAGTCCACAAGTCTATGTGGTCAGCAGAGGAGGTGGAGGAGGATGCTAGAGACGAGTCTGATGACGAGGTAACGGTGCGCCTTACTGGACAGAGACGGACTACTGGAAGCACGTCAACAACTGCATCCTCAACCCCAACTGTGCCTCAGACCAGAAGTCATTGTAGCTCTTCAGGTCGCACGGGCTCTAAAACTTGTATAGCCTGGGCATTTTTTGACATCGCAAAGGATGACCCAACTCATGTTGTCTGTTAGATTTGTCACCAAAATCTCAGTAGAGGCCAAAAAATTACTAGCTTAAGTACTTCATGCATTAACCGTCACATGGATATGAGGCATAAGTTTCAGTGGGAAGCTCACTGTGCTACAATGTGGCCTAGTGGGCCGGGACAACCACCGTCTGCCCCATCAAGTGCATCCGCGTCCTCTTCATACTCTGTGTCTGTGGGGACAGCAGTCGCACATGGTTTTGGATGCAGACCTTTCACCTCTTTACCTGCAACAGCCAGTGTGATTAGCAGGTCATCAGGACATTTGCAAGTGGAAACACCTGCTGGTGTTGAGCGCTCTCCGACATCGACGCCACATTTTGATCAAGGCAACATAACATCTCCGCCTGCACCTTCCTCACAGACCAGCAGTTTGCCGGGGACATCCTACTCAACTAAGTATAAGCACGGCAGCCAGCCATCAGTCCCTCAGATGTGCACAAGTAAAAGACCATTTCCTCCTAGCCATGAGAAAGCTAAGAGGATGAATTTCTCCATCTGCAAGCTGTTGACTACAGAAATGCTGCCTTTCCGCCTGGTGGACACAGAGGATTTTCGAGACCTTATGTCCGTCACAGTGCCTCAGTACCAGATGACCAGTCGCCACTACTTCTCAAAGAAAGCTGTGCCTGCGCTACACCAGCATGTTGCACACAACATCACCACTTCCTTGAGAAACTCTGTGTGTGACAGGGTGCATTTCACCACAGACACTTGGACGAGTAGACATGGACAGGGGCGTTACATGTCGGTGACTGGGCACTGGGTAACTACGGCGACATCAGGAGAAGGGGCTGCTGTCCAAGTCTTGCCATCACCATGAGTTGCTCATGGATCCTCTGTATCTAGAAGTTCCTCCAGTCTCCAGTCTGAGACTTAGATTCCACTCTAAAAACCTCCATTGCCACATGGGAGTCGGATGCCAGAACAGGAGATTCTAGAGGTCTGGCGAAGGTGGGAGCCAGCCGAAACCTCTGCCTACACTGGGTCCGCTCTAACCTCCGCTCATTAAACGGAGGCCGATGCGGGTGGATATAGAAATGAGCTCCTCCAGTGTGGCGGGAATCTCCCTGGTGGCCAAGGCGTCCCTCACATGGTCTGCCAGTCCTTTCCAGAAAACCGGAATAAGAACTTTATCTGGCCATTCTAGCTCAGAGGCTAGAGTCCGGAATTGGACGGCAAAATGTCTGACCATGGACGAACCCTGAGTTACTGCCAACAATTGGAGTGCGGTATCGTGGGTGACATGGGGTCCCAAAAAAAATCTTGCCTCAGAGTGTGCTGGAAGAGAGGAGCAATATGCACCACACAATCATCATGCTGGCTTCAATGGCAGAAGCTGGAAAAGCAGCAGTAACCCTTTGCACAGAGTGAGACTGAGCAAGACGCTGGGACCGACATCTCCGCTGAGCAGGCTCCACTGCGGCAGAAGAAGAATGGGAGACCGCAGCGGAAATGGCCTGAGATTCCCCCTGTGCAGAGGCGGGAACTCGACCTCTAACACTCGTACCCTAAGTCTGAAGGTCGAAGCACAAGCATGGGATCTGTCCAGTCACATTCATAGTTGCTTAGCAGTGTGTGAGTTCTCTCGTAACAGACCAGTCATCTTTCAGCTTCTAGATGAAGCCACTAAATAATGTATTCTAAGACTGCTTGATGGGATTGAGGTTCTAACATACATTCAAAAGCAACCATTTTGATCATTGCTGGCATAGTTTTAAGGAAAATAGACATAGATACTGCAGGCTTTTAAATTAAGGCTGGACAACCCGTTTAAAGTGTCCCTCCAATCTGGCAAAGAAAGGTGACTTTACATTTGTCATTTATAGTCAACCTACATTGTGCCCTCATTTGGACTTCCACTTCCCCCTCTACTGAGACGTGCATTCTGGTCCTCACAACTCCCAAGATGGCTGCTTCAGTAGCATTGGGAGAGCTGTGGAAAGTCAGAACCATTGTTGCCCTGCTTTTCCTGTTCTGTGGAGGGGTGGTTCAAGCAACCCACTTCTCCCTATGTCAGTTTGGTGGCTATCATGGATAAAAAGAAGGACCAGAACGCTATTCTTAGTGGATGAGGCAATGGGAGTCAAATGGAGGGCACAAGGTAAAGTGACCATACAACAAGTGTATAGCCATTTTTCAGTACCGAGGTGGAGCGTCACTTTTAAAGAGAATGACAACATAATTCTAAGAACTAAAGTCCATACTGTACATAGAGAAGATTATAATATTCTTTTGTAAATGGTCAGAACTCAAAGAGCAGATTCTAGATAGACGCTCTTTAAACAAGAAATTATTTGCTAAGTTTACAGACCTCAGATCCTTTGTTATAAAAATACAAAGGAAAAGAAAGTTTGAGCTGAACTCTATAAAAGTAAGACAGCTTTCCCTGTAATGAAATTCCTTTCTATTTCTCAGGTATGACTCCCTCTGGGCACAAAGGGCATATTTTCTCCATCAGTTAGGACAGCTTATGACAAATAATGATGAGGAATCAATAGACTGAAGGGAAATATTGGGTGAGAAGCTGAATGAATCTCAGAGATAAATTATTGACCACAGGCATTGGACTTCTTTCCATCCTCCTCTATGTTTGTATTCCATCTCACTAACAACCTGAAAGAAAATCAAATATTTTGTTTGGGGGCTTCACTAATATCAGCAACTTTTACTATCTTAATGGCATTTTCATTGATTTGTGCCTTAATGGGAGCTGTATATATTTGATGTTGGTCATTTAAAGTAGATGTGAGTAATCGACTTTCCCACTGAGGATCATAAAGAAGCTTTGGTCTGGCAAGCACAGAAAGCAAACAGAACACAACGTTTAATCTACTATTCCGGTGCAGTTATCAGAGGCTAGAAAAAAAAAAAAAAATGTAAAGGTTAGCTTTCTTTCATGCTGACTTGCCAGCTCTCTGGTCATCAGAAATCTCACAAGAAAAAGGCCATCGGCAAAATGACCTTGGTTAAGGCATCACGTGCTAGAAAAAAAAATTAAGCCATTATACTAAAGCAGGAGTACAGGTAGTAAATCAAGACATTTCCAATAAGCTGCCATAATGGTTATCCATCATAGCCAGCTACAGCAGACCGTGGAGACATTGGTGCAGCTAAAGCTGAGACATAAACAATAATAAACCGGGCTTGATGTTTCAGACCTTCAGGAAATTTAAGAACAGTTGATTTTCCTTTGTTTCTTTGATATAATATTTAAGGTAAAAATATCTGAGGTGACATGTGAGTGAGCCTGCCACCTTACTGAGCAAAGCGACTATATTATTTTACGTGTAATAATAAATTAAATTGCTAGCACAGATCGATAGATAAATATATAAATAACAATATATGACATAAATGCATAGCTAGATATGCAAAAAAAATGGAACAGCACACTAAGTAGCATGAATCGGTGGGTGCAAGGCCTCCTAAATAAAAAAAATAAAAAGCAGGCAGCACTCCAATTGTAGCAAAAATAGTGTGGACTTTAGTTAGCCCATGTGGCATGGCGAGGTTTCGGTCAAAAAGAACCTTTCTCAAGCAGTGAATGAATACATACAGGAAGCATATAGCAGTATTACATCAATGTGCAATTTACAATTCATTAATGAAAATTTATAATAAAATACAATTCAAAAGTATCCTGAGCAAAATACATAGTGCAAGTAGCCATGAATAAAGTGCATAGACATATATGAAATATAACAATTTATATATAGATATCTTATAAAATAGTATCACTGTGCAAAAATGCCTTAATAATGTGTTAGAGTATGTGCAGATGATCCAGAACTGGCCGCGCTTTGGACGCAGTGCATGTTCACTGCGTCCAAAGCGCTGCCGGCTATTGAACGCAGGTGAATCCGTATGTGTTCACTGAACCGTGTGGATTCACCGCATCCATTGTATGGGTGAAATTACTCTTGCAGAGACTCGCGCCTGCGGAGATACACCGCATGTCCACCTCCTTGGGTAATCCACGGGCGTCTGTGGACGGAAAGTGGGCATGGGATTTCTGAAAATTCCATTCACTATGCTGTAACAGCAGGGTGCTGCGTGATGGATATTGCACAAGTACGCGGCGTCCAAGTGCTGAAATCAACGTCTACAAATGCGTCTACGTCTACTGCGCATGTCCACGCCTGTCATCTTTAAGCAGCCAAAAGGAATGCAGTGAGATCAATGGAAGTTCATCCATATGCGTTAGCAAGCCAATACTCATTGGTGCCATTTTGAATAAGGGAAGGATTCTCTGATGCGGCGTCAAAGGACATTCATTTATAACGTGAGAGTTAACGAAATAGAGACATACTTGTATCACATATATAGCATATTGGGAAAGGCCAGTCTGTATTAGCAGTCTACTTGGCCTCTTGACAATGCACTAGTGAACTGGTCTTTTCCTATAAGCATTGCTATTATGGACCTCAGTGCTGGCACTATTACCGCAGGTTTGCGGGTAAGTTATTGCTAGCCCTGCTTGCCTTGGTTACAAGCCCCAGGTCTTAATCATTCTTACATCTGAGAGGTCTATGGCTATTTGAATATACTTGGTTTCCTCCCCTTACAGCTATACATGTGCCTTTAGAGATTGTCATTTAGTGCCCATCTGTGTGGTCATTTGTCATGCTCTTTTCATCTTGTTGATATCATTGTCACCTTCGCATTTTCATCAGTTTTGTGGTTTTACATGTGGATGATTAGGGCTGACAGGCATTACAGCAGGTGGAGTTTAGCCAGTGACGTTTTGATCTAAGTTACTGTAGGACCGAGGACTTGCAAGGTTGCAGACTGGGTGACAACATGTAAATGTTGATTTGATTTTTAAAGACCTATATATCGCTTTGACTCTAAGCATTATCTATAAGTCAGTATATGTATTTTATGCAATATTGTCATTGGGGTCAATATTTGTCAACATGTGAATTTGTCAAGATTGTTTTTAATTGGTTTTATGCTTTGGTGTGTATTTTGTATACTTTAATAAAGCTATTTGTAATTTTGTACAGTGGTTCCTGCTATTTTGGCATGTTTCTTTTTCTCTTTTCCTGTAGCATTTTTTTTACATGCCCAAGGTAGACCCCATTATATCTAACTATTTATTTATTTTTGAATGGTGCCCTCTTTGTTTGTCTTTACGGATTTCCAATGACTTTTGCACCCCAGTCGCAGACTGGGCAGACGAGGCGATGGTGTAGCTCTTAGTGTGCTGCATTGATCTCGCATTACTGCAGTTTGTGACACCTTTGTTGTGGCTTCTGTGCCTGCAGTTGCTACTGCTGCTGATGTTGCTAACAATTTTTTTGAAATATGGAGACCCCAAGTTGTGTTTCCATCTGGTGGGTTGCCCGTAGTGGAAGGGTCAGAGCCCCATTATACTATTTCTACTCTGGGGAAAGTGATGCCACTTTAGTAGTGTCTGCCCCTAATTTTTGGAAATGTTTGGACTCCAAGTTGGGTCTCTTTCATATGTGTTGCCTGTAGCACTAGGCCTCCCAGACCAGCAGGCCTGCACTTACTTTCAGTCAACTACCTGTGTTACTATCCTTACATTTTTTAAACAACAGTGGTCTATGAACCTGATATTTGTGCCACCTGAGTGTGGCTGAGCAGAAATTCGAACATGAATCCGAATGTGCATTATTCATGCTGACTTTGAGATTGGTGAATGTTTTCCGAGCAAGTTCACTCATTTCTATACCCGAGCCAAGCTTTGGCTAAAGTTCAGCTGAATCCGAAGAACCTGAACGTCCATGGGTCCGCTCATTCCTATTTAACAGCCTTGATGCCTCTTTCATGTTAGAAAATCGGTGGTGGATTTAAAATTGTATCCAAAATAATGTAACACCAATTTTGCAGAATACTGAATCCACCCCAGAAACAAAGGGTCATCTTAATACTTATGTATTTTTACTGGGCTTATTGGATTTTGTACAAGTAAGTAGTCACATAAATCCTGTTCTATTTGTCTCATTTTTCATAGCCTTATTCAGTGCCGATTTAATATTTCTGATTATATAACATTTCAGATCACAGTTTAATTTTTGGTATATATGCATTTCATTTAATTGTCTTTTAATTTCCTGAATAAATTTTAGACAATATTAGAGAAGCGCAAATAAATTTGTACAATGCTGGTCTAAGGGTACCGTCACACTATACGATTTACCTACGATCACGACCAGCGATATGACCTGGCCGTGATCGTAGGTAAATCGTAGTGTGGTCGCTGGGGAGCTGTCACACAGACAGCTCTCCAGCGACCAACGATGCCGAGGTCCCTGGGTAACCAGGGTAAACATCGGGTAACTAAGCACAGGACCGCGCTTAGTTACCCGATGTTTACCCTGGTTACAAGCGTTAAACTAAAAAATAAACAAACAGCACATACTTACATCTGGTGTCCGTCAGGTCCCTTGCCGTCTCTGCTTCCCGCACTGTGACTGCCGGCCGTAAAGTGAAAGTGAAAGCACAGCCGCTGTGCTCTGCTTTCACTTTACGGCCGGCAGTCACAGTGCGGGAAGCAGACAGCAAGGGACCTGACGGACACCAGAATGTAAGTATGTGCTGTTTGTTTTTTTTTAGTTTAACGCTTGTAACCAGGGTAAACATCGGGTAACTAAGCGCGGTCCTGCGCTTAGTTACCCGATGTTTACCCTGGTTACAAGCGAACGCATCGCTGGATCGCATCGCTAGATCGCTAGATCGGTGTCACACACACCAATCTAGCGATGACAGCGGGAGATCCAGCGATGAAAGAATGTTCTAAACGATCTGCTACGACGTACGATTCTCAGCAGGATCCCTGATCGCTGCTGCGTGTCAGACACAGCGATATCGTAACGATATCGCTGGGACGTCACGAATCGTACCGTCGTAGCGATCGAAATGTTATAGTGTGACGGTACCCTAACTGTCAGGTCAATTTTCCGTGACCTTTAAACAGGATCTCTGCAAACCTTCTCCCACCTGTCGGCATTCATGGCTCCTCTTTTGATTAACCAGCCTGCCAGAAAGTTGTGGGTTGATCACATAGAAACAATGATGTCATGCCATGTCTCCTAATCAAAAGAGTAGCTGGTAATGCCTGCAGGTAGGGGCAGTTTGCAGGGCTCCCGTCAAGTGGCCACAGAAGATTGACTTGGCCTCTAGACTAGATCCTACAAATTGATTCACTCATTTTTAGAAATTATGTACCCTAGAAACTAAATAAGATTTTCAAATTGTGCTGATTTAATGCAAATCATCGATCCCTTTATTACCACATGAGAAATTGAATATTAAGAAGTTCTCATTTAACTCAACAGGCTGTCTTTATAATGCATTGATGTGATTAGTATTCCAGAGAATTTCAGTATTTTTTTGCTGATATTCAATCCAAATAATTAATGAGGGTTCTGAATATGGAACCCCCGTATATTATTGCATTAAGTTATTTGAACAGCTATTTCATTTAATGCAGAAAACTCCATGAAATTAGGCATATGTCGAAAGTTAGTCAGACAAGAATTCCAGTTTTGATAGGAAGGTTAACCTTAGAAATTCTGTTAGAGCAATTAATGTTACTGTAACAGTGCGAACATGAAAATGAAGCCATTTAAACCTTAGTTTTGTGCCAGACATTCAGTGTGACCAGTGAAAGAACAATGTAAACACAAAACTGTACATTTAAGAATCTCCTGTGTCAGTTCATGTTGCATTAATTAGATTTCCAAACCAGGATGTGATGACATGATATATTATATTTTATGAACATTAGCCAACTATTGAATGCCGTTCAGCAAGCCTGATATAAACACAAAGATAAAAAATATTCATTTAGTTCGGACATCGGATACATTCATATCAATATGAAGAAACATTGAATTTGGATTTTGGCAATGTAATTCTGTCCCTATAGAAAGAGGATATTTATCTTTGCTGATTTAAACCCTCAAAATATGTTGGAAATGGAAGATGTTTACAATGGACCATTAAATAGCCTTTAAGCTTGGTTTATATACTTGGTATATATATGTAGTATTACCATTAATAAAGGACTTGGTATGGTATAAAAAATCATGGTTGTTATAAAATGTTATTGACATAAATTACATTATGTCCCTCGTCATCGATGAGAATCATTAACTGTCAATCATGTATCGATAGGGGAAATACAATCTGAATCCATGAATGGAGAAATATTACCAATAAATGATTTTTTTTTGGTACAAAGTTGATACCATGGCACAGGATATCCATCAGATATTTATCTTGATGTAACATAGATACTAGGGATGGGCGAGCACTAAAATACTCTGATGCGTGTTACTTGAACCAAGCACTGTTTCGAGTAACAAGTATAATGGGAGTCAATGGGAAATCTGAACATTTTTCTTACAGACCCTACAATGAGGTCCGAGGGCCAGTGAAAATGTTGAAATTGATGGAAAAAGTGCCGAGTGTAAGACGAACAGCATGGGGAAGACCCCTGGAAGTGTCTCTGACTCCCAGATCACTGCTGAGATCAATGGTGTCACACTCTTACTCCACTTTAAAGACTGACATTAAAACATTCAAAATCGATGAGAAATTGGAGTTTAAAGGAAAAAAATTGGAAACATTTTTTCCTATATAATAATTATGCAAATTGTCTCTTCAGAGAGGAAGAGAGCTAGAACTCTAGTGCCACCTATTGGAAGGAAGCAATCCTACAAGTCAATGTTGACCCTTTAACGAGCCTTGTTACATGACTTAGGATAATATCCAAACCAGAATCTCAATTTGCAGACACTGTGTTTTGAGGTACTGCCCTTTGTCAGTGCAAAGCAGAGATCTGGTTTAGCTGTGTGAGAGGTGTCAGACCGTTATCCAAGAAGAATTGTTTCTCCTTGAGGAGATCGACATGCTAAGCATGCCGAGATGAGGAGACTTAAAGCCGCAATGCTCCTCTGGGTAATATGCTAATTATACAAATTGTCTCTTCAGAGAGGAAGAGCGCTAGAACTCTAGTGCCACCTATTGGAAGGTAGCAATCCTACAAGTCAATGTTGACCCTTTAATGAGCCTTGTCACATGACTTAGGATAATAGCCAAACCAGAATCTCAATTTGCAGACACTGTGTTTCGGGGTTCCTATATAATGACTGGTATATAAGTCAACATTTAAAAAAAATAAAAAAAAAATAACTTAAGTAAACCAAAATTGAATTTTTTATTAAAACATTGGAAATTTCAGTGTAATTTATGAAGGAAGAAAGAAATGCAAAAAATGTATTTGATGGAAGAGGGGGGACTCATATACACATTGTGCTAGACATAAACCAGGGCCTCCTATACATTCTGCTCAAATTGTCATGCAATGGTACTCCTAGACTCATAAAGGCTACCAAAAATTGCAAGAAGGATCATCCATACACCCTTGAAGGCACCAACTGTAGTACTTCATTCAAATACGGTGAACACAGTGTAACTGTGGTACTCCTACACTCATAAAAACTCTGCACACAATGCAAAGCCTGTCTAAAATTGCAAGCAGGGTCATCCATACACCCTTAAAGGCACAAACTGGAGTGCCTCATAAAAAAATCAGAAAGTGTAGTTTATGTACTCTTACGCTCATAAAAGTTTTGCACACAACGCAAAGCCAGTAAAAAATTATAAGGATGGTCATACAGTCATCCATAGACCCTTAATGGCAACAACTATCAGGCCTCATTAAAATATTTTAAAAGTATAGTTAATGTACTCCTACACTCATAATGACTTTGAACAAAGTACAAAGCCAGGAAAAAATGATAAGGAGGGTAATACAGTCATTCATAGACCCTTAAAAGGCAGCAACTGGAGGGCCTCATTAAAATATTTTGAAAGTGTAGTTGATGTAATCTTACACTAATAAAGACTTTGCACAAAGTGGAAAGTAAAAAAATTATAAGAAGGGTCATCCAGTCATCTATGGACCCTTAAAGGCAACAGCTGGAGGACTTCATTAAAATATTTTGAAAGTGTAGTTGATGTATGCCTACACTCATAAAGGCTTTGAATAAAGTGCAAAGCCAGGAAATAAATTAAAGAATGGTCAGCAGCCACAGACCCTCAAAGGCAACAACTGGAGGGCCTCATTAAAATATTTTGAAAATATAGTTGATGTTCTCCCCTACTCAGCTCATGCACGTAGGAGAAATGGGACAAATCTTGTGTGGGTACTAGCCTCTCTTGCGCTAGCATCCAACTCCTGTTCATCCTCCTCCTCCTTAGCCTACACTTTCTCACTGTTACCTTATCCACACTGAGCAGATGAGATGAGGCTGGGCTGGGTAGTATCTCTCTGTCTCATGACTTCCTCCATCTGCACTTGGTCTGCATGCAAAGCTTCAGCTTTAATTGTGAAACCAAAAACACATGGGCTACTTGCACAGTGAACAAGTCTGTAGAAACCTGTTCACACCACTTTAATTGTGAGTAGGGATTGTTTAAGTAGACACAGAAGCAGGATTCTTACATTGATTATGGCATCATTAATGCTTACCATCTTTGTGGAGTCCTCAAAGTCCTGGAGAATTGCACAAATGTCAGACATCCATGCCCACGCTTCAATTATGTTCAGATGCTGACTAGAATGACGATGGACCAGTTGGAGATGGTATTCCCTGACTGGCCTTTGCTTCTCACAAAGCCTTGCCAGAATGTGCAGTGTGAAGTTCCAGTACATGGTCATGTCACACATCAGTTGGTGAGCTGGCACTTGCACAAGCTGCTGCAGCACTGCCAGAATGTGAGCATCTGTAGCCAACCTGCAGAAATAGGAGCTGACATGGTGTACCTTGACCAAACGTTCTGGCAAATCTGGTCAAACTACCAATTTTAGCATGTGAGTCAAGCTTGGTACATGTGTGAGTTTGCCAAGATTCACAGCTGCCACCAGGTTACTGCCATTATCCCACATGACCATGCATGGTTGCAGGTTCAGCAGCCAGAGCCAAATATCTGTCCAGTCCGCTATTCCTTCCAATAATTCTGTCGCAGTGTGCGATTTGTCTCCTAGACAAATTAGCTTCAACAGAGCCTGTTGCCGCTTCGCACAGGAAGTGCTGCAGAACTTCCACCTTCAAGCTGATGTGGACAATGTGCTTTGAGATAATAAATAGAAGATGGAGGGTGAGGAGAAGCAGGAGGGGTGCAAGTACTGGTGTAGTTGGTGGAGGAAACCATGATAGAAGTAGGTCCAGCTATCCTCTGTGTCGGTAGCAAATATGCAATGCCAGGATGGGACTTGGCTCCAGCCTCCAGAATATTCAGCCAGTTTGCTGTCAGGAAAATGTAGCATTCCAGGCCTCAAGCGCTTGCCAACATGTCGGTTGTTAAGTGTACCATCCCAGTAATTGCGTTGGTAAGCGCATAAGCGATGTTCCTGGACATGTGCTGGTACAAGGCAATAGTGGGACTGAGTACCAAAAGACAACTGCCACCATGAGTCGACAGAAATCCTGTCTTGCGTCTACAAGCCTAAGCTGCAAAATTTCCACAGCAAGCTGCCTGGAAATTATTATTTATTATTATAGCACCATTTATTCCATGGCGCTTCACATTTGAGGAGGGGTATACATAATAAAAAACAGGTACAATAATCTTAATCAATACAAGTCATGACTGGTACAGGAGCAGAGAGGACCCTGCCCGTGATGGCTTACAATCTACAAGGGATGGGTGAGGATACAATAGGTGAATGCAGAGCTGGTTGTGTAGTGGTTTGTTGGATTGGTGGTTACTGCAGGTTGTAGGCTTGTCGAAAGAGGTAGGTCTTCAGGTTCCTTTTGAAGGTTTCCACAGTAGGCAAGAGTCTGATATGTTGTGGCAGAGAGTTCAAGAGGAGGGGGGATGCACATCAGAAATCTTGTATACGATTGTGGGAAGAAAGATAAGAGGGGAGTCAAGAAGGAGATCTTGTGAGGATCAGAGGTTGTGTGCTGGTAAGTACCGGGAGACAAGGTCACAGATGTTTGGAGGAGACAGGTTGTGGATGGCTTTCTATGCCATGGTTAGGGTTTTGAACTGGAATCTCTGGGTAATGGGGATCCAGAAAAGGGATTGACAGAGAGGAGAGACTGGGGAATAGCGGGGGATATGTGGATTAGTTGGGCAGCAGAGTTTAAGATAGATTGGAGGGGCGTGAGAGTGTTAAGCCCCCGTCACACATAGCTAGATCGCTAGCAAGATCGCTGCTGAGTCACAAGTTTTGTGATGCAACAGCGACCTCAGTAGCGATCTCGCTATGTGTGACACGTAGCAGCGACCAGGCCCCTGCTGTGAGATTGCTGGTCGTGTCGGAATGGCCTGGGCCATTTTTTGATCGTTGAGGTCCCGCTGGGTAGCACACATCGCTGTGTTTGACACCTTACCAATGACCTCGTTGACAGGATGTCCCATTGAATCATCATGAAATAGCATCGTTCTACAGGTCGCTACAGGTCGCTACAGTTCGCCGCATCGCTGCTGCGTCGTTGGGGAGATCGCACTGTGTGACATCTCACCAGCGACCACATAGTGATGCAGCAACGATCCCTGACAGGTCGTATCGTTGTCGGGATCGCTTTAGCGTCGCTATGTGTGACGGGGCCATTAGAGGGGAGGCCACACAGCAGGAAGTTGCAGTTGTCAAGACGGGAGATGATGAGGGCATGCACTAGAGTTTTTACAGATTTTAGGTTGAGGAATGTATGGATCCGGGAGATGTTTTTGAGTTGAAGTCGGGAGGAGGTGGAAAGGGCCTGGATATGTGGTTTGAAGGAGAGATCAGAGTCAAGGATTTCACAGAGGCAGCGAGCTTGTGGGACAGGGGAGAGTGAGCAGCCATTTACTTTATTGGATAGGTTTGTTGGGAGGGTCGAGTGAGATGGGGGAAAGATGATGAATTCTGCTTTGTCCATGTTAAGTATTAGAAATCAAAGCAGAGAAGGATGAAATAGCGGACAAACATTGTGGGATTTTGGTTAGTAGGGAGGTGATATCTGGTCCAGAGAGGTAAATTTGTGTGTCATCAGCATAGAGGTGATACTGCAAGCTATGAGATTCTATGAGCTGTCCCAGTCCAAAGGTGTAAATGGAGAAGAGCATGGGCCCCAGGATTGAACGTTGCGGGACTCCGACAGATAGGGGATGAGGTGAGGAGGTGGTGTGTGAGTGGGAGACACTGAGCATCCGGTCTTTTAGGTATAATGCAATCCAAAGTGAGCCCATTTAGAATTTGGGCCTTCGGGTGGGTGGCTGTGAACTTTTTTTGCATTCCAAGGCCTGGGATAGGGACAGCTGAACGCCGTGCTGGGACAAGTCTTTGGAAGTGCTTGGTGGTGGTGCCTCAGACTGTGCAAAGATAAGTGCAGGGCAGGAGGCATCTGTGCAAGTGTTATGGGCAGGGGATTGGGAAGAACCCAGCACATGAGAAGAGAAAGTGGTGTCACCAGCTGGCACCAATCATGATCCCAAGCGTTCAGCCCTCCAAGTCATGTGCTTAGATGACATTCCCAAGCGTTCAGCCATCCAAGTCGCATGCTTAGATGACATGCGCCTTATAATACTCGCGGTGGTTAGCTTCTTAGTGATCAGACCCCTGTTGATCTTATTATGGCACATTTTGCAAATGACCATTTTTTTGTCTCAGAACTCTCTTTAAAAAATTTCCAGACTAAGGAACACATTTCTCTTTGAGGGACAAATTCACGAATGTCGGTGCTCTGTGGAACAGCTGCTGGCCTTCACCCTATGGTCACCCCACTTCCTTTTCCTGCTTGTTTTGATGCTGTCATTCCCACCCTTTCAGTGCTGCTGGTCTCGGTCAGCATTCCAATTTCCCATATTGGGTAGGTGACTTTGTTATCCACCATCTCGTCTTCCACCACCGCACCCTGGTAGGGTTTGAGTTCATGTACTGTTCTGGTACCTGAACCAAACTTTTTAAAAATGTTTGGTTGAACCCACCAGACCCAAACGTCCGCGGGTTCTTCCATCTCTAGTAGCTGCACTGTTGGAAGCATTTTTAAATAATATTACATTCCATTTCATATGCATCAGGATTTGTGCACATTTGGCATCCTTGTGTGATTTTATCTTCAAAAAAGTCTTTGATACCATGTGAGGGACAACAGCTAGCAGCATACAATAACGAGTTGCAAATAGGCCCATTTTTTGTGGCTGTACACCAATGCTGACTGTCTTCTAGTTACATGACCTAAATGTAAAGCATATTTACAGTGCATCTATTTTCTATCAGAATCAGTACTGACTTGCACAAATTATCAGTTCTACAATTAATATATATATATATATACATTATTTATAATGTATACAAGGAGCCGTTTTCTAACATGACATGACAACTGCAGGTCACATTTTGGTCATCCCACTGAGAGCAGCCTGTATGGCCTAGATGTCCTACTATCTGCTACTTTGATGTGCTGCCTGCAATGTCTGCTCCCTTTCTTTCTCCTGTAGTGTATAAGCTCTTTGGTCAGCTGGGAACTCTATTTCTTCTCTCCCTCACAATTTTTTCATAGGAAATTACAAATTATCCAGTATTGAGACTTGTTTAAATGTATGCTATGCAAACAAAATTTGGGGGAAATGCAGCAAAGACAGCAAATTCAAATTTCAAAAGATCCTCTCATCTGTCTCCTCTCTCTCTCTTCATTCCAGAACATTGATTGAAAGTGAATGAGCAAATCAGAAACCTAAATCAAATCAATATTTGGGGTGACCGCCCTTTTGACTTCACAAAATATCAATTTTTCTAGGCACATTTACTCAAGATTATTTAAGGAACTTGTCAGAAAGGTTGTTCTGAACATCTTGGAAGAACATGTCATGAGATTAATCCTGCCGGAACCAGGGCAATCATGAATTATTCTCCGGCTGTGTACTTTGTACTTTGGGATGCAGTGATGTTTCACAAAAAATATTCTCTATGAAGCTAGCCATGGTCTTTGTGTGTTGGTAGCTTCTTCACTCTCAGATCAACATAGACTGTCAGGTATCTGCCTATACACAAGCAGGCACTCACACTCATCCGGTGTCTGTGGTTCAGGCATCAAGAATCAATTGACAACAGGTTTCATTTAACCTCTCAGAAAATGAAGAAACTCCATATACCCACTCTCCAACCTTTCCTATCCATGATTTTGGGGATTATTTCTCTAAACTATTGCAGCCCTCCCTTATTTCAAAGACCACATAATATCTACATAGGCAACTTTTTCAATAAATACTACATGGAAAGCCCTGGTTCTATGCTAAACAGACAGATAAAAATATCTTATATTTTAATATATGTGATCAAACCTAGTATTATTTCTGCTTTTCTTCAAAGCTACTGTATATACCTTTTGTATGGATAACTGCTAAAAAATAAAAATGTAATAGTTACTAAAAAGGAATACAAATAAGTACAGTAATAAATTCTGTGTACTCATGCATGTGTTGTATCCATATATTTTTTTATTAAGCGTTTAATTTTTATACTTTCCTTGAAAGCATGAGGCATATGAACACGGATTTTATAAGATTAGGAATTTTCCATTTTATTTTAGAAGAGAAAACCCCAGATTTTTCAGTGACAATAAGAAAATGTGATTTATACATGTAGACTGTCCTTTCTCTGTTATTGCTCTGTTGCGGTTAGAAGAAACAGATGGTAAGATTTTCTTGGGAGCTTAAAACAGAAGCCAAGCTAATCAACGACTCAGTTATCAGACGGGTTAAAGCCGCTCTTGAATGCTCCATCCAAATCTCAAATAATCAGGTAAAGCTTTTCTTTCAAAAGGTAACAGTGTTTTGTTTTTTTCTGACATTCAAAGATCCACACGTTACCGTGAACATTTATTCTATTTTTTTTTTTCATTTTGTATAGAACTTTTTAAAACTACATATGTATAATGGCAACTAAGTAAAAGCCCAATAAGCATGGTATATAAAGAAAAACCTACAAAAATAAAGTGCAAGGCACAATATCTATAACAATATATTTTGTCAGTTTTAATAGAGTATGATTAAAATAGTACATACAAAGTTACGAAATTAAGAAACCTATAGACCAGTGAGTGTTGACATCAGTAGATCACAAGTAATTGCAAAGAGATCAAAATATGAGATGGTTATGTATACAATCAGAGTATTGAAAGCAGATACTTCATTATCCCATTCATCCCGAAGCCTGTTTTCACCTTACTTGCCAGGCCAATTTTTTAAACTCAGCCCACTGTCACTTTTATGACACTTTTATCGGGTTACTAAGCGGCCCTGCGCTTAGTAACCCGATGTTTACCCTGGTTACCCGGGGACCGGCATTGTTGGTCACTGGAGAACTGTCTGTGTGACAGCTCTCCAGCGACCACACAGCAACGCTGCAGCAATCGGGATCGTTGTCTAGATCGCTGCAGCGTCGCTAAATGTGACGGTACCTTTACTTAAGTGGTACCGAATGATGCATACACAGCTCTCATGTCAACTCAGCGTGAGATGGTTGAAAGATGATGTATTCCGATTTGTCCATATCCACTCTTTGAAAACAAGCAGAAAAGAAGGATGAAATAGTGGGAAGACATGTGATTTGGGTCAGTAAGGAGGTGATGTCAGGTACAGATAGGTAAATCTTGTGTCATCGGCATACTGATGATATTGCAAACCGTGCCATTACATGAGCTGTTCCAGGCCAAAGGTGTTGATGGAGAGGAGTAGGGGGTCCTAGAACGTAGAATTGGGGAACAGCAAAATACAGGGGTCGAGGTGAGGAGGTGAAGACACTGAATGTTCCAGTAACAGTCTTTTTAAAGACTCTGCCGATAACCCCAAAAAGGCCATTTGCAACACCGACCATGTCCGCATCAGCAGGAGTAGCAAAACTAACAGCCTAACCACCACCAGCATGATCAGGCACACGGCAGGAAAGCACCCGAGTTTGTTGGCCGAACAACAGGCTTCATCAACAGTGTCTGTGGGTGATACCACTGCTTCTTCCGCTGTTGTGCATGCAAGCCAATCCACTGTCCATGATGCATGCAAAGATGCCTCCTGCCTTGCAACTGTATTTGCACACAAACTCAACTAGCACCATCAAGAAGCACGTCCATGTCCTTGTGCCAGCGCAGCGTTCAGTTGTCCATATCCCAGGCGCTTTTAGGCGCGTCACTGAAATTAATGAAATGTGGAATGAAAAAACAAACAGTTAATGTTTTTCACAAAAATTTTTCTTCAGGCCCAATCTATTTTTACTTTCACTAGGGTAACAGGAGAAAACGGACAATAAAATTTGTGGTGCAATTTCTCTTGAGCACGCTGATATACCATATATGGGGGAAAACCAATATTTGTGTGAACGGCAGGCCTCGTAAAGGGAAGGAGCGGCATTTGACTGATTTCAATGTAAAATTTGCTGGCATAATTAGCAGACGCCATGGCGTGTTTGGAGAGCCCCTGACATGCCTTAACAGTGGAAACCCCCCATAATTGACACCATTTTGGAAGCCTCAGTGATCATATATAGATGTGTGATGAGCACTTTGACAGCCCAGGTGCTCCACAGACGTTTCTATTGTGGAGCCGTGAAAATAAAAAAACACGTTTTTCCCATAAAAATACAATTTGTTGTGCAACTATTGACAGCGGCATCAAAGAGGTTAAACGTTAGCGAATTAGTGCTAGCACCGATTGTGGGCCCCTCTTATCTCTTCTTCCCACAATCCCATACAAGATTTCTCTCGTGCATCCCCCCTCCTCTGGAACTCTCTACCCCAACATATCAGACTCTCACCTACTGTGGAAACTTTCAAAATAAACCTGAGGACCTTCCTCTTCCGACAAGCCTACAACCTGCAGTAACCACCGATCCGCCAAACCGCTACACGAACAGATCTACCCTCACTTACTGTATTCTCACCCATCCCTTGCCCATCCCATGCCCTCGTAGGCAGGATCCTCTCTCCTCCTGTACCAGTCATGACTTGTATTGATTAAAATTATTGTACTTATTTTTTATTATGTATACTCCTCCTCACATGTAAAGCGCCATGGAATAAATGGCGCTATAATAATAAATAATAATAATATTGCTGCAGGGAGTCATTTCCTACATAGAGCTGACACATGCACATGATCGTGGGGGCGCTCAGCATGAGCCTGCACGATCGCGACAACATACATGTATGATGTTTTGCTGGAATGCAGCTGCTGCGGCGCCATAAATATACGGTGCATGTCGAAAGGGTGTTATAGGATCGGTCCAACATGGTATTAAACATGTAATATGTGAATGGACCAACCAGAGAGTGTACAGAAGTGAAAAGAGATGTCAAATATAAGTAAAAATAAATAGAGATGCACAGTGGCATATAGAAGATCTCACAAGTAAAAAAAAAACCAAACCCGATGTGTGTTTCACACTTAGCTTTGTCACAGGGTTTTTTTTTTCTTATAAACATATTTGGGTAACACAACTATCTAAAGAACTTATCTAGATTTTTTAACTAGAAACTGCTTTTAAAGTGGTTGTTTTCTAATGATATTGATGACTTATACTCAGTGTAGGTCATCAATACCAGATCGGTGGGGGTCTCACAAGATACAACGCCACCGATCAGCTGTTATTTGATCCGGAGGTAGATATGAACCATGAACAGCACTGCTCCATACAATGTTTAGCAAATGTTGCCAAAAGCAGCAGCTCATCTCTTATTTAAGCTGGAGCTGGTCACAGATAATCAATGGCAAGGTTGCCAACTTTACTTTTTATTTTTTTCTAGACAGTTTCTCAAGAAATCACAGACAGCCAAAAAAATGTTAAGGACAAATTGAAAAATCATAATAAATCATTAAGATTATAAGTGTTACATATTTAAAGAACTTAAATCATATATGAAGATATTAGCTGCATTCAATGTGAATCATAAAATAGTGATACATACAGTAATAAAAATCTGTGCAAGTTTCTCCAACTTAAAAAAATTCATGGACGCTTCAAATTATTTTTACGCACAGTAGAAAAAGTGCACTGTTTTATTGGACTGTCCGTGAATTTCTGGGTGGTTGACAACCCAGATCAGTGGGGTTGTCAGGTTATGAACTCCCAATGATCTGCTATTGATAACCTATCATAAAGATCGATCATCAAGATTATTAGACCTGGAAAACCCTTCAACTGTTTCATAACCTAGTCTAGTTTACAGTTTAGTTTCTTACATTGCTTGTTAGAATTCTTTATTCTAGAGTGATCATCTAAAAATATTTGGAAAAGCAGAATTAAAGTTTTGGATTGATTGTATCGTAAAACATTTTATTACCTTTTTCAAACAATTTATAATATATTTTTAGAACGAACAATATGTATAATAATGTCAATTATCTATCACGGTAGTATTCAAATAAACATTGAAAATTTGTTAAGATAGAAACTGGTTTTAATTCAATAATACAAAGCATTAGAAGACACATGTTCCAACTAACATTTTTTTACAGTATGTTTTTGTGAAAAGAAATGATCACGACAGATTCCCTTCAATTGTATCAAAAAATAAATGCCTTTATCATAGATTTTGTCAATAAAAATATATACGAGAAAACATGCCCCCTCAAAATGTGACAATATCACATATCTAATGTGGATGTTAGACTCTATTTAATTTTTTCAGAACATCCTCTGCTGCTTGTGTCTAGAAATTACCCATGGAGTCAAATTCGTCACTACACATGTAGATAAATTCTCAAAGGGGTATAATTTCCGAAATAGGGTCACTTGGGGGAGGGATTCTGCTGTTCTACCACTTAGGGGCTCTGTATATAGAGTCCGCAAACAACATGATAATTTTCTGTGAAGCAAATTGGGATCCAATGTGCTCACCACACATCTAAATACATTCCTTAGGGGGTCTAGTTTCCAAAATGGGGTCACTTGGGAGTTTCCACTGTTTAGGCACATCAGGTGCTCTCCAAGTATGACATGGTGTCCGCTAATGATTCCAGCAGGTTTTGCATTGAAAAAGTCAAATGATGCTTCTTCCTTTCTGAGCCCTGCCGTGCGCCAAAACATAACTTTTTTCCCTATATATGGGTATCAGCATAGTTAGGAGAAAGTGCATAAGAAATTGTGTGGTGCAATTCCTCCTGTTACCCTTATACAAATGTAACATTTGGGGCTAAAAAATATTTTTATGGAAAAAAATTAGATTTTTTATTTTCACGGTTCACGTTATAAACTTCTGTGCAGCATCAGGGGGATCAATGTGCTCACCATACATCTATATAAGTTCCCTGAGGGTCTAGATTCCAAAATGATGTCACTTGTGGGGGATTTTCACTGTTTAGGCACACAGGGGCTCTCCAAACATGACATAGTGTTTGCTAATTGTTCTAGCAAATTTTTAATTTTAAAACTCAAGTGGCGCTCCTTCCCTTCCAAGCTCTACCGTGCACCCAAACAGTGGCTTACCCCCAAATCTTGGGTATCGGCATGCTCAGGAGAAATTGCACAAATTTTGGGGTCCATTTTTATTTAACTTAAATTAAAATTTTGGGTGAAAAAAGTAAAATTTTTAATTTTTTTCACATTCCAAAAATTTCTGTGAAGCATCTGAAGGGTTAATAGGCTTCGTGAATGTGGTTTTGAGCACCTTGAAGGGTGCAGTTTTTAGAATGGTTTCACTTTTGTTTATTTTCCGTTGTACAGACCCCCCAAAGTCACTTAAAATGTAATGTGGTCACTAAAAAAATGGTTATGTAAATTTTGTTGGAAAAATGAGAATCACTGGTCAACTTTTAACCCTTATAGCTTCCTAACAAAAAAAAATTGTTACGAAAATTGTTCTAAAATGAAAAGTAGACATGTGGGAAATGGTATTTAGTTACTATTTTGCATGACCTCTCGCTCTAATTTAAAGAATAAGAATAAGCATAAGAATTTTCCAAATTTTTGCCAAATTACCATATTTTTTGCAAATAAATGCATGTTATATCGAATACATTTTGCCACTATCATGAAGTACAATATGTCATGAAAAAATAATATCAGAATGAGTGGGATCTATTGAAGCATTCCAGAGTTATTACCTCAAAAATGACAGTGGTTAGAATTGTAAAAATTGGCCTGGCTTTTAAAGTGCAAACCACCTTAGGGGGTAAAGGGGTTAAAAATGCCACAAAAGCCTGATCTACCTTCTGCATGTAAAAAAAAAGTCTAAGCAAAGCACAAAAATGACAGAAGTTAGCACTATAGATTATAAAAGTGGATTCATTTATGTCCATAGAAATTCTCAAATTCTTGTAAATGCTTCAATTGCTTCTGCACAACCATTTTTTTAAATAAAAAAATAATATTTACAATCCCTCTTCAGCCATATTCTGATTATACAGTGCATTTCTTAACTGCCTTAAACCCATGTACTATTCTATAACTGACTTTATAGGGTCAAGTTATTTCCATTTATTTCCATGGCTTCCGGCATCGACAAGCAGAACATTTAACATGGCAATTTAAATAGTATCTGATAAAATGGACAGATGGATTTGGGTGTTTAATAATTAGAATAATTATACTTATAAAACATTTTAATGTACTAACTTATTGCATTCAGACATAAATCCCCTAAAGTTCTGAAAAAACATTAGCATAAGATGCTTGTAACTCAAGCTGTGTCTAATGAGAGTTGCTGTTTCACTGCCGATGGGGCTGGAGTCCAATGAGTGATAGCTATGAAAGAGGTCACATACATATTCATCAAATTCGACATGCACATGTAAACCAGTTTTAATAGGCCATGACAGCAGAAGTTGTGTGAGGCAAATGCATGCACATGTGCTCATTCTCTCAACTGGCAAATTTAGCCATTACTACTTTGGTATCCATGGATGAAATATTAGCTTGCTAGAATAAGACCATCATTTGTAGCTGAATCCTATTGGCAACAAACTCATTCAATGCATTCTTACTGCTTCGTAAAGGGAATCTATAACAATGATGCAGCGCCCTCTCACCTTAAAACAAAACTATTTTCAAGGCAGTGTTGCTCTCTGAAAGATAATTTCGTTCATAACTTTATTTATGCAATCTATTTCTCCTTGACCGAAAAAATGCTGTTTCAATCCATATGCAGATGAGGCTTAAGCGCTCTGGGAGCGTGATTGCACTTCCTAAGCTTCTGTCTCCCTGGCTTTATTCTCCGCCCAGCCAAACCTTCCTCTTCTTGATTGACAGCTCACTGCCCGTGAACCATCAGACAAGCATCATGCCATCACAGAGAGTGTCATAGTCTCACTGTTACTACAGTAAAGAAAGCCCTTCTATGATGATATGGAATCCTTTGTGCCCTTAGACATGATGGTTTTAATTGAATGGGATGATATGCAGTGCAAAAAATGGACTTTGTTTAATGGATGTTGATGTGCCTGGACAAACAATGAAGTGACGATGGCACACAAAGATTTTAACTTAAAGGCACTAAGAGCAACTTTGTAGGTAATCAAAATTTGGTAAATTTAAATAAGTGCAGTTAGCAAGAGTTCCATAACTATGTTGACGATTCATCAAAGTGTTTTTGCCAGAACGCTGGCATCAAATATATTAAAAAATTCACAAATTTTTAACGTAAAAAACGTAACTCTGTGTTTTCAAGCCAGTTTGAAGCAGCTCTGCCAAAGTGAGTAAAGCTTGGTAGGAGCAAGCTTTTGTCACGGGGCTACCACGACAGAGAGGTTCCAGAGAACCGCAGCGCTCTGGGCCTCATTCACACACAGTGAACAGAAGCTCTTCACCTGTATTCTGACCTGGCTGCTTTGTGCCAGCAGTGCAGGAGTTAACCTTATTGCTGAGTTGCTGAGAGCTGGGTCTTTCAGCTGAAGTGGATTTTGTAATCTGATCCTCTATATAGACCCAGTCCTGACTTCAGCTATTGTCAGTGATCAGTTCTACTGCCTGGCTTGGAGGTTGAAGGAGCTTAGTGTTTGAGATGGAGGTTTATTTACAGAGATTGGTGTCTGCTGTTTTGGTTGCATGTTAAGCCTGTTTTCCTTCCTAGTTTATGCCTTCTCTTCCCTTCTCTGTGTTTCCTCTGTGGTTGTGTGAGCATTTGGTGAGTTTGAGACTTATAGTTACCTTGTCTGTATACCTTGTTATTTGTTGTATTGTTACACTGGTGCAGTCCACCTCCCTTGGGGGGAGAGGGGGCCACTGATAGGGTCTGCCCAGGAGACAGGGATACGCTGGTGGCTCAGGTCTCCTAACCATCATAGATACCCCTGAGATAAGGGAAAGCCAGCGCCTCATTATAGTGGCAGGGACAGGTGCGGGTCCCAGTATGCCGTCCTGCCCCTTTATCGCTGTTAAAGGTGTGACAGCTTTACTGTCAAATTCAGTAAAAGTGCTGGTGGTTTTTAGGCTATAAATGCTACTTCAGTCACTGACGTGGTGCATGGAGGTGCACGCCACTGAAAAGATGCTTCAAATTCAATAAGTGGCGTGCTCCTCTAAATTAATTAGGCGCATCGTACTAGAGTGAGACGTTCAAGAAGACTGATGTCCACAAAGACGGTCTCAATGAATTGACCACTTTGTTTAGTTTTATTCGACTATAATAGCATAATATATTCATTAAATTTCATTTGACGTCATACTCTCTTTAATTTCTATCTTTCTTTCAAAAAGATGTCTGTGGTTCTTCAACAATTCCAGCTGGTAATAAATATATATAGCTAGATATGGAAACAAAATTGTGTGACTTCTTGCTCAAGTTTGGGAACTATGGCCTAAGGGTGTCCATTTAAATAGTCAGTAATAACTAAGAAAAAGTGACACATGGGATCAAGTTGTATGTAAATATATTAAAGAATTCCTTAATATTGGCATAGACAGAATATTTGAACATATAAAGTCTTGCAGAGAGTTATCTTTTCCTGCTGTGTCCTGTTTTTTCTATGTGTCTTTTTCAAATGCCATCATGGCCGCAAACAGCAGGTATCCCTTTCAATCACCATTAGCAACACTTCATTACCATCATATTTGACCTTGGATGGCAGACTCCCATTACAGAACAGTCTACTCAATGTAAATGTATAAATTCCTTTTTGCATGAAGAAGTGTACAGCATGACAATCTGTACTTAAACGTCACAGTGTGATTCTGAACCTGTGACCCCAAAAAGGCAATCAATTCCTTGATTGTATAATAATAATCTTAACCTTGAAAATGTATTTTGTGTATTAACAAGATGAATAAATAATGCGACATATATGTATATTTGTGGTAGATCGATTCCCTCATCTGCTTCAAGAAGCATTCACATGAACACTTTCCATTTAAGTTTTCAACTGGTTTATTAAAAACATACTGCATCAACCAATGCAAAGTTATATGCTCTTCTGGCCTTACGGGAAAAACAAAATTACATAGAGTAGAGTCTGTGTGGCTGTGGGAATCCACCAGCTAAGGGGAAAACACACGGTTCTGTTCTCTTTAACACAAGCACAGCTCTGGAGATCTCGTCTCCAGAAGCACTGAATGCTAAATGAGTCCAAAAGCTCCACAAGTAGCTTCTGGATCACACCTTGGGGTAGAGATATGGTGAACAGCCTCCCACCCACTCTTCAGCTACTCACAAAAGCTCAGCCCTTAATATGGCTGAGAAAACCCTCTCAGCACTTAGTATGCTGGAGCATTTTTCCAGGTTTGTATTACTGAGGCTAATATCCCGAGTGACACATATCCATATATATCTCCTCCAGTATTTTACCAGTGACCTTCTCACTATATATTTATGTACAGTACAGACCAAAAGTTTAGATACACCTTCTCATTTAAAGATTTTTCTGTATTTTCATGACTATGAAAATTGTACATTCACACTGAAGGCATCAAAACTATGAATTAACACATGTGGAATTATATACTTAACAAAAAAGTGTGAAACAACTGAAATTATGTCTTATATTCTAGGTTCTTCAAAGTAGCCACCTTTTGCTTTGAAGACTGCTTTGCACACTCTTGGCATTCTCTTGATGAGCTTCAAGAGGTAGTCACTGGGAATGGTTTTCACTTCATAGGTGTGCCCTGTCAGGTTTAGTAAGTGGGATTTCTTGCCTTTTAAATGGAGTTGGGACCATCAGTTGTGTTGTGCAGAAGTCTGGCGGATACACAGCTGATAGTCCTACTGAATAGACTGTAAGAATTTGTTTTATGGCAAGAAAAAAGCAGCTAAGTAGAGAAAAATGAGTGGTCATCATTACTTTAGGAAACGAAGGTCATTCAGTCCGAAAAATTGGGAAAACTTTGAAACTTTCCCCACTCCAATCTGTCCTGAATGCTGCTGCCAGGATCATATTCCTCACAAACCGTTACACCGATGCCTCTACCTTGTGCCAGTCATTACACTGGCTACCCATCCACTCCAGAATCCAGTACAAAACTACTATCCTCATCCACAAAGCACTCCATGGCTCTGCACCACCCTACATCTCCTCTCTGGTCTCAGTCTACCACCCTACCCGTGCCCTCCACTCCGCTAATGACCTCAGGTTAGCATCCTCAATAATCAGAACCTCCCACTCCCATCTCCAAGACTTTACACATGCTGCGCCGATTCTTTGGAATGCACTACCTAGGTTAATACGATTAATCCCCAATCCCCACAGTTTTAAACGTACCCTAAAAACTCACTTGTTCAGACTGGCCTACCGCCTCAATGCATTAACCTAACGATCCCTCTGTGGCCTATTTATATATATTAAAAAAAAAAAAAAAAAAAAACCAGGTTCCTCGCATCATGTTCTCATTCACTTTATGCAGTTAATAGCCCTCTGTGTCTGTACTGCTACATACTTAGGCAGTTAACTGGTTCATGCAGCTTTACATGAACACCCGAGCCTTACACCATGGCCGGTCCGAATAACTAAAGCAATTGTTACCATCCACCTCTCGTGTCTCCCCTTTTCCTCATAGTCTGTAAGCTTGCGAGCAGGGCCCTCATTCCTCCTGGTATCTGTTTTGAACTGTATTTCTGTTATGCTGTAATGTCTATTGTCTGTACAAGTCCCCTCTATAATTTGTAAAGCGCTGCGGAATATGTTGGCGCTATATAAATAAAAAATTATTATTATTATTATTATTATTATTATTATAAAGTGTCCCCAAGTGCAGTGGCAAAAACCATCAAGCGCTACAAAGAAACTGGCTCACATGAGGGCCGCCCCAGGAAAGGAAGACCAAGAGTCACCTCTGCTTCTGAGGATAAGTTTATCCTAGTCACCAGCCTTAGATATCGCAGGTTAACAGCAGCTTAGATTAGAGACCAGGTCAATGCCACACAGAGTTCTAGCAGCAGACACATCTCTACAACAACTTTTAAGAGGAGACTTTGTGCAGCAGGCCTTCATGGTAAAATAGCTGCTAGGAAACCACTGTTAAGGACAGGCAACAAGCAGAAAAGACTAGTTTGGGCTAAATAACACAAGGAATGGACATTCGACCAGTGGAAATCTGTGCTTTGGTCTGATGAGTCCAAATTTGAGATCTTTGGTTCCAACCACCGTGTCTTTGTGTGACGCAGAAAAGGTGAACGGATGGACTCTACATGCCTGGTTCCCACCGTGAAGCATGGAGGAGGAGGTGTGATGGTGTGGGGGTGCTTTGCTGGTGACGCTGTTGGGGATTTATTCAAAATTGAAGGCATACTGAACCAGCATGGCTACCACAGCATCTTGCAATGGCATGCTATTCCATCTGGTTTGCGTTGAGTTGGACAATCATTTACAGTGGGGCAAAAAAGTATTTAGTCAGTCAGCAATAGTACAAGTTCCACCACTTAGAAAGATGAGAGGCGTCTGTAATTTACATCATAGGTAGACCTCAACTATGGGAGACAAACTGACAAAAAAAAAATCCAGAAAATCACATTGTCTGTTTTTTTAACATTTTATTTGCATATTATGGTGGAAAATAAGTATTTGGTCAGAAACAAACAATCAAGATTTCTGGCTCTCACAGACCTGTAACTTCTTCTTTAAGAGTCTCCTCTTTCCTCCACTCATTACCTGTAGTAATGGCACCTGTTTAAACTTGTTATCAGTATAAAAAGACACCTGTGCACACCCTCAAACAGTCTGACTCCAAACTCAACTATGGTGAAGACCAAAGAGCTGTCAAAGGACACCAGAAACAAAATTGTAGCCCTGCACCAGGCTGGGAAGACTGAATCTGCAATAGCCAACCAGCTTGGAGTGAAGAAATCAACAGTGGGAGCAATAATTAGAAAATGGAAGACATACAAGACCACTGATAATCTCCCTCGAACTCGGGCTCCACGCAAAATCCCACCCCGTGGGGTCAGAATGATCACAAGAACGGTGAGCAAAAATCCCAGAACCACGCGGGGGGACCTAGTGAATGAACTGCAGAGAGCTGGGACCAATGTAACAAGGCCTACCATAAGTAACACACTACGCCACCATGGACTCAGATCCTGCAGTGCCAGATGTGTCCCACTGCTTAACCCCTTCATGACCCAGCCTATTTTGACCTTAAAGACCTTGCCGTTTTTTGCAATTCTGACCAGTGTCCCTTTATGAGGTAATAACTCAGGAACGCTTCAACGGATCCTAGCGGTTCTGAGATTGTTTTTTCGTGACATATTGGGCTTCATGTTAGTGGTAAATTTAGGTCAATAAATTCTGCGTTTATTTGTGATAAAAACGGAAATTTGGCGAAAATTTTGAAAATTTCGCAATTTTCACATTTTGAATTTTTATTCTGTTAAACCAGAGAGATATGTGACACACAATAGTTAATAAATAACATTTCCCACATGTTTACTTTACATCAGCACAATTTTGGAAACAAAATTTTTTTTTGTTAGGAAGTTATAAGGGTTAAAATTTGACCAGCGATTTGTCATTTTTACAACGAAATTTACAAAACCATTTTTTTAGGGACCACCTCACATTTGAAGTCAGTTTGAGGGGTCTATATGGCTGAAAATACCCAAAAGTGACACCATTCTAAAAACTGCACCCCTCAAGGTACCCAAAACCACATTCAAGAAGATTATTAACCCTTCAGGTGCTTCACAGCAGCAGAAGCAACATGGAAGGAAAAAATGAACATTTAACTTTTTAGTCACAAAAATTATCTTTTAGCAACAATTTTTTTATTTTCCCAATGGTAAAAGGAGAAACTGAACCACGAAAGTTGTTGTCCAATTTGTCCTGAGTACGCTGATACCTCATATGTGGGGGTAAACCACTGTTTGGGCGCACGGCAGGGCTTGGAAGGGAAGGAGCGCCATTTGACTTTTTGAATTAAAAATTGGCTCCACTCTTTAGCGGACACCATGTCACGTTTGGAGAGCCCCCGTGTGCCTAAAAATTGGAGCTCCCCCACAATTGACCCCATTTTGGAAACTAGACGCCCCAAGGAACTTATCTAGATGCATAGTGAGCACTTTGAACCCCCAGGTGCTTCACAAATTGATCCGTAAAAATGAAAAAGTACTTTTTTTTCACAAATAAATTTTTTAGCCTAAATTTTTTCATTTTTACATGGGCAACAGGATAAAATGGATCCTAAAATGTGTTGGGCAATTTCTCCAGAGTACACCAATACCTTACATGTGGGGGTAAACCACTGTTTGGGCACATGGTAAGGCTCGGAAGGGAAGGAGCGCCATTTGACTTTTTGAATGAAAAATTATTTCCATCGTTAGCGGACACCATGTCGCGTTTGGATAGCTCCTGTGTGCCTAAACATTGGCGCTCCCCCACAAGTGACCCCATTTTGGAAACTAGACCCCCCAAGGAACTTATTTAGATGCCTAGTGAGCACTTTAAACCCTCAGGTGCTTCACAAATTGATCTGTAAAAATGAAAAAGTACTTTTTTTTCACAAAAAAATTCTTTTCGCCTCAATTTTTTCATTTTCACATGGGCAGTAGGATAAAATGGATCATAAAATTTGTTGGGCAATTTCTCCCGAGTACGTTGATACCTCATATGTGGGGGTAAACCACTGTTTGGGCACATGGTAAGGCTCGGAAGGGAAGGCGCGCCATTTGACTTTTTGAATGGAAAATTAGCTCCAATTGTTAGCGGACACCATGTCGCGTTTGGAGAGCCCCTGTGTGCCTAAACATTGGAGCTCCCCCACAAGTGACCCCATTTTGGAAACTAGACCCCCCAATGAACTTATCTAGATGCATATTGAGCACTTTAAACCCCCAGGTGCTTCAAAGAAGTTTATAACGCAGAGCCATGAAAATAAAAAATAATTTTTCTTTCCTCAAAAATGATTTTTTAGCCTGGAATTTCCTATTTTGCCAAGGATAATAGGAGAAATTGGACCACAAATATTGTTGTCCAGTTTGTCCTGAGTACGCTGATACCCCATATGTGGGGGTAAACCACTGTTTGGGCGCACGGCAGGGCTCGGAAGGGATGGCACGCCATTTGGCTTTTTAAATGGAAAATTAGCTCCAATCATTAGCGGACACCATGTCACGTTTGGAGAGCCCCTGTGTGCCTAAACATTGGAGATCCCCCAGAAATGACCCCATTTTGGAAACTAGACCCCCAAAGGAACTAATCTAGATGTGTGGTGAGGACTTTGAACACCCAAGTGCTTTACAGAAGTTTATAACGCAGAGCCATGAAAAAAAAAAAAAAACAATATTTTCTCAAAAATGATCTTTTAGCCTGCAATTTTTTATTTTTCCAAGGGTAACAGGAGAAATTTGACCCCAAAAGTTGTTGTCCAGTTTCTCCTGAGTACGCTGATACCCCATATGTGGGGGTAAATCACTGTTTGGGCACATGCCGGGGCTCGGAAGTGAAGTAGTGACGTTTTGAAATGCAGACTTTGATGGAATGCTCTGTGGGCGTCACGTTGCGTTTGCAGAGCCCCTGATGTGGCTTAACAGTAGAAACCCCCCACAAGTGACCCCATTTTGGAAACTAGACCCCCAAAGGAACTTATCTAGATATGTGGTGAGCACTTTGAACCCCCAAGTGCTTCATAGAAGTTTATAATGCAGAGCCGTGAAAATAATAAATACGTTTTCTTTCCTCAAAAATAATTATTTAGCCCAGAATTTTTTATTTTCCCAAGAGTTACAGAAGAAATTCGACCCCAAAAGTTGTTGTCCAATTTCTCCTGAGTACGCTGATACCCTATATGTGGGGGTAAACCACTGTTTGGGCACATGCCGAGGCTCGGAAGTGAATTAGTGACGTTTTGAAATGCAGACTTTGATGGAATGCTCTGTGGGCGTCACGTTGCGTTTGCAGAGCCCCTGATGTGGCTTAACAGTAGAAACCCCCCACAAGTGACCCCATTTTGGAAACTAGACCCCGAAAGGAACTTATCTAGATGTGTGGTGAGCACTTTGAACCCCCAAGGGCTTCATAGAAGTTTATAATGCAGAGCCGTGAAAATAATAAATACGTTTTCTTTCCTCAAAAATAATTATTTAGCCCAGAATTTTTTAATTTTCCCAAGGGTAACAGGAGAAATTTGACCCCAATATTTGTTGTCCAGTTTCTCCTGAGTACGGTGATACCCCATATGTGGGGGTAAACTACTGTTTGGGCACATGCCGGGGCTTGGAATTGAAGTAGTGACGTTTTGAAATGCAGACTTTGATGGAATGCTCTGCGGGCGTCACGTTGCGTTTGCAGAGCCCCTGGTGTGCCTAAACAGTAGAAACCCCCACAAGTGACCCCATTTTAGAAACTAGACCCCCCAAGGAACTTATCTAGATATGTGGTGAGCACTTTGAACCCCCAAGTGGTTCACAGACGTTTACAACGCAGAGCAGTGAAAATAAAAAATCATTTTTCTTTCCTCAAAAATTATGTTTTAGCAAGCATTTTTTTAGATTCACAAGGGTAACAGGAGAAATTGGACCCCAGTAATTGTTGCGCAGTTTGTCCTGAGTATGCTGGTACCCCATATGTGGGGGTAAACCACTGTTTGGGCACACATCAGGGCTCGGAAGTGAGGGAGCACCATTTGACTTTTTGAATACGAGATTGGCTGGAATCAATGGTGGCGCCATGTTGCGTTTGGAGACCCCTGATGTGCCTAAACAGTGGTAACCCCTCAATTCTAACTCCAACACTAACCCCAACACACCCCTAACCCTAATCCCAACTGTAGCCATAACCCTAATCACACCCCTAACCACAACCCTAATTCCAACCGTAACCCTAAGGCTATGTGCCCACGTTGCGGATTCGTGTGAGATATTTCCGCACCATTTTTGAAAAATCCGCGGGTAAAAGGCACTGCGTTTTACCTGCGGATTTTCCGCGGATTTCCAGTGTTTTTTGTGCGGATTTCACCTGCGGATTCCTATTGAGGAACAGGTGTAAAACGCTGCGGAATCCGCACAAAGAATTGACATGCTGTGGAAAATACAACGCAGCGTTTCCGCGCGGTATTTTCCGCACCATGGGCACAGCGGATTTGGTTTTCCATAGGTTTACATGGGTTTACATGGTTTTCCATAGGTTTATACTGCGCATGCGCCCGCCATTTTGGAAGATGGCGGCGCCCAGGGAGAAGACATACGGGACCCCGGCTGGATCGGTAAGTATGATGGGGTGGGGGGGGACCACGGGGGGGGATCGGAGCACGGGGGGGAATCGGAGCGCGGGAGGGGTGGAACGGAGCACGGGGGGCGTGGAACGGAGCACGGGGGGGCTGGATTGGAGCACGGGGGGGGTGGAACGGAGCACCGGGGGGGTGGATCGGAGTGCAGGGGGGGTGATTGGAGCACGGGGGGGTGATTGGAGCACGGGGGTGAGCGGACAACAGCACGGGGGGGAGCGGAGCACAGGACGGAGGGGAGCGGGGCAGTGTACCGGGCAGATCGGAGGGCTGGGGGGGCGATCGGAGGGGTGGGGTGGGGGCACATTAGTATTTCCAGCCATGGCCGATGATATTTCAGCATCGGCCATGGCTGGATTGTAATATTTCACCAGTTATAATAGGTGAAATATTACAAATCGCTCTGATTGGCAGTTTCACTTTCAACAGCCAATCAGAGCGATCGTAGCCACGAGGGGGTGAAGCCACCCCCCCTGGGCTAAACTACCACTCCCCCTGTCCCTGCAGATCGGGGGAAATGGGAGTTAACCCTTTCACCCGGCCTGCAGGGACGCGATCTTTCCATGACGCCACATAGGCGTCATGGGTCGGAATGGCACCGACTTTCATGACGCCTACGTGGCGTCATGGGTCGGGAAGGGATAAGCCAGTACATGTCCGGGCCCGTCTGAAGTTTGCTAGAGAGCATTTGGATGATCCAGATGAGTTTTGGGAGAATGTCCTATGGTCTGATGAAACCAAACTGGAACTGTTTGGTAGAAACACAACTTGTCGTGTTTGGAGGAAAAAGAATACTGAGTTGCATCCATCAAACACCATACCTACTGTAAAGCATGGTGGTGGAAACATCATGCTTTGGGGCTGTTTCTCTGCAAAGGGGCCAGGACGACTGATCAGGGTACATGAAAGAATGAATGGGGCCATGTATCGTGAGATTTTGAGAGCAAACCTCCTTCCATCAGCAAGGGCATTGATGCCTCTACCCCGTGCCAGTCATTACACTGGCTACCCATCCACTCCAGAATCCAGTACAAAACTACTACCCTCATCCACAAAGCACTCCATGGCTCAGCACCACCTTACATCTCCTCCCTGGTATCAGTCTACCACCCTACCCGTGCCCTCCGCTCCGCTAATGACCTCAGGTTAGCATCCTCAATAATCAGAACCTCCCACTCCCGTCTCCAAGACTTTACACGTGCTGCGCCGATTCTGTGGAATGCACTACCTAGGTTAATACGATTAATCCCCAATCCCCACAGTTTTAAGCGTGCCCTAAAAACTAATTTGTTCAGACTGGCCTACCGCCTCAATGCATTAACCTAACGATCCCTGTGTGGCCTATTTATAATAAAAAAAAAAAAAAAAAAAAAAAAAAAGGTTCCTCGCATCATGTTCTCATACACTTTATGCAGTATTAGCCCTCTGTGTCTGTACTGCTACATACTTAGGCAGGTAACTGGTTCATGCAGCTTTACATGAACACCTGAGCCTTACACTATGGCCGGTCCGAATAACTAAAGCAATTGTTACCATCCACCTTTCGTGTCTCCCCTTTTCCTCATAGTTTGTAAGCTTGCGAGCAGGGCCCTCACTCCTCCTGGTATCTGTTTTGAACTGTATTTCTGTTATGCTGTAATGTTTATTGTCTGTACAAGTCCCCTCTATAATTTGTAAAGCGCTGCGGAATATGTTGGCGCTATATAAATAAAATTATTATTATTATTATTATTGAAGATGAAACGTGGCTGGGTCTTTCAACATGACAATGATCCAAAGCACACCGCCAGGGCAACGAAGGAGTGGCTTCGTAAGAAGCATTTCAAGGTCCTGGAGTGGCCTAGCCAGTCTCCAGATCTCAACCCTATAGAAAACCTTTGGAGGGAGTTGAAAGTCCATGTTGCCAAGCGAAAAGCCAAAAACATCACTGCTGTAGAGGAGATCTGCATGGAGGAATGGGCCAACATACCAACAACAGTGTGTGGCAACCTTGTGAAGACTTACAGAAAACGTTTGACCTCTGTCATTGCCAACAAAGGATATATTACAAAGTATTGAGATGAAATTTTGTTTCTGACCAAATACTTATTTTCCACCATAATATGCAAATAAAATGTTAAAAAAACAGACAATGTGATTTTCTGGATTTTTTTTTCTCAGTTTGTCTCCCATAGTTGAGGTCTACCTATGATGTAAATTACAGACGCCTCTCATCTTTTTAAGTGGTGGAACTTGCACTATTGCTGACTGACTAAATACTTTTTTGCCCCACTGTATTTTTCAACAGGACAATGACCCCAAACACACCTCTAGGCTGTGTAAGGGCTATTTGACCAAGAAGGAGAGTGATGGGGTGCTACGCCAGATGACCTGGTCTCCACAGTCACCAGACCTGAACCCAATCGAGATGGTTTGGGGTGAGCTGGACCGCAGAGTGAAGGCAAAAGGGCCAACAAGTGCTTAGCATCTCTGGGAACTCCTTCAAGATTGTTGGAAGAGCATTCCCGGTGACTACCTCTTGAAGCTTATCAAGAGAATGCCAAGAGTGTGTAAAGTAGTCATCAAATCAAAAGATGGTTACTTTGAAGAACCTAGAATATAAGACATAATTTCAGTTGTTTCACACTTTTTCGTTAAGTATATAATTCCACATGTGTTATTTCATAGTTTTGATGCCTTCAATGTGAATGTACAATTTTCATAGTCATGAAAATACAGAAAAATCTTTAAATGGGAAGGTGCGTCCAAACTTTTGGTCTGTACTGTATATATATATATATATATATATATATATATATATACTATATATACTATATATACAGTATATATATGTAAATATTATACACATTGTAGCGTTTCCCTTACTTTGGGTCTTGGGGGACACTTGCTTGGCACGGGAATAACGCATACAGGCTCGGTTTTCTTACAAAACACAGTCCTTAGGTTTATTTCACATCCACATAAGCAACATCTTCAGGAACTTGACAACAGCATGAACACTGTCTGTACATATTCAGCTTTATCACAGTACCTCACTGATCCCGATCAACATAACACATGGTTTTCAGACCGTTACCCATTGGCAACCTATACGGGTTCCTGGACACCTCTTGTCCTTAGAGGTGTCCCAGACACAATGTCTCTCTCTTTCTTTCACTCTGACCCTGGTCAGTACAACACGGATCTCCATCCGTTACCTGTTGGTGCCACACCACACAGGTTCTCGGATACCTCTCTTCCTTAGAGGCATCCTTCCGACATTTTCACTCTTTCTTTCACTCTGACCCCGGTCAGTACAACACGGATCTCCATCCGTTACACAGTCTGGTCTGTGCAAGATCCAGAGCCCCCTGCCATGTGCTCTTCAGGGAGACGACACTCCCAACACATGGGGCTCTCCAGGACCTTCCAGCACAGACCATTCAGGTCCACACTCAGAGACCATGTGACCAGACCTCAGTCACAGTATATGGTTGTAACCACTCCCCTAGATGTAAGTGTGTGTGGCTAGTTTGACCCTCCCATCACTCAGAACTAGCCCTGCCAGCCTCCCTAGCTAAATAACACATTTCACTTGTAGGACTACAGGTCCCAGACATCCTTACTTCAGGCTGACAGTGCAGAGTGTCTTCCTCTGCGGCACACATACCGGCCATTCACACTAATGCCAGACTTTGACTCATCACCACACTTATATCTGTGATTGCCATGCATTCCTATGGCCTCCATACGCTTCCATGCGCACTCTGGGAGGCCCATACAGTGCCCCCTACCTGTAACAGAGGTCACTACACCACAACATATAAAGATAGATAGTAAGATAGATAGATAGATAGATAGATAGATAGATAGATAGATAGATAGATAGATAGATAGATATCTAACATTGCTTTTTGTGGAGGCACAATAATTATTACATGTATTTCTTAATGTTTGAAGTAATGGATCACTTTTGTTGTAATTTAGTAATAATGTTATTTTTATATATTGACTATATATCCCACTTTATATGTTTCATTAATTAGCAAATAAATCTTCCTTCTTTACTTTCACTAACCGATAGTATTTGCAAATTTCACTTTTTACCTTTTATTAAACTGACATTTGAAATACTGTGTCTGGGCCTCATACAGAAATATAGGACTAGATCCTACATCTACCACATTCCATCTAAACAAACATCCATTCTGTACATTTATTGGGCTACTGGGTGGAGATGATAATTCTGAAGCATGCCAATCAGTAACTTTAAGGGAACCTGTTGGCAAAAATGTTATTACCTGCATATATTGGATTAATCTGCAGGGTAATAGTGTTATTAACTTGCCCAGCGCCCGCACTGCAAAATTAACTTTACTCCCCCCAACAGCATTCAGTCTCAGTCACAGGTCAGGTGATGTAACTGCACCTCCGCCCATGACTGACAGCAGTCCCTAATGCAGAACGAGTGTCAGTCAGGGCCAGGGGCACGGTTAGAGTTGCAACTCTCTTTACTCTTTACTGTCAATCACTAACAGTGGCATTTAAGCACCATAATAGTTTGAGTACTCATCGACCTCCCTCCCCACCTCCAATGCGATCTCAGGGAGCTGATGGCTTGCTATAACAGCCAAGAACCAAATGAGGACCCCAAGCCTGTCATATGATCTTCTCTGTGATATCCATACTGTGCCCGGGCATCATAGGACACTATAATTTTTACAAAATACAGCAATACTGCATTATTGCTGTGTTTAGTACAAATGATCAATTACAGGTTCACGTCCCCTAAGAAGATTAGTAAATAAATGAAAAAATATATTAAACAAGTTTTTTTAAATTATTCAAAAAAGATAAAGAAAATTAAAAAATTGAATCATCTCCCTTTTCCCATAAATATAAAGAAATTTAAAAAATAAAAAGAAATTATAAAAATTTGTTATTCCTGCATTAAGAAAAGTCTAATCTATGACAATATAAAACTAATAAGCTTATAAGTAAACATTGAAAAGAGGAAAAAAATAAAACATGAGAATTGCGTTTTTTTAAGTCACCGCCATTATGCAAAAAATTGCAATAAGAAGAAGTCAAAACACAATGTGTACCCTGAAATTGTATAAGGAAAACACCTGCTTACCACTGAAAAACAGTATCCCACACAGCTTTATTGTTGTTAATATATAAAAGTTGTGCATCTCACAAAATGGTGACACAAGATAATTTTTTTTTATGAACTTCTGAATCTTGATAAGCCCCAAAAATAGTACAAAAAGTATACATGTTTGATATTTCTATAAAGATACTGACCTGGATAATTATGTTTCATTTCTAGTGTGCAGTTAATGCAATAAAAATGAGACCTAAAAAACAATGGCGGAATTGCATTTTTTTTCACCATTTCACCACGCGTGTAATTTTTTGCAATTTTCCCTCACTGTGTATGTTAAAGTACATAGTAACAGTTAAAACTGAAACCTGTCCTGCAACAAGTTAGCTCTCATGTGTCAGTGAAAAAAAAATAGAAAAATAATGGCTATTTTGAAAGGAAGAGGAAAAAAATGAAAAAGAAGAAGAAGCTGATTGATAGTTATTAGTGTTGAGCATTCCGATACCGCAAGTATCGGGTATCGGCCGATACTTGCGGTATCGGAATTCCGATACCGAGTTCTGATACTTTTGTGGTATCGGGAATTGGTATCGGATCCATATTAATGTGTAAAATAAAGAATTAAAATAAAAAATATTGATATGCTCACCTCTCCGGAGGCCCCTGGACATCACCGCTGGTAACCGGCAGCATTCTTTGTTTAAAATGAGCGCGTTTAGGGACTTCCATGACGTCACGGCTTCTGATTGGTCGCGTGCCGCTCATGTGACCGCCACGCGACCAATCAGAAGCCACGACGTCATTCTCAGGTCCTAAACTCCTCATTCTAGGAATTTAGGACCTGAGAATGACGTCGCGGCTTCTGATTGGTCGCGTGGCGGTCACATGAGCGGCACGTGACCAAACAGAAGCCGCGACGTCATTCTCAGGTCCTAAACGCGCTCATTTTAAGCAAAGAAGGCTGCCGGTTACCAGCGGTGATGTCCAGGGGCCTCCGGAGAGGTAATTATATCAATATTTTTTATTTTAATTCTTTATTTTACACATTAATATGGATCCCAGGGCCTGAAGGAGAGTTTCCTCTCCTTCAGACCCTGGGAACCATCAGGATATCTTCCGATACTTGGTGTCCCATTGACTTGTATTGGTATCGGGTATCGGTATCGGCGATATCCGATACTTTTCGGGTATCGGCCGATACTATCCGATACCGATACTTTCAAGTATCGGACGGTATCGCTCAACACTAATAGTTATTAAAGAAGCCCTTCCATGAGGTTTTATGTAACTAAGCCTGTGTGTACAGTGTATGTATTTAGCATAGTGTGTACATGTTAATATACTCCCCTACCATGGTCTTCTCCAGGATCCAGCATTGTTCTGCTCCTCTTCTCAGTGTTGTCACCACTGTGTAGCCTGTCCAGATCACACTTCATTCTGCGTCACCTAGAAGTTGCTTTTACAATGTAAATCTATGGATCGTCATAACAAGGCTCAACAAGCTGGCATTGTAAAAGAGATTTCCGACAGACGCATAGAGCAAAGACTGAGTCTGTGAGTCTGAAGAGGGTTAACATCACTGAGAAGATGTAGTTGAAGAAACTTGGCACTCACGAAGAAATAAAGTATGAAGAAAAGTTCAATTTATTATGCATCCAAAAAATGTAATTGTTAAACGTTTTCAGTCCTGGTGTGGACCTTCAACAGAACTGGTGCAGTTGCTGAAATTCTATACCCCAATGTAGTTGTCCTGTCATCTATTGGTAGTTAAACAAGGACTCAGGCTGCCTCATAACGTGACACCGGTCAGGAAGGAGGAAACAGGAGAGAAAGGGTTAACAGGACTCACAGGAGGAACCAGCCCAGAAAGTTTTTTTGGATGCATAATAAATGGAACCTTCCTACATAATTTACAATATTTCTTCGTGAGTTTTTTCAACTACATTTGCTACGGGCTGAATACCCTACTTGGGCACCACATTCCTTTACTGTAAGAGTATTAAGTGTCACTGAGAAGAGGCATGGAACAGCGCTGGATTCCAGAGAAGGTGGTGTTAGGTGAGTATATGAATAGATACACATTGCATAACATACAAATATACACAAATTTATTAAAAAAAATCTTTATGTGATGGGTTCTTTAAGTGCTGCCGGTCAGGTAGTGTAAATGGATCTTAGCTGACTACCAAAATTCAGATGTTTCCATTCTTATCATTATTCTCAGTTTGACTGTCCCAAAATTAATTGCATGGGATCTAGTTAAGAAGAAACACTATTTTGAAATAGTTTGTAAGAATTTTGTATCCTATTTCTGGAAACTTAATGGCTGTCATCCAGTTTGTAGCCCCTTTTAAAGTTTTGCTAGGATGTCATGATAATGTATAAAATATATTTTAAAACTGAAGTCCCTAATTAAATTTGCGGAAAGGTGAGGGTGAACACTAAGGATGAGTAAATTTGCTGAAAATGTAATTTGGCAGATTTGCTTCAATCAGGCTGGGAAATTCGATTTGTATTGAATTTATTCTAGCACACATTATTATGCTTAGGAATCTCTCCCGGCATCAAAGCATATTAACCCCTCTGTGACCTTAGACGTACTATCCCGTCGAGGTGCCCTGGGCTTATCTGACCCTGGACGGGATAGTACGTCATAGCCGATCGGCCACGCTCACGGGGGGAGCGCGGCCGATCGCGGCCGGGTGTCAGCTGCTTATCGCAGCTGACATCCGGCACTATGTGCCAGGAGCGGTCACGGACCGCCCCCGGCACATTAACCCCTGGCACACCGCGATCAAAGATGATCGCGATGTGCCGGCGGTGCAGGGAAGCACCGCGCAGGGAGGGGGCTCCCTGGGGGCTTCCCTGAGACCCCCGGAGCAACGCGATGTGATCGCGTTGCTGCGAGGGTCTCACCTCCCTCCCTGCTCCCTCCAGCCCCGGATCCAAGATGGCCGCGGATCCGGGTCCTGCAGGGAGGGAGGTGGCTTCACAGAGCCTGCTCAGAGCAGGCACTGTGAAGCCTGCAGCGCTGCATGTCAGATCAGTGATCTGACAGAGTGCTGTGCAAACTGTCAGATCACTGATCTGTGATGTCCCCCCCTGGGACAAAGTAAAAAAGTAAAAAAAAAAATTTCCAAATGTGTAAAAAAAATAAAAAAAAATATTCCAAAATAATGAAAAAAAAAAAAAATATTATTCCCATAAATACATTTCTTCATCTAAATAAAAAAAAAACCAATAAAAGTACACATATTTAGTATCGCCGCGTCCGTAACGACCCGACCTATAAAACTGTCCCACTAGTTAACCCCTTCAGTAAACACCGTAAGAAAAAAAAAAAAAAAACGAGGCAAAAAACAACGCTTTATTATCATACCGCCGAACAAAAAGTTGAATAACACGCGATCAAAAAGACAGATATAAATACCCATGGTACCGCTGAAAGCTTCATATTGTCCCGCAAAAAAAGAGCCGCCATAGAGCATCATCAGCAAAAAAATAAAAAAGTTATAGTCCTGAGAATAAAGCGATGCAAAAATAATTATTTTTTCTGTAAAATAGTTTTTATCGTATAAAAGCGCCAAACCATAAAAAAATGATATAAATGAGGTATCGCTGTAATCGCACTGACCCAAAGAATAAAACTGATTTATCAATTTTACCAAACGCGGAACGGTATAAACGCCTCCCCCAATAGAAATTCATGAATAGCTGGCTTTTGGTCATTCTTCCTCACAAAAATCGGAATAAAAAGCGATCAAAAAATGTCACATGCCCAAAAATGTTTTCAATAAAAACGTCAAC